>NW_028291132.1:680358-1020538 GCF_041222555.1 Hakea prostrata
CACGCAATGGTGAAGCACTTACCAAGAGAAAAATCTACACTAAATCGATCTGCCGTAGATGTTGAAAACTCATAGAGGATGCAACCCACATTTTATTGGACTGTGCTTTTGCTTGTGCAACATGGTTTGCAAGCTCACTGAGCTATATCTCTCCAAAGGCCTAGCCATTATGAGTATGTTTCTTTCTTCACATGTTGGCAGAAATGATGCCATTTTTAGAGGAGATAATTGGTCACCACAAGAAATTGCAAATAGGGTCTGACAAGCTCACCAATAATACTGGAAGGCCCACCAGTCGGATGCCCAAGACTCTTTTTCCATCACCCAGCTATCAAGCCCAATACGAAGCCCTACGAGTCAACAATGGCTGGACAAGCTTTTTGTGAGGGTTTCTTAAGGCTAATTCAGATGCAAGGTGGAATGAAAGCACAAAAAAGGGGGCTGGTCCTAATTATTAGAGACCACCATGGGTAGGGGTGTAAATGGATAACTGAAATTCGCTTCCGAATTCGCATCCGCATCCATTTAAGGGTATCCAAATCCTTCCGATATTAATAGGATGTGGATATGGTATTACCCCTTTCTTACTGATTATTATCCATCCGATAAAATTATCCGATTAAGTTACTTATTTTGATTTATTATTCTTATTTTTATAAATCTTACGTATGATATGTGATTATTTTTTAAGATTCTCTACTAAAATAGCTACCAAAGTTGCTAAATTCTTAAATGTCAAACCTAGTCCTCACAAATAAAAAGGTAATGATGTAATCAAGTAGTCGAAAACTTGTATTCAATCTATATTCATGCCCATTTAGAAGAATCTACTTAAGAAAATAATTATCCGATTATCATCCGAATCCGTCTGAAAACCGATAGGATATTATCTGAATCCGTCCGAATATAATAGGATGCAGATATATGGATATACCACTATCCGATCCGAATCCGGTCCGTTTACACCCCTAACCACGGGTGTCCTATTTGTGCAGTTTCTGAGCAATCGCACAAATGAAAATTACCCTTGATTAAAATTTTCTTCTACTTTCTCCGTGCACATTCCTGCATTGACATGGTTGTAGTGGGGAATCTAGTGCATCAAAATCCCCTTCAAGATTCATTTTCTCAAAACCCTTTTGGCTTTGTGTTGCCTAAGCTTACCTTCAAATATGCTGTTTTGGGTAATTTGAATTACATGCATTCTTGAATTCTATATATGTAATACTGAGTCCATGTGTACCACAATGTCGAAAGATTTTGTTTACTAAGTTTGGCTTGTTTCAATGTAATTTACATGATAAGTTTCACTTCATAAATTTAAAATTTTATACCTTCTTTTTCATGTTTTACTAGTTGATTTTTTTTGGTGAAAATTCTTGAGAAAAAATTCATGCAAAATTTTACACTGAAACAATTGAAGCCTATGGGGGAAAATATACTTGTTTATTTCATGAAAATGAAGCAATTGAAAGTTCATTTATTTATTACATACTCGTAGGCTTGATGAATCACTAACCACGTTCATGACTAGCGTCTTCTACTTCATCATATTTTGTCGAGGCTACTGTTCTTCACGTCTCCCCTATCAACGTTGTTGGCATTGTTGTTGCTGACGTAAATCTCTTTATTCTTGTTGGCAACATCTTGCACACTGATGATATTCTTTGTGAGGATTTTGCTGGTGTTGATTATTTATATTATGTTATATGTTCTCTTCAAATATCTCCTCACAGTTTCTTCAGCACTATTGTTGTTGCATTGGATCTCTCTCTTGCTACTGACACTACCTCTTGCATTGCTGATACTGTCCACAAGGATTACGTTATTTGTCTTCATTCTCATCCCAACTCCTCCCCTCAAAGCTCTCCTCACAGTGTTGTTGGCATTATTGTTGTTGACGCAAATCTTTTTCTTGTTGTTGGCAACATCTCTCACATTGTTGGTATTCTCTGCGAGGATCTTGCCCGCATGTGCTATCTTCATTATGTTGCCTGCTCTTTTCAAATCTCTCCTCACAACGTCTTCGACATTGTTGTTGTTGTATTGAATATCTCTCTTGTTGTTGGCACTGCCTCCTGCATTGTTGATACTATCTATGAGAGTCACACTGATTGTTTTCATCGTCATCCAAACTTCTCCCCTCAAGCCTCTCCTCACAACTTTGCTGGCATTGTTGTTGTTGCATTGGATCTCTCTCTTGTTGCTAGCATGCCTCCTACATTGTTGATATTGTCTACGAGGATTATGTTGGTTATCTTCATCTTCTTCACAACTTCTCCCCTCATGTTTCTCCTCACAACCTCTCCTGCATTGTTGCTATTGTCGTGGGTCTCTCTCCTACTGCTGGCAATGCCTTTCACATTGTTGGTGTTGTCTTCAAGGATTGCAATGGTTATCTTCATTCTTATCCCAACCCCCTCCTTTAGATATCTCCTCGCAGTGTCTTGTACATTGTCGTCATTGGTGTGAGTCAGACTCCAGCTACTTGTAACGTCTTTGGCATTGTTGGTATTCTCTTTGTGGATCACGCTAATTGTTTTCATCCTTATACCTACCTAGTTGTTCAAATCTCTCTTCACAACGACTTAGACATTGTTGTTGCTACCCTGGATCCTACTCCTGTTGTTGACACTGTCTTTGTGCACCACGTTGGTCGTCAAGTCCCTCATTGCCCCCACTCTCTTCATAACGTCGTTGGCATTGTTGTAGCTGGTTGGGGTCTCGCTCTTGCTGCGAGCAACGACATTGGCATTCTTGAAGTTCTTTCCTTGGTGTGTCAAGCCTGTTTTCTTTTTTAATTTCTTCTTCAGCAAAATACAGTACAATAGAAAGAAGGAAGAGGGAAAGGAGTATGAGAAGGGAACATAACTTTGTTGCTTTAATCACCATCTTCATAATAAAGTAGGTTTCATTGGGTGAAGAGAAAGGGTGAAGGTGTGGCTCTATTTATAATGGCAAAAATGTTATTGGCGTGTTAACATTTGTCATATTTATATTACAAGTAACTAAACTTGTAGTGTTAGAATTTACTTGTGGATCTCCCGACCGTGATGGCTTATTTTGAAGAACTAGTCATATGGCATCAATTACGGAATAGGAAACTCGAAGAATTAGAGCACAAACTGATGATTGATAGGATAGTAAGGACCCATGTTGTGAAACCCAGCCCTAACCTTGACCCGGAAACCTTGTTGTTTGTAGGTCCGATGACCCGAAGTAAAGTAAGAAGTCAGCTTTGGGCCATCCCAGTAGAGGACTTGGTGTCTGGCTTTGAATCCATGAAAGTTGATGATGAGGTTCTATTTATGGAAATTGAATCCTGATGAAGATCTAATTAGTTGATGGACTTGGAGTGCTCTCTATCTTGGTTTGAAGGCATTTCTACCTATTAGGTAAGTCACTTGACTTGTGTGCAAAACCCCTTTAGGTTTGGATTTGATCTGGACCTTCAATTCCCTGTTTTGGCCTTGCTGTCAGCATTGGTTGACTGATTGGTCGACTGGACCAGTCGACCAATCCACTCGACCAATGAGTGCTGTCTTTGGCAATTAGGTTGATTCTTGCTCTATTTAAGTCCAACCTCGAGTCCACTTCGTATTTGCTGCCTCCAAACCCTCTGGAACGAACCAAAGACCTCTGCAAGTCATCTCTCTTGCATCCTTGGTGTTTTCTTGACGGATCTTCGTCGGAACTCTTCTTTTTGCATCAAAAGGTATGTCTACTCTCTCTTTTTCTCCTCCATCTTTGTTTTTCTTTCCTTTTTGAGTTGAGACAGTAGAAGAGATGCTGCATCCTCTGTTGCAAACATCTCTCGAACATGTTCTCATGATCATCCTAAGGATTTAAGGCTAGAACAATGATCTTAACCATGATCATTGCAAGCTTTTGAAGGATTCATGATCAAACCATGATTTAATCTCTGTTAATCTTCTAATCTGAATTCCGATCTCTTTGGATCTTCTTTCATTGATCATGTTAGTGGTTAATGGTTGTGTTTTCTTTCCATGATCCATAATCCATAGAATTCTAGTTGTTCTCTTCTACCTTACTATGTGTTCTTCATGATGCATGATAGTTACATATATGGTAGGTTTTATTTCCTTATTTAGATTTATGCTTCTAAGCCTTATTCCATGAAGACCTATGCATGTTTTCATGTGTTCATTACCGAAAGCAATGATCCATCCTCCTATAGTTCTTGTCCTTGTTTTCTATTTCAAATTCATCAAGATCCATGTTTGAGTTAATTATGGTAACTTTTTGTTTCCTAATTTGGATCTTGATACCTTGATTTGATTAGTGTTTTGAGGTCCCCTATATGCTAGAATACTACTGATGTAGTCTACCCCTTGATTAGTACCCTTTTGAACCACCAAATTCGGATTTCATATCTTAAAACTCTGATTTTATAGGCTATCATTGGTCGCATTGGTCGACTGGACCACTCGACCAATCCACTCGACCAATGAGTACAGCAACTCCAAAATTGGTCTGTTTCGGATGTTTTGATATATTTTCTGTTAGGGATCTTTCCTAATATGTTGTATATACTTGTTTAGGACCTTCTTCTCAAGTTTGCCAAGATCTTACTTGATTTCTTAGGATCCTTTTGCGAGTTATAAAAGGTAAGGATGGTTATTTCCTTAATTACATAGATAGCATGAATCTAGTTTCTATATTTGAATATCATGAATATGTTTCCTAAATTAGATTCTTACAATGATATACTACTGTTGCATAACTTTGATTACAGTAGCATTACTTATTCATATTGAATTGATTCATGTATGATTTACTTACCAATGTTATACAAGTGATTGTAATATCGATTTCTTTCCATATATGTAGTTACCATATATGTGATGATATGAATTGATGCATGTGTATGCTTACGTATGGTTTGGAAAGGAGAGGTGTCCTTTCGACACTTCGTCCTTGGACTACTACGGGAATATTATGGGATGTTTCCGGAGATGCCCTCTGGACACCTTCCTAAACCGTTGGATGACATATCTAGGATTGTCTAGTAGTGTTTGGCTAGGATGTCCTGTTATGTCGGACCCTAATCGGAGGGGTATTGAGACCGAACGACCCGTGGTAGCAATGGGGATTCATGGGCGCTCAAGACCGGTAACCAACCCGTGAGAGGACGGGAATCACATTGTGGGGGCCATTTATTGGTAGGGTTGCATATGATTAGACTTGGGCTCACGGGCGCTTAAGACCGGTAACCAACCCGTGAGAGGACGTGAGAGCTTCCCGTTTACCATATGTGGATGATCAATAGGGTTGATGAGTCCGTAGTCCGAGTTGGTCGGTGCCATAGGATACGCCGACTCTAGTGTGAAGGATACCGGAAAGGATCGTCGGGGACGAGGAATGGAAGTATCCTGGATCTGACTTGATGTAACCAAGTAGAAGACTTGCATTTGGCTAGGTTTTACCCCGACATGCGCCAAGTACTTATACCAAATGGTTGTGAGAGAGTGTGTTGACTTAACCCCCCGCCAAGGTTTGTCCCGAGGGATGAAGGACCCATTACCAATCGGCTGCTCAAGACCGGTGAAATGATACGTGAGAGAATCCAAGATATCTTAAATGGTTGAGGATGTGAGTGGACTTTCCTAAAGAGGTACGGTGCTATGACTTAAAGCATGTCCGCCAATAGAGACCAAAGCATCCATAGAGTTAGATTCATTCATTCATTGTTTGTCTCATATCATATTGCATTTATGTTTGTTTCGGAATCCCGCCATTTATGTTATTATGGATTTTAACCGCCTTACTGGGTTTCTTTTGAACTCATTCCTTTATTGTACAATGTTGTTAGACTATCCTGCAGTGTACCGAGTATTATGACGGTCCCTATGAAGAAGCGCAAGGCGAAGAGACATATCTCCGGGAAGGTGATTGCGGTTACCACAATTACTCGAAGATTCCGCGAGTGGTTATGCTCCGTACGATGCTTAGTCCGACCATTGAGTGGAAGCGTCCTTGTGCTATTTATGAGATCTATACCTACAAGGATGTCGTCTATAAAGTGGAGAATAATTTAGTTACCCAATGTACTTGCTATCGGGATTAGATTTTGTCTAGTTTATTCTTTAGAGCTACTTTTCCGCTGGATGTAAAGTGGGATTTTTGCTTCACTTTACTTATCTGTTTGATACTCCGATTATATCTATTATTCGATTCATTTATGATTCATTCTTTCATTATTGGATCTATGATTTATCTTCCGCACTCTTGTTATGATTGTTCATGATTATGTTATTGTTTATGTGGGAGGTTGATCACTCGATACCTGATCTTCGGGCTGTGGATCACACTCTCGGGTATGCCGGATAGGGTACCGGCCGGGAGGGCGCGGACAGATTGGTATCGAGCCCAAGGTTCGAGGAGATCCTAACCACAAAAGACAACAACTGAACATTCCCGAGTCATTGATCCGAAATGACTCTTCTACTCTTAGAAGTGAATAATAGAACACCGAATTAGAAACTTGACCTTTGAGGCATAACGGAACATTTCGAATAACATACCATAATTATACTTGAACAAATGACACTAATGCAAGGAAAAGAAAAGTGCATAACATACAATAATTAAAGAGAAACAAAATGAACTTCATTAATTTCAAAAGTTTTTACAATGATTACATCTGAAATGCATAAATGGAAAATCCTAAAGTACAGTCTATCTAGGTGATCTACTCGATCTCTCGTATGCTCGAACTCCTCTCGCTAGCTGAGTCACCCGATGCTCTATCCTATCCCGTCGTGACTCCATCCTCTCGTACATCTGCTCCCTGTCTCGACCTCCATCCTCTCTAGCATGGAAGTCATCGATCTCATCCGTGCACCAAGATCCGAAGTCTCCGGAACCGCATGTGAAGGGCCGCCGCCTCGAAGTGTGATGAAGGAAACTCGTGATGCACTGTGCTCAGCCTCGCGCATATCTCGTATCATCTCCGGCCGATCATCACTATCGGGACCGATATCCTCTCCTCCATCCTCCGATCCCCGATCCTCATCCTCCGATTCATCATCATCCTCACCCTCTCGGACCAGGAGATCTCTCTAACCGATGTAGTCTCATCCGTCGAATGGTCCGAGTCCCAATGGGGTATCCCCGTGATCTAGTGTCCATCGGTGTATCCTCGAAACTCACCCCGAAATGCCCGAAGATCAAAGTCGAAGCCTCCCATAGCAAAGGTTCCGCATGCTAGGCCGCAGAACTAAGTCCAAGCATGACCCGCTGAATGATGTAGGAGAGATCGATCTCGAAGCCCATGTAGATGCGGTAGATGACCAAGGCCTCCATCACCGTGACCCGATGGTGATGTCCGGCTTTCGGCATGATGTTTCGGCCGACTATGCGACCGATAATACGTGCAGAGCCCGTCATCCGTCCGCTAGTCCACGGTGTGTAGCATCGACGGCTATCCCATAGCGTAGAGCATATCTCGCGAAGCTCGTACGGCATCGGATGGCTGTCCGGATCCGCTCCGCAGGTATCCACACACACCGCCGTGGATAGTAAGGGACCCGCAAGATCTCAGCCGGTGTGTCGGGTAGAGAAGCGAATCCGAGTCCGGGAGGACCCCGCTCCCGAGGAAAAGTCCGAGTGGATGTCCCCCGGCCTCGAGCCTCCTCGTGTAAGTAAGGTTGCTGAAGAACAACCTCACTAGCTCCGGTATACCGGCAAATCCTCGGTGAAGAGATGAGTCCACCGTAAAGTGTCGAACCTCCGCCGGATCCTAAAGGCTCCGAGCTGGCGCAAATGAAGTAGACGCCCCATCTCGATGTTACAATAGCTGAAGTAGGCCTCGCAGCGTAAACTCGGCCCGAGGTGTGTCAAACATGTCCGGCCTCCTAACCTCCTCTCTAGGCTCGAAAGGAACCCGACCTCGCCCCCTAAGAGCACCTACGATGCGACCCTCGACCTCGACCTCTACCTCCTCCTCGTCCCTCCCCTCTCGCATGGTGTATCCGTGGAAGAGACAAGAGACATTTCCAATTAGTGCTATTTTAAGATTTGAGCCAAAAGGGTATTTTCGTAATTTTTCTGAAAATTTCAAATTTGGGGGAAATTTGATTTGAACATACTAGCATGTGCGCAATACTTGGAATTTCATTTCTATGAAGTTGTTTTGATGAAAATCGATCGAAAACTTGGATTAAAGCGAAAAATTCAGCAAGAAGGAAATTTGGGGATTTTGCAATTTAGGTCAAAATTGGATTTTTGAAAAGTTGAAATTGGTTAAATCAAATTGTATGGACCTATCTACAATGTCATCTTGAGCATGTAGCATTTGATCTCGTGCGAAAATTTCAAGCGGTTTGAGAGAAAACGAAATTTTTCTAAAGATATCGATTTCGGTATAAAACTTTGCGAGATGAGCACCAAATGTGTTAAAACTTGTTGTCTATGCATGGCATTGTGTTTAAAACCTAGGGAATATGTTTCTAAGCATTCCTAAGCATGATTTCTAGCATTGGATACAAGTAAAGCATGGTTTTATTGAAATGCAAGCATGAGAAGATGATAATGGAAGGAAGAATGAGAGATTTACCTTGTTTGTGAAGATGGTGTGTTGTGGTGTTGTTGTTGAAGCACTAAATCACCTCAAGAACACTTGTGGGAACTCTTGGAGATTTCCCTAGAGCTCTCTCACCTTTGGAAGAAGTTAGAATGAGGTTGGAATGTGGAAATGAGGCTTATAATGCGAATTTTCGCATTCTGTCTTCATTGGTCGACCGATTGGTCGATCGGGTCACTCGACCAACCACTCGACCAATGGTCACAAGGTGACCTCATTTGCTGTTGAATTTTTGGAAAATGTGATTTTTGCCTTATGGAATATTGTTTGATGACTATATGGATATATTTGAGCATGATTTAAGTTTTCAAATCATTTGGACTTGTGGTTTATGTTGAATCTTCGAAATTCGGTATTTTGATGTTCTCGGTTTTGCGTAATGGTTACTCCGAGAAGTGGGCGTGGTGAATCCAAAGTGGTCATGGAGGTGGTGAAGTACCTCAGGGAGGTGGTGAAGTACCTCATGGAGGTGGTGAGATACCAAATGCTGATCGGGGTACTCATGAGATCCCCGGTGCCCCGAATGTTGGAAGTTTCGGAGATATTGCCAATATTATGGGCAATATGATGCACAGCAAGCAGCTCGGTTCAACCAGATGTTGGTGGGTTTCATGACTCGCATAATGAGACCCGGGCTGGTGCTAATGTGAATCCTCATGCCGCAGTCCTGAATGCGGGAGGTTTAGCTGAACTCCTCATACTCGCCTCGATGGAGAGTTTTCTCAAGATGCAAGTACCCACTTTTACCGGAGTTACCAAGGACCCCTTGTTTCCTAACAAGTGGCTTCGTGAGTTGGAGAAGGCTTTCCGACATCTGCAATGCTCGGAAGCTCGAAGATTTTGTTTGCCGAGCGAAGTTGCAACAAGAAGCCGATGCATGGTGGATTTCCACTCGTCCTGTTTTGGAAGGTTTGCATGCAGGAGTTGTAACTTGGGAGTTATTCAAAGAGGCTTTTTGTATGAACTACTTTCCCGAGGCGGTGAAGGATGCGAAGGAAGCTGAGTTTATGATTCGACTCAAGGAACTTTGTCCGTGTTGGAGTACCAACAGAAGTTCGAGGAGCTTCATTTCTTTGCTCCGCATTCTTTGAAGGAAGACCTCGCCAAAGCAAAGAAGTTCTTCAAAGGACTGCGCCCGCCATTAAAGCTTACCTCACAAATCCAGCCTATAGTGAGCTATGCTCAAGTGGTGCAGAACTCGAAGAAGTTGGAAGAAACAAAGAAGGAAAGTGCTCGTGTGCAAAAGCCTTGGCAAGTCAAGGAATTCTGGTTTGGTGGATCGCAATGACCGTCGTTATGTGAGACCTACACCCTACCCCACTCCTACCTTTCGTGCTAAGAGTGTAGGTCGAACACGGGTTTTCAGCAGCCCGGCCGGTTTAAAAAAAGATGGCGGAAACCGACCACCAGCAAATGCAAGTGCAAGTGCGAATGCAAGTGCAAGGCCTTTTGTTCGAAGCCCCTCTGTTGCAGCCACCCCTATTGGATCCAAAGCAATCCCGTTTGCTTCTACCGCAAGCAAGCTGGTCATTTCGCTCGTGCTCTGTCCGAAGCGGCCCGCCCAGCAGCCTCCGCCCTGTGGTGGTGAAGAGTGCTCCCGCTCCTCCCTCTCGGTAGAGTTTTCAGTATTTCCAAGATCGAGCAGGATCCAAGCCATGATGTGATTACAGTGTACATTGTTAGTCGCTTCTATTTCGCATTTGTCTTATTTGATACGGGTGCATCTCATTCGTTCATGTCATCTCGCATTCATCAAGAAGACTAACCTAATCCCCGAGAAGTTGTCTAGTTGTTTATTGATTAGTACACGCATCGGTCCCGTTGTGAAACTATATAAGGGGTTATCTAAATGTCCCGTGTTGGTTGGTGAGAAGAACTTGGAAGCCAATTTTGTGATTCTTGACATGAAGGACTTCGATGTTATTTCGGGAATCGATTGGTTGACAGCCCACAAAGTTGTGTTCCTTTGTTCCTCAAAGAAGATTCAGTTCCATATTTGTGGAAGTCCGGTCTTTGAATTTCAGTGGTGAAAAGAGAAGGGTTTGTAAGAAGGTGCTGTCTCGTGACCGATGCAAGTCTATGCCCTAGTGGATGATGCTTCATCCGAAGGCAAGGGTATAGTGGAGAAAAGAGTCGATGAAGTCGAGTTGTCTGCGACTTTGTTGATGTCTTCCCCGATGATCTATCAGAGTGCCTCCGGACAGAGATGTCGAATTCTCTATTGATCTCGTCCCCGGTGCTGCACCGGTATCTAAAGCTCCGTATAGGATGGCTCCTACCGAGTTGAAAGAGTTGCAAAATCAGTTGAATGAGCTCATTGATAGAGGTTTCGTACAGCCTAGTGTGTCACCTTGGGGAGCTCCGGTCTTGTTCGTAAAAAGAAAGACGGTAGTATGCGCTTGTGCATCGACTACCGTGAGTTGAATAAGTTGACTATCAAGAATAGATATCCGCTGCCCGTAATCGATGATCTCTTCGATCGGCTTGAAGGGTGCAGTTGTGTTCTCGAAGATTGACTTAAGGTCCGGATATCACCAATTGAAAGTGAAGTCTAGTGATATCTTCAAGACAGCTTTCCGAACGCGGTATGGTCACTATGAGTTTAGAGTCATGCCCTTCGGATTGACCAATGCTCCTGCGGTGTTCATGGACCTCATGAACCGAGTATTTCATGATGTGCTTGATAAGTTTGTGATTGTTTTCATTGATGACATCTTGATCTATTCGAAGAGCGAAGAAGAGCATGCGAGTCATCTAAGCTTCACTTTGCAAAGGTTGCGAGAAAAGAAGTTGTTCGCTAAGTTTAGCAAGTGTGATTTCTGGCTTAAGAGAGTGGTATTCCTTGGTCATGTAGTTTCAGCCGAAGGTATTCGTGTCGATCCCGAAAAAGTCCAAGTCGTGTGGCTGATTGGGAGAGACCGAAGTCAGTAACGGAAATAAGAAGTTTTCTTGGATTGGCGGGTTACTACCGAAGGTTTATTGAGAACTTTTCTCGGTTGGCTGCTCCTATGACTAAGTTGACCAGAAAAGAAGAGAAGTTTGTTTGGTCTGACGCCTGTGAGAAGAATTTCCAAGAGTTGAAAGATAGATTGACAAGTGCCCCGGTTTTGACTATACCCGATAGTTCCGGTGGTATGACAAGCTTTATACCGATGCGTCAAAGATTGGTTTGGGTTGTGTATCGATGCAACATGGCAAGGTCGTAGCCTATGCTTCTCGGCAATTGAAGGATTATGAGCGGAATTACCCCACTCACGATCTAGAACTTGCCGCCGTTGTCTTTGCTTTGAAGATTTGGAGACATTATCTTTACGGTGAGAAGATTGCCATTTTCAATGATCATAAGAGTTTGAAATACTTCTTTACTCAAAAGGAGTTGAACATGAGACAAAGGAGATGGTTGGAACTAGTCTCCGATTATGATTGTGATATTCAAGATCATCCTCCGGGAAAGCAAATGTTGTTGCCGATGCTCTTAGTAGGAAGAACCAGAAGAAGACTTTGGATTTGAATGCTTTGAGTTTACCATTGTGGTCTTCTATTGAGAGTTTTGGTTTGGAAATCGTCCCGAGAATTCTGATTTTATTCTTTTCGCCATGACGGCAAGATCTGGTCTTAGAGATAAGATTGTTGCTCACAGAGTTCGATCAAGAGTTTTTGACCAAAGTTGAGAAGATTTCTTCGGATCCCGAGTCGGACCCCGACTTTGGTATATCCATGGATGGTGCTTTGTTGTTTAGAGGAAGACCGTGTGTGCCTCGCAAAACGAAGAAGTTAAGAAAGAAATATTGAAGGAAGCACACCGGTCGGTCTTTATCAGACACCCGGGAAGCACCAAGATGTACAAGGACTTGAAGGAACATTTTTGGTGGATTGGTCTAAAGGCGGATGTTGATGATTTTGTTGCCAAGTGTGAGACTTGCCAACGTGTGAAAGCCGTTCGACAACCTCCATCTGGATTACTTCAACCCCTTCCTATTCCTAGTTGGAAGTGGGAAGATATCTCCATGGACTTTGTGACTAGCTTGCCTCGGACAAGTAAAGGCAATGACACCGTGTGGGTGATTGTTGATAGGTTGACCAAATCAGCCCATTTCATTCCTATGAAGATCACTCATACCTGGATAAGCTAGCCAGGCTTTATGTGGATAATGTGGTTCGCCCGCATGGTGTGCCATTGAGTATTGTTTCGGATCGTGATCCTAGGTTCACCTCAAGGTTTTGGAATAGTTTGCAGAAGGCCTTGGGAACCCAATTGAACTTGAGTACAGCTCATCATCCACAGGCCGATGGACAATCCGAGCGGACAATTCAGACATTGGAAGACATGCTCAGATCTTGTGTGGTGGATATGGGTGGTAATTGGGATGAACACCTAGCTTTGGTTGAGTTTGCCTATAACAACAGCTTATCAAGCAACAATAGGCATGGCTCCATTCAAGGCTTTGTATGGTAGTACTTGTAGGACACCTTTGTACTGGATCGAGACAGGTGAAAGAAAAGTCTTAGGTCCCGAGATGATTGAAGCTACAAGTGCTATGGTTGATATGATAAGAGAAAGGATTAAGTCCGCCAATCGAGACAGTAAATCTTATGCCGATAAGAGAAGGACCGATTTGGAATTTCAAGTTGGAGAGAAAGTCTTTCTCAAGGTCTCACCAATGAAGGGTGTGATGAGATTCAATGTTAAGGGAAAGCTTAGCCCTCGTTACATTGGACCTTTCGAGATTTTGGAAAAGGTTGGACCTGTTGCGTATCGATTAGCATTACCTCCGTCTCTTGCTGTTGTGCACAATGTGTTTCATATTTCGATGCTCCGAAAATACATAGAGAATCCGGAACACATTTTGCAGCAAGCACCGAAGGACTTAGTGCTGATTTGACCTATGATGAAGAACCGACCGAAATCCCGGATAGGAAGGTCAAGCAGCCGCGGAATCGCGCCATTCCTTTGGTGAAGATTCGGTGGAAGAACCATACCCCTGAAGAAGCTTCTTGGGAGAAGGAAGAAGACATGAAGGAGAAGTTTCCTTACCTCTTTGGAAGCACAGTACGCTTTCAATTTCGGGGACGAAATTTCTTTAAGGGGGGAGAATGTGAAACCCAGCCCTAACCTTGACCCGGAAACCTTGTTGTTTGTAGGTCCGATGACCCGAAGTAAAGTAAGAAGTCAGCTTTGGGCCATCCCAAGAGAGGACTTGGTGTCCGGCTTTGAATCCATGAAAGTTGATGATGAGGTTCTATTTATGGAAACCGAATCCCGATGAAGATCTAATTAGTTGATGGACTTGGAGTGCTCTCTATCTTGGTTTGAAGGCATTTCTACCTATTAGGTAAGTCACTTGACTTGTGTGCAAAACCCCTTTAGGTTTGGATTTGATCTCGACCTTCAATTCCCTCGTTTTGGCCTTGTCAAGCATTGGTTGACCGATTGGTCGATCGGACCAGCCGACCAATCCACTCGACCAATGAGTGTCTGTCTTTGGCAATTAGGTTGATTCTTGCTCTATTTAAGTCCAACCTCGAGTCCACTTCGTATTTGCTGCCTCCAAACCCTCCCGAACGAACCAAAGACCTCTCGCAAGTCATCTCTCTTGCATCCTTGGTGTTTTCTTGACGGATCTTCGTCGGAACTCTTCTTTTTGCATCAAAAGGTATGTCTACTCTCTCTTTTTCTCCTCCATCTTTGTTTTTCTTTCCTTTTTGAGTTGAGACAGTAGAAGAGATGCTGCATCCTCTGTTGCAAACATCTCTCGAACATGTTCTCATGATCATCCTAAGGATTTAAGGCTAGAACAATGATCTTAACCATGATCATTGCAAGCTTTTGAAGGATTCATGATCAAACCATGATTTAATCTCTCGTTAATCTTCTAATCTGAATTCTGATCTCTTTGGATCTTCTTTCATTGATCATGTTAGTGGTTAATGGTTGTGTTTTCTTTCCATGATCCATAATCCATAGAATTCTAGTTGTTCTCTTCTACCTTACTATGTGTTCTTCATGATGCATGATAGTTACATATATGGTAGGTTTTATTTCCTTATTTAGATTTATGCTTCTAAGCCTTATTCCATGAAGACCTATGCATGTTTTCATGTGTTCATTACCGAAAGCAATGATCCATCCTCCTATAGTTCTTGTCCTTGTTTTCTATTTCAAATTCATCAAGATCCATGTTTGAGTTAATTATGGTAACTTTTTGTTTCCTAATTTGGATCTTGATACCTTGATTTGATTATTGTTTTGAGGTCCCCTATATGCTAGAATACTACTGATGTAGTCTACCCCTTGATTAGTACCCTTTTGAACCACCAAATTCGGATTTCATATCTTAAAACTCGATTTTATAGGTTATCGTCTCGCATTGGTCGCGATTGGTCGACCGGACCACTCGACCAATCCACTCGACCAATGAGTACAAAGCAACTCCAAAATTGGTCCGTTTCGGATGTTTTGATATATTTTTCTGTTAGGGATCTTTCCTAATATGTTGTATATACTTGTTTAGGACCTTCTTCTCAAGTTTGCCAAGATCTTACTTGATTTCTTAGGATCCTTTTGCGAGTTATAAAAGGTAAGGATGGTTATTTCCTTAATTACATAGATAGCATGAATCTAGTTTCTATATTTGAATATCATGAATATGTTTCCTAAATTAGATTCTTACAATGATATACTACTGTTGCATAACTTTGATTACAGTAGCATTACTTATTCATATTGAATTGATTCATGTATGATTTACTTACCAATGTTATACAAGTGATTGTAATATCGATTTCTTTCCATATATGTAGTTACCATATATGTGATGATATGAATTGATGCATGTGTATGCTTACGTATGGTTTGGAAAGGAGAGGTGTCCTTTCGACACTTCGTCCTTGGACTACTACGGGAATATTATGGGATGTTTCCGGAGATGCCCTCTGGACACCTTCCTAAACCGTTGGATGACATATCTAGGATTGTCTAGTAGTGTTTGGCTAGGATGTCCTGTTATGTCGACCCTAATCGGAGGGGTATTGAGACCGAACGACCCGTGGTAGCAATGGGGATTCATGGGCGCTCAAGACCGGTAACCAACCCGTGAGAGGACAGGAATCACATTGTGGGGGCCATTTATTGGTAGGGTTGCATATGATTAGACTTGGGCTCACGGGCGCTTAAGACCGGTAACCAACCCGTGAGAGGACGTGAGAGCTTCCCGTTTACCATATGTGGATGATCAATAGGGTTGATGAGTCCGTAGTCCGAGTTGGTCGGTGCCATAGGATACGCCGACTCTAGTGTGAAGGATACCGGAAAGGATCGTCGTGGACGAGGAATGGAAGTATCTCGGATCTCGACTTGATGTAACCAAGTAGAAGACTTGCATTTGGCTAGGTTTTACCCCGACATGCGCCAAGACTTATACCAAATGGTTGTGAGAGAGTGTGTTGACTTAACCCCCGCCAAGGTTTGTCCCGAGGGATGAAGGACCCATTACCAATCGGCTGCTCAAGACCGGTGAAATGATACGTGAGAGAATCCAAGATATCTTAAATGGTTGAGGATGTGAGTGGACTTTCCTAAAGAGGTACGGTGCTATGACTTAAAGCATGTCTGCCAATAGAGACCAGCATCCATAGAGTTAGATTCATTCATTCATTGTTTGTCTCATATCATATTGCATTTATGTTTGTTCGGAATCCTCGCCATTTATGTTATTATGGATTTTAATCGCTTTACCGGGTTTCTTTGAAACTCATTCCTTTATTGTACAATGTTGTTAGACTATCCCGCAGTACCGAGTATTATGACGGTCCCTATGAAGAAGCGCAAGGCGAAGAGACATATCTCCAGGAAGGTGATTGCGGTTACCACAATTACTCTGAAGATTCCGCGAGTGGTTATGCTCCGTACGATGCTTAGTCCGACCATTGAGTGGAAGCGTCCTTGTGCTATTTATGAGATCTATACCTACAAGGATGTCGTCTATAAAGTGGAGAATAATTTAGTTACCCAATGTACTTGCTACTAGGATTAGATTTTGTCTAGTTTATTCTTTAGAGCTACTTTTCCGCTGGATGTAAAGTGGGATTTTTGCTTCACTTTACTTATCTGTTTGATACTCTGATTATATCTATTATTCTGATTCATTTATGATTCATTCTTTCATTATTGGATCTATGATTTATCTTCCGCACTCTTGTTATGATTGTTCATGATTATGTTATTGTTTATGTGGGAGGTTGATCACTCGATACCTGATCTTCGGGGCCGTGCCGATCACACTCGCGGGGGGGGGGGGGGGGGGGGGGGGGGGGGGGGGGGGGGACAGTAGGAATCTGGATACATTAAGTGTTCCTTTCTTTCTATTCAAGAGATAACTTGTCACATCTACCCAGTCGGTACCTTATCTGGCATACCCGAGTGTGTGATCCACAGCCCCGAAGACCAAGTATCGAGAAAATCATCCTCCCACATAGGCAATAACATAATCATGAACAGATATAATCAATGTATAAATATAATAATCAAGAGATCCAAATAAGGAAAGAATAAGATCATATAATATTAGAGTGCAAAAGATAATAGATAAGTATCTAATCAAAAGAAGTAGAGTGAGGCAGAATCTCACTCCACAAGTGCAGCGGAAAGTAGCTTAAAAGAAGGAAGGATATTTACAACTGTTCTCAAAAAGAAGTAATAAAACTAACTAAAGAGTTTTCAACTTTATAAAGAATGTCTTTATAAGTGTAGACTTCTGAAATCAGGCACGAACGCTTCCACTCCACGGTTGGGCTAATCATAGTATGAAGCATGATCACACGAGGGATCTTCACTGTAATAATCGTAACTGCTATTACCTTGCGTGAAGTATACCTCTTCACCTTGCGCTTTCTCATAAGGAATGTCATAGTACTCAAAACCTGTAGAGAAGTCTAACAAAAGATATTGTACAAAAGGAGTGAGTTTCAAAGAAACTCATTAAGGCAAGTTAAATCAACAATAACATAAATAGCATGATTACAAAGCAAGCATGATGCAATATGATATAAAACAAACAATGTATGTATGATTCTAACTCTACGTATGCTGGTCTTTATTTGCAGACATGCTTTAAGTCATAACACCATAATTCTTTAGGAAGGTTTCATCACACAACGCCGTTTGGTAGTGGGTCCTCCATCCCTCAGGACAATCCATGGCTGGGGTATAGGTCACCGCTCTCTCACATCACCATTGGTCTAAGTATTGGCGCATGTCAGGGTTAAGCCTAGCCAAATGCAAATATTTTACTTAGTTACATCAAGTCAGATCTAGATACGTCCATTCCTCGCCCATGGCGATCCTTTCCGGTATCCTTCACACTAGAGTCCTCATAGTCCCTGACTATGGACTCATCAACCCCGCTCTCACGTCCTCTCACGGGTTGGTTACCGGTCTTGAGTGCCCGTGAGCCCAAGTCTATCCATTTGCAACCCTACCAATAAATGGCCTCTTGCGAGTATCCACAATGTGATTCATGTCCTCTCATGGATTGGTTACCAGTCTTGAGCGCCCATGAATCCCCATAGCTACCACGGGTCATTCGGTCTCAATACCCTTCCGATTCGGGTTTGATATAACGGGGACATCTTAGCCAAACACTGCTAGACAACCCTAGGTATGACAACCAATAGTTCAAGAAGGTGTCAATGGGCACCCCCGAAAACATCCCATACTATTTCCGTTGATGTCCAAGGACAAAAGTGTCAAAAGGACACCTCTCAATCCCAAACCATACCGAATCAGTCACATTCTCAAATCAGTCATATCATACACACTTCCAGTAATTCATCATATAGAAAATATACAATGACATGATCAATCTCATATACAACTGATAATAAAAGATATCCTTAAACAAAAGAATACGTATGCGTAATGCTACTGTAGTTGAAGTACTTGCATCAGTAGTATAACAACAAAAGAATATATTTATGGTAATGAATCCAAAGAATCCAAATATAGAAACTAAGATTCACGCAATCTATGTAATTATAGAAGTAACTGTCCTTACCTTATATAGCTTCAAAGAATATCCCAAGAATCAAGGAGAATGGTTCCAAACTTAGTAAGAAGATCCTAAACAATCATAGATACCTTATTAGGAAAGAGGTCTAAAAGATAGAAGGTCAAACCATTCAAAACAAACCAAACACTGCTACTGACTTGCTTGGTTGATTGGATGGTCTACTAACCCAGTCGACCAATTGAGTCAGTACCAGACAGAATTGATGTTTTTGATCCGAAACTTGATTTTCATGATCCGAAACAACACCAAACTTGAAGGAGACCTCTATAACAGTGTTCTAACACTAAAGAGTAAGACTAGACACTAACAATGATCAAAACATAAAGGTACTAAATAGAAAACAAAAGTTTCCATAAAAGTAACAATTAGGGTTTTTGATGAAAACGTAGTATGATCATGAAGGGAAACTAGAGATCGAGGGATTATCATTATAGTAAAGAAGTAACAGAGATTATACACTAATCTACAAAGAAAACATATCTAATCATGCTTAAGAATCAAATCGAAGATTGAATCAAAGAAGAGGAACATAGCTTATGAAAAACTTGCAAGATTAAGGTTAAGATCACTATGATGATCATAAAACCTTAAGATTAAAAAGAGATTAGTGAAGAGATGGTTGCTAACAGAGAATGCAGCATCATCTTCACTGTCTCAAACAATAAGAAGTAGAAAATCAGAGATGAAGAAGAAGATGAGAGAATAGACAAACCTTAGATGCAAGAAGAAGAAGGATTGCTTGAGTTCTTGCAAGAATATCATCAAGGATGCAAAAGAGAAGCTTGGAATGGAGTCTCTACATGTTCCAGAGGGCTTAGGAGGCAGAGGAGACGATTAATATTGAAGATGCACTTAAATAGAGCAACCAAGACCTAAACAGCAAAACATATATGGTTGGTCGATTGGCCCAATCGACCAAGCAATTGACCAAGCAGGACAGCAAGGCCAAGACAGGGATTTGAAGGACCAAACCAAAACCAAAATTAAAGAGCTTTTCCACACACATCATATGTGTCACATCCCGCCCCGAATCCACTCAGGGGGTACCCGATCTGGGTTACTCGGGAGTGATCCACAGCCCAACAGATCCAGTTTAGGAACAATCATATCCACTTATCACAATAATATAATCAAAAGCAAGAACAATATATAGTATTCAAGTAATCTAATAATAAAGGTTAAGAAATGATCACAGAAGGATCACAAAGAAAATCAGAGTCGGAAATGATTCAAATTGGTAAACAGTCAAGTATGAAAAGGAGGGAGGAAACCCATCATATAATAATAGCGGAAGGTGAAACGACTAAAATTAAGGGTTACAACCGGTTCCCAACATGACAAGGGAACAGACTAAACTACGGTCTCAACAAATTAACTAAAAGGTTAAAAAGAAAATGGGACGATATCCCAACACTAGCACACAAGAGCAAAGGCCGAACTACTCCAGATAAGTCCCAATCTCGGACTACTAGTCTTTATCAGTTTGTACACAGTGACCAGTGGGGTACAGGTCATCAACTTGGTCTTCAGAGTGTTGACCATCATAGTCAACAGTGGTGGTACCTGCAGTAGAGTCTAACAAAAATGTTGCAAAAAGGGAGTGAGTTCAAAAGAACTCAGCAAGGCAGGCTATTCCGGAATAACATAGATACATGATACAAAACATAGCATGATGCAATATGATATGAAACACATGATGCAATTATGATTCTAACTCTATGTATGCTAGTCTCTAGGGTAGACATGCTTTAAATCATAGCACCATACTTCTTTGGGTTGTCAGTCACTCCCCCTCAATCATACAAGATATCTTAGGTCTGCCCGGGGAAGTTCGGTAAAGTCATCTAAAAAAAAACCATGGTAGGGGAACCGGTCACTGCTCTCTCACATCACCGTTTGGTATAAGTACTGGCGCATGTCACAGTAAAGCCTAGCCCAATGCAAGTCATCTACTCAGTCGTATCAACTCAGTTCCAGATACGTCCATTCCTCACCCCCGGTGATCCTTTCCGGTATCCTTCACACTAGAGTCAGCGTAATCCTGGATTACGGACTCATCAACCCTATTGGTCATCCACAAATAGTAAACGGGAAGCTCTCATGTCCTCTCACGGGTTGGTTACCAGTCTTGAGTGCCCGTGAGCCCAAGTCTAGCCATTTGCAACCCTACCAATAAATGGCCCCTTTCAGGTATCCGTAGCATGGTTTATGTCCCCTACCGGATTGGTTACCGGCCTAGAGCGCCCATCAAACCATACACTACCACGGGTCGTTCGGTCTTAATGCCCTTCCGATTTGGGTCTGATACGACAAGGATATCCTAGGCATACATCTAGACAAGTCCTATGTATGTCATCCAATGGTCCAGGAGAGCGTCGATGGACATCTTCGGAGAACATCCCATACTATTCCCTCCGATGTCCAAGGACAGAAGTATCAGTAGGGCACTCCCCAATCCCAAATCATACCTAAGCAATCACATGCTTATTTCCATCCATTACATGTCAACAATACATTATCATATTGAAAACATGCCATAACATCTCATAATACAATGTATAAATAAATGATAAGGATAAGTAAACATGATAAACCAAGTAATTAAGCATGGTGCTACTGTCATAAGGTGACTACAGTAGTCATATGATGTCTAAAATCAATTAATAAGTTAAGTTTACTAAGTTACAACAGCAGTGTAAAAGTCATACAGTCTATGTTATATGGTGATAACCGTCCTTACCTTAAGTCACGATGATGATAATCCAACAATCTCAAAAGAATGATCCAAAGATGGTAATAAGACCCTAGACAAACATAAATGAAAGGTTAGAAAAGAAATCGGGAAAATCAGAGGTCGAACGGATCAAAATGGAGCAAGGTTGCTGTCAGCAACAAGTTTGGTCGATGGTCTTGATTGATGGTATCAACCAAAAGGATCGACCAAAATTGTCTTCGGGATAGAATAGTTGATTTTGGGGATTTTGGTCCGAAATGGGTCTTCCGGGGCTCGGATCGATCTGAAACTTGGAGGGATGATTAATAAAAATGTAAGAACACTACCTAGCAAGTATTATCACAATCCAATGGTCCAAATGAAAACCCCCAAATTGAGGTCCTATGTTTTAAAGACAAGAATCCTAGCATTCATGAAAAATTGATGAAATTGAAAGGGAAGCTAGAGAATTTGTTGGGGAATAGGTTAGGAACAGTAGCAGGAGACTATGTAGCAAGAATCAACATGATCCAATGGTCAAATTGAAAACCCCCAATTTGAAGCCTTAGGTTCAAACTTGCAAGAATCATGTTCATCAATGAAATCGATTGCAATTGCAAAAGAACTTAGGAATTCAATTAAGGGAATGATGGGCAGTAGATTAGAGATACTGTCACATCCTCCCAGCCGGTACCCTATCTGGCATACCCGAGAGTGTGATCCACAGCCCTAAAGATCAAGTTTAGGAACGATCATATCCATTTCGCACAATAACATAATCAAAAGCAAGAACAAATCATAATGTTCAAGTAATTTATAATAAAAGTCAAGAAAGGATCTCAGAAGGATCACTATAGAGTATCAGAGTGCGGAATAACAAGATACCAAATCAAAAGACAACTGTAGAGTATAGCGGAAATACACCCTACAAACACATGCGGAAGGTAGATCGAAATCTAAATAAGGCTCTAAGCTAATACAAGTAAAGTAAAAGATAAGTCTAGAAGAAACAAAAGAAATCTAATCCACATCTTCAGTCAGCTCTTCTTGTTCTTCAGTCTTCATCTTCTTCACCTTGCGCTTCCTCATACGGGCCGTCAAAGAAATCCAAACCTGTAGAGAAGTCTAACAACAGATTGTACAAAAAAAAAAGGAATGAGTTTCGAAAGAAACTCAGTAAGGCAAGTTAATCCATAACATCATAGATAACATGTGGCAAACCATAACAAGATGCAATGCAATATGAAACAGATAATGTATGAATGCATCTAAACTCTATGTATGCTGGTCTCTATGGCAGACATGCTTTAAGTCATAGCACCGTACTTCTTTGGGTAGGTCCGCTCACATCCTCAACCATTTAAGATATCTTGGATTCCCTCCAACCATTTAAGATATCTCGGGCGACCGATTGGTAATGGGTCCTGCATCCTTCTCGGACAATTTCCATGGTAAGGGGTTAAGTCAACACACTCTCTCACAACCGTTTGGCATAAGTACCGGCGCATGTCAGGGAAAAGCCTAGCCCAATGCAAGTCATCTAGTCAGTTATATCAACTCAGTTCCAGATACGTCCATTCCTCGTCCCTGACGATCCTTTCCGGTATCCTTCGCACTAGAGTCAGCGTATCCTATGGCACCGACCAACTCGGACTACGGACTCATCAACCCTATTGGTTATCCACATATGGTAAACGGGAAGCTCTCATGTCCTCTCACGGATATAACTCACCGGTCTCGAGCGCCCATGAGCCCAAGTCTAGCCATATGCAACCCTCCAATAAATGGCCCCCACAATGTGATTCCCGTCCTCTCACGGGTTGGTTACCGGTCTTGAGCGCCCGTGAATCCCCATTGCTACCACGGGTCGTTCGGTCTCAATACCCTTCCGAATCGGGTCTGATATAACAGGGGTATATCCTAGCCAAACACCGCTAGACATCCCTAGGTATGACAACCATTGATTCGGGAAAGTGTCGATGGGCAACCCCGGAAACATCCCATACTATTTCCGATAATGTCCAAGGACAGAAGTGTCAAAAGGACACTTCCCAATCCCAAACCAAACTTAAGCAAACACATTCTCGGATCAGTCATGACATACACAACCAGTAGTTCATCATATAAAAGAGAATGTAAAAGCAACATCAGATTAAGCAAGTAATAAGTAATTCATATAACATAAACAATGAAAGGATGATATAAATAAGTGCTACTGTTCCCACAGTAGGAGATCAGAATTAAAATACAATAACAGTAGGTAATCTCATAGTTTCATAAAGTAGAAACCAGAGAACAAGCAATCTATGTACTTAAGGAAATCAACTGTCCTTACCTGATTATCGCCGAAGATAATCCAAAGATCAAAGAGAGAGACACCAAACATGGCAAATAAACCCCTAACAAGCATAGATACAACATTAGGAAAGATACCTAAAAGATCAGAGAGCAAACGAATCAAATCGAGCGAAAATTGAAGCTACTGACTTCATTGGTCGATTGCCTTGGTCTACTGACCCAGTCGACCAATCAGTCGACCAATCGAGTCAGTACGGAATAATGAAAACTGATTTGGCCATAACTTCTTCGTTTGAAGTCGGATTGATCCGAAATTCGAAGGGGAACTTCTTAGGATGTATTAGAATCATATGGGAAGATAAAATCATCAAGTCATTGTAAAAATATGGGTTTTTGATTTAACCCAAGAAATTAGGGTTTCAACCTTTATGGCTCTCATGAAAAGGTTATGATCACAGGAAGAAAGGGAATGGTTGCAATCAAGAACATAATAAGAAAATCTTGTTTAGGTTAATAGAAACATTATGGGAAGATAATCATGGTCAAAAGATGGGTTCTTGATCTAACCCAAGAAATTAGGGTTTCACCCTTATGGTTCCCATAAAAAGGTTAAGATCACAGGAGGGAGGGAATTGATGATTGGCCAATTACAACAAGAAGAATTAAAGAATATTGAATTTAGATCAACCTCCACATTACCCATGAGGTTTCCCTCACATGGGAGGTTACCAAAAAGGTTCTCAGATAATCACCCAGGTTAGGGTTTCAAAGGATTAGGGTTAGGGTTTTCAAAGATTCCACTGGCTGGGGTTGAGATCATGATGATGACAATAGATCTCAAGAAACAAGATGAGATCATGGAGTGGATGGTTGCAAGAGTGCATCATCTTCTTCCTGATCTCAGCCAAGAACAGATTAAAGAAAGAAAATCAGAGATGGAGAAGAAAGAAAAGAGAGTAGACATACCTTTGATGCGAGAGGAAGAAGATTACTTCAAGTCTTGAGAGAGATCACCAAGGAATGCAAGGGAATTGATTAGATTAGGGTTCTAACTCATTCCAGAGGCTTAGGAGGCATAGGAGGCGAAGTAATCCCGAGATTTGACTTAAATAGAGGAGACAGGACCAAATTGGTAAATTCAGACACCATTGGTCGATTGGATTGGTCTACTGGTCCAGTCGACCAATGAGTCGACCAATCAGAACAGCAAGGTTCAAACAGGGATTCGGAGGGCTATACAAGGTCAAATTGAGTGAGGTTTTCTTCTACGAGTCAATAAAGAAGTCTAGTTTCTAGAAATACCTTCGGATCAAGAATTGGAGTTCATTAGGTTCATCAACTAGGCTCATCTTCTTCGATGCGCAAGCAGGATTTGACAGACATAGTTCAGCAACTTCGGACAGGGATTTGGAAGGTTATATGGGGTCAAATTGAGTGGGGTTTTCTCCTAGAAGTCCATTAAGAAGTCTAGTTTCGGGAAATATAATCGGATTGAGCACAGGAGTTCATTAGGTATTTCAACTAATTCACCCCTCTTCGGTGCGCAGATTCAAAACTAACACTGACAATGCTCTCAAGTGAGGGGCATCATCGACAATGTCCATGGGCTTGGGTTCCGACACCAAATCGTCAACCAAAAGGGTCTACAAGCAACAAGCTAAGATCAAATCAAGGTCCAACTTTAAAGTCAACATTTAAACTAACCCTTCTTTACCCAAAACAGATAGGGTGCCCTGGCTAGGTTTGGGCTGGATTTCACAGATACATACTAACATATAATCAGACCTAATTGAAAGAGAAAATCAGATTAAGAGATGAATTCATGTTGTAAAGAAGAGAAAATCAAAATAAGAAAGCAAGAACATCATGTATGAGAATCATAGCATGGAAAGGGTGAAGAGAGGTTTAATCAAAGCAAAAGAGCTTGTAGAAGAGGTGGTTGCAAGGTTGCAGCACCTTCTTCAGGAACTCAGTAGCAAGAACAAGATGAGGTAGAAGTAGATTAGAGAGAGAGTGAGAGATTACATACCTTGGAGAAGAGATTAGAGAAGAGAGACAATGATTTTTGTAGAAGATCATCACCCAAACCAAGGAGGAGCCTAAGAGGAGCTTTCCCATGTTCTCAGGTGTTGAAATGAGTAAAATATTGTTCTAGGTTCGAGGTTTCACTTAAATAGATGAAGGAATATTCAAAAAGCATCTTTTTTTCGATTCTAGGTAACTTTGGTTGATGGTTTTGGTTGATGGCATCGACCAAAACAGGTAACAAGTTTCAGCAGAAAATCCAAAAATAGTTCAGCAACTTCGAACAGGGATTCGGAGGGCTATACAAGGTCAAATTGAGTGAGGTTTTCTCCTACAAGTCAATCAAGAAGTCTAGTTTCCAGAAATACTTTTGGATCAAGCATGGGAGGTCATTAGGTCCACAAACTAAGCTCACCTTCTTCGATGCGCAAGCAGGATTTGCCAGACACAGTTCAGCAACTTCGGACAGGGATTTGGAGGGATATATGGGGTCAAATGGAGTGGGGCTTTCTCCTACAATTCCATCAAGAAGTCTAGTTTCAGGAAATATATTTGTATTGAGCACAGGAGTTTATTTGGTATTTCAACTAATTCACCCCTCTTCGGTGCGCAGATTCAAAACTAACACTGACAATGCTCTCAAGTGAGGGGCATCATTGTCAATGTCCAAGGGCTTGGGTTCCGACACCAAATCAACAACCAAAAGGGTCCACAAGTATCTTTTCCCCCACTTTGGGTCTTTGGACCCACAAACATAATAGACTCCGGGCCGGGTCAAGGTTAGGATAAGACCAGATATTACAGGTCTACCCTAAGGGAAAGGTCTGGCATGACTTCTTAAGGCTTTCAAAGATAATAACACTGAAATCAAGGTTCAACTTTAAGGTCTAATATGAAACAAGTCTTTCTTCACCCAAAACAAATAGGGTGCCCCGGGCTAGGTTTGGGCTGGATGTCACAATATGACTTACCTAGTATGTAGAAATGCCTTCGAACCAAGTCAAATAATACTCCAAGTCCATCAACTAATCTCATCTTCAACTAGGTGCAGTTTCCTTTTCAGTTCTGAACAAGTTTCCATATATAGAACACCATCATCAACTTCCATGGGTTCTGGGTCAATTACCATGTCTTTCACTGAGAGGGCCCATAGTTGACTTTTTCCTTTACTTCGAGTTATCGGACCTACAAACAACAGGGTTTTCGGGTCAAGGTCAAGGTTAGGATAGGGCTGGATTTCACATAACTGACCAAGAAGATGGTGATTTTGGATCATCTTAAGAAATGTAGGAAAGGATTTGTATTCTATTGCCATGTGTCTTATGTATTAATCGATAGAAATCTCCCTTATTTTCTTTTTCACATTTTTATCCCCCCTCCTTAAATAGAGCTCATTAATTGTGATTATATATATGTGATTTTTTTTGTCTTCCCTCGTTTATTGGAATGCATTAACTAATTGTGATTATGTGTATTTTTATTTTTATTTTTTTCCCCTTTCTTGCTCATCCATAGGGATAGTGTATATATTTTATTTCTTTTCTATGTCACTCTTTCATGGAAATCCATTAAATTAGACTTGTATGATATAAACTCAATTCCAAGTCTCTCTCTGTCACATCCACCCAGTTGGTACCCTATCTGGCATACCCGAGTATGTGCTCCACAATCCCAAAGATCAATTCGAGGAAATTAACCTCCCACATTTACAATAATACAATCAAGAATAGGACTAAATCAATGTTTAAATATTATAAATGAATAATCATGGAAAGATATAAAGAAATATTACAATTCAATCAGAGTGTGAAAATAAGATACCAATAGAATAAATCAATTGTAGATTGTGGCGGAAAAATACTCTATATCAACAGTGGAAATGATGATAAAAAACTAGGCTGAGATTACAACTATTTCAAAAGTACTAGAAAAGAAATAAACCAATATCTAAACTAATGTCTTTTCAAATCTATAAATAGTATGTCTAAAAGTAAAAGCTTCAATGTCCCATCGCTGACATACAAGCACCATAGTCGGACTAATCTTGATAAACTCCAGCTTCATACTGGTAGTCTTCACAGTTGTAGTCATAACCGCTAGTACTTTGGGTACAATATGAGTCATCCACTAGGGCTTCGTAGTATTGGCCCTCATAGTCATCAGTACCTATAGAAAGATCTAACAACATTGTCCAAAAAGGAGTGAGTTCAAAAGAACTCAACAAGATAGTTTGTTCCACAATAACACATATGACATGATAGCAAAACATACAAGATGCAATATGATATGAGGCAGTCATGCAAGTATGCTTCTAACTCTATGTATGTTGGTCTCTAGTGGCAGACATGCTTTAAGTCATAACACCATACTCCTTTGGGTAGGTCTCAAATCACTCTCCCTCAACCATCTCGATATCTTGGGTTCTCTTGTCACATCCCGCCCAAATACACCCAGCCTATACCCTGTCTAGGTTACCCAGGGGAATGATCCACAGCCCAAAAGATCAAGTTTAGGAACGATCATATCCATTTAGCACAATAACATAATCAAAAGCAAGAACAAATCATTGTATTCTAATAAGTTAATAATAAAAGTCAAGAAAGGATCACAGAAGGATCACTAAAGAATATCAGAGTGCGGAATAACAAGATACCAAATCAAAAGACAACTGTAGAGTATAGCGGAAATATACCCCACAACATATGCGGAAGGTAGATCGAAATCTAAAGCAAGCTCTAAGCTAATACAAGTAAAATAAAAGTCTAGAAGAAACAAGAGAATCTAATCCACTTCTTCAGTCGGCTCTTCTTCTTCTTCAGTCTTCATCCTCTTCACTTTAGGGTCATGCTCTTGAAGCTTCAGATCAGCATCTAGCGCACGATCCTATCAGCGAATAAGATGATGCCGGCTGCTGTCAATGGGAGCCATCAATGCAGCCCAAATCCGAGTGTTGGCTGCCTCGCTGTTCATTACCTTGTCCAAGGACATCTGGAGCTGTACCATGCAAGGAAAGGTTCTCCGTGCTGGTGCACGGGTTCTCTTCCGTACCTGCAATGTCATCTAAAAACAAGTCCCTCGAAGGGTAAGCTCAAAAGAACTTAGCAAGTAATCCAAACACAATAAGCATCTTCACATGCATTTACAAACAAACGTATATGCAATGATATGAAACAATATATGCAAATATGCTTCTAACTCTATATATGTATGCTGGTCTTTATTGGCAGACATGCTTTAAGTCATAGCACCATACTTGTCACATCCTCCCAGCCGGTACCCTAACTGGCATACCCGAGAGTGTAATCCACAGCCCCGAAGATCAGGTATCGAGTAATCAACCTCCCACATAAACAATAACATAATCATGAACAATAATAATCGATGTGCAACAGATAAACCAAAGATCCAAATAAGGAAAGAATGAATCATATATAAATCAGAGTACTAAATATAATCAGAGTGTCTAAATCAAATAAGTAAAGTGAGGCGAAATCCCACTCTACAACCAGCAGAAATGTAGTTCTAAAAGAGAAGAAACATAATGAAATCTAATCCCAATAGTAGGTACAATAGGTAACTAAATTGTTCTCAATCTTATAGACAATATCCCTATAAGTATAAATCTCATAAATTGCACAAGGGCGCTTCCACTCTATGGTCGGACTAAGCATCGTACGGAGCATAACCACTCGCGGAATCTTCAGTGTAATTGTCGTAACCGCAATCACTTTCCTGGAGATATGCCTCTTCTCCTTGCGCTTCTTCATACGAGCAGTCATGATACTCAGAACCTGTAGAATAATCTAACAAAACATTGTACAAAAGGAATGAGTTTCAAAGAAACTCAGTAAGGCAGTTAAATCCATAATAACATAAATGACAGGATTACAAAACAAACATAAATGCAATATGGTATGAGACAAACAATGAATGTATGAATCTAACTCTATGTATGCTGGTCTCTATTGGCAGACATGCTTTAAGTCATAGCACCGTACTTCTTTAGGAAAGTCTCATTCACTCATCATCAGTTGGTAACGGGTCCTTCATCCCTCAGGATATTCCATGGCTGGGGGTATAGGTCACCACTCTCTTACATCACCATTGGTCTAAGTACCGGCGCATGTTAGGGTTAAAGCCTAGCCAAATGCAAGTCTTATACTCAGTTACATCAAGTCAGATCCAGATACGTCCATTCCTCGCCCCTTGCGATCCTTTCCGGTATCCTTCACACTAGAGTCCTCATAGTCCCTGACTACGGACTCATCAACCCTATTGGTTATCCACATATGGTAAACGGGAAGCTCTCAAGTCCTCTCACGGGTTGGTTACCGGTCTTAAGCGCCAGTGAGCCCAAGTCTAACCATATGCAATCCTACCGATAAATGGTCCCCACAATGTGATTCCTGTCCTCTCACGGGTTGGTTACCGGTCTTGAGCGCCCATGAATCCCCATTGCTACCACGGGTCGTTCGGTCTCAATACCCCTCCGATTAGGGTCTGACATAACGGGACATCCTAGCCAAACACTACTAGACAGTCCTAAATATGTCATCCAACAGTTTAGGAAGGTGTCCAAAGGGCATCTCCGGAAACATCCCATAATATTCCCGTAGTAGTCCTAGGACAGAAGTGTCAAAAGGAACACCTCTCCTTTCCAAACCATACTTGAGCATACACAAGCATCAATCCATAACATCACATATATGGTAACTTCATATATGGAAAGAAATCAATAATAACATTCAACTTGTATATATCTGGTAAGGAAATCATACATGAGTCGATTTAATATAAACAAGTAATGCTACTGATATCAAGACAGTACAACAGTAGTATAACATTGTAAGAATCCAATTAAAGAAATAAACTAACAAGAATCAAATATAGAAACTAAGATATACAATTTATGTTGTTAAGGAAGTAACCATCCTTACCTTTTATAACTTGCAAAGGAATCTTAAGAAATCAAGTAAGATCTTGACAAACTTGAGAAGAGGGTCCTAGACAAGTGTTACAACATATTAGGAAAGATCCCCAAAAGAAAAGATATCAAAACATCCAAAACAGACCAAATCTGGAGTTGCTGTACTCATTGGTCGATTGGATTGGTCTACTGTTTCAGTCGACCAATGGAGACAGTGGCCTACAAAATCAGAGTTTTAAGAATAAAGAACCGAATTTGGTGGTTCAAAAGGGTACTAAAAAATGGGTAAACTACATTGGTAGTATCCTAACATATAGAGGACCTCAAAACACTAATCGAATCAAGTTTTCAAGTTACAAATTAGGAAACAAAAAGTTACCATAATTAGATTAATCATGGTTCTTGAAGAATTAAGAATACAAATCATAGACACGAACAATAGGAGAATGAATCATTGATTTTGATAAAGATATCATGGAAGGCATACTTATATCTTCAAGAAAATAGATCTAAAAACATGAATCTAAATAAGGAAACAAAACTTACCATAGATGTATTAGTCATGATTCTTGAAGAAAGCATGGTATGATAGAGGAGAAACAACTAGAGATTGATAGATCATGGATTATGTAAAGAAAACACAGCGATTGACTACTAATATGATCAATATAATAGATCTAAGAACATCAGAATTTAAATCAAAGATAAACGAAGATGAGATCATGATTTAGATCATGATTCCTTCAAAAGCTTGCAATGATCATGATTACGGACATTGCTTTAGCCATTAATCCTTAGGAAGATCATGAGAGATAAGTTCAGAGATGTTTGCAACAGAGAATGCAGCATCTCCTCTACTGTCTCAACTCAAAAAGGAAAGAAAACAAGGATGAAGAAGAAGAAGAGAGTGTAAACATACCTTTTTGTATAAGAACACAAGTTTTGACGAAGATCCGTCAAGATAAACACCAAGAGTGCAAGGGAGATGACTTGCAGAGGTCTTTGGTTCGTTCCAAAGAGTTTGGAGGCAGAAAATACGAAGTAGACTCGAGATTGGACTTAAATAGAGCAAGCAAGACCTAATTACCAAAGACAGAACCCATTGGTCGAGTGGATTGGTCGACTGGTCCAGTCGACCAATGAGTCGACCAATTAGTTCAGCAAGTTCAAAACAGGGAATTGAAGGCTCAGAACAAATCCAAACATAAAGGGGTTTTGCACACACACCAAGTGACTTACCTAATAGGTAGAAATGCCTTCAAACCATGATAGAGAACACTCCAAGTCCATCAACTAATCCGATCTTCATCAATATTCAGTTTCCATAAATAGCACATTGTCATCAACACTCATGGATTCAAAGCTAGACACCAAGTCCTCCACTGGGATGGCCCAAAGCTGACTTCTTGCTTTACTTCGGGTTGTCGGACCTACAAACAACAGGGTTTCCGGGTCAAGGTTAGGGTTGGGTTTCACATTCTCCCCCCTTAAAGAAATTTCGTCCTCGAAATTGAAAGCGTACCTGTGCTTCCAAAGAGGTGAGGAAACTTCTCCTTCTTATCTTCTTCCTTCTCCCAAGAAGCTTCTTCAGGGGTATAGTTCTTCCACCGAATCTTCACCAAAGGGACGGTGCGATTCCACAGCTGCTTGTCCTTCTTATCCAGGATTTCGGCCGGTTCTTCATCGTAGGTCAAATCAGCACTAGTCCTTCAGGTGCTTGTTGTAAAATGTGTTCTGGATTCTCTATGTATTTCCGAAGCACCGAAATATGAAACACATTATGAACACCAGCAAGAGGCGGAGGTAATGCTAATCGATACGCAACAGGTCCAACCTTTTCCAAAATCTCAAAAGGTCCAATGAAACGAGGGCTAAGCTTTCCCTTAATATTGAATCTCATCACACCCTTCATTGGTGAAACCTTCAAGAAAACTTTCTCTCCAACTTGAAATTCCAAATCGGTCCTCCTCTTATCAGCATAAGATTTTTGTCTTGACTGGGCAAACTTAATCCTTTCTCTTATCATATCAACCATAGCACTCGTAGCTTCAATCATCTCAAGACCTAAGACTTTTCTTTCACCTGTCTCAGTCCAGTACAAAGGTGTCCTACAAGTACTTCCATACAAAGCCTTGAATGGAGCCATGCCTATTGTTGCTTGATAACTGTTGTTATAGGCAAACTCAACCAAAGCTAGGTGTTCATCCCAATTACCACCCATATCCACCACACAAGATCTGAGCATGTCTTCCAATGTCCGAATTGTCTGCTCAGATTGTCCATCAGACTGTGGATGATGAGCTGTACTCAAGTTCAATTGGGTTCCCAAGGCCTTCTGCAAACTATTCCAAAACCTTGAGGTGAACCTAGGATCACGATCAGAAACAATACTCATTGGCACACCATGCAGACGAACCACATTATCCACATAAAGCCTTGCTAGCTTATCCAGAGTATGAGTGATCTTCATAGGAATGAAGTGGGCTGATTTGGTCAACCTATCAACAATCACCCACACGGTGTCATTGCCTTTACTTGTCCGAGGCAAGCTAGTCACAAAGTCCATAGAGATATCCTCCCACTTCCAACTAGGAATAGGAAGGGGTTGAAGTAATCCAGATGGGGGTTGACAAACGGCTTTCACACGTTGGCAAGTCTCACACTTGGCAACAAAATTATCAACATCAGCCTTTAAACCAATCCACCAAAAATGTTCCTTCAAGTCCTTGTACATCTTGGTGCTTCCCGGGTGTATAGTAAAGACTGACTGGTGTGCTTCCTTCAATATTTCCTTTTTAATTTCTTCGTTTATGTGCACGCACAGTCTTCCTCTAAACAATAAAGCACCATCCATGGATATACCAAAGTCGGGGTCCGACTTCAGATTCGAAGAAATCTTCTCAACTTTGATCAAAAGTTCTTGATCAGAACTCTGCAGAGCAACAATCTTATCTCTAAGGCCAGATCTTGCCGTCATGGCAGAAAGAATAAAATCAGAATTCTCAGGGACAATTTCCAAATCAAAGCTCTCAATAGAAGACCACAATGGTAGACTCAAAGCATTCAAATCCAAAGTCTTCTTCTAGTTCTTCTTACTAAGAGCATCAGCAAAAACGTTTGCCTTCCCAGGGTGATACTGAATATCACAATCATAATCAGAGACTAGTTCCAACCATCTCCTTTGTCTCATGTTCAACTCCTTTTGGGTAAAGAAGTATTTCAAACTCTTATGATCCGTGAAAATGGCAATCTTCTCACCGTAGAGGTAATGTCTCCAAATCTTCAAAGCGAAGACAACAGCGGCAAGTTCTAGATCGTGAGTGGGGTAATTCCGCTCATAATCTTTCAATTGCCGAGAAGCATAGGCTACGAACATGCCATGTTGCATCAGTACGCAACCCAAACCAATCTTTGACGCATCGGTATAAACTGTCATACCACCGGAACTATCAGGTATAGTCAAAACTGGGGCACTTGTCAATCTATCTTTCAACTCTTGGAAATTCTTCTCACAAGGCGTCGGACCAAACAAACTTCTCTTCTTTCCTGGTCAACTTAGTCATAGGAGCAGCCAACCGAGAAAAGTTCTCAATAAACCTCCCGTAGTAACCCGCCAATCCAAGAAAACTTCTTATTTCAGTTACCAACTTCGGTCTTTCCCAATCAGCCACAGCTTGGACTTTTTCAGGATCGACACGAATACCTTCAGCTGAAACCACATGGCCAAGGAAAACTACTCTCTTAAGCCAGAAATCACACTTGCTAAACTTGGCGTACAACTTCTTTTCTCGCAATCTTTGCAAAGTGAAACTTAGATGGCTCGCATGCTCTTCTTCATTCTTCGAATAGATCAAGATGTCGTCGATGAAAACAATCACAAACTTATCAAGCACATCGTGAAATACTCGGTTCATGAGGTCCATGAACACCGCAGGAGCATTGGTCAATCCGAAAGGCATGACTCTAAACTCGTAGTGGCCATACCGTGTTCGGAAAGCTGTCTTGAAGATATCACTAGACTTCACTTTCAATTGGTGATATCCGAATCTCAAGTCAATTTTTGAGAACACAGCTGCACCTTTCAACTGATCGAAGAGATCATTAATTCTGGGCAGCGGGTATCTATTCTTGATAGTCAGCTTATTCAACTCACGGTAGTCGATGCACAGGCGCATACTACCATCTTTCTTCTTGACAAACAAGACCGGAGCTCCCCAAGGTGATACACTAGGTTGTACGAAACCTCTATCAATGAGCTCATTCAACTGGTTTTGCAACTCTTTCAACTCAGTAGGAGCCATCCTATATGAAGCTTTAGATACCAGAGCGGCACCAGGGACGAGATCAATAGAAAACTCAATATCCCTGTCTGGAGGCACTCCCGATAGATCATCAGGGAAGACATCAACAAAGTCACAGACAACCCTGACTTCATCAACTCTTTTCTCCACTTTACCCTTGCCTTCAGATGAAGCATCATCCACTAGGGCATAGACTTGCATCAGTGCAAACAACACCTTCTTACAAACCCTTCTTTTCTCACCAAGAAATTCAAAGACCGGACTTCCACAAATATGGAACTGAATCTTCTTTGAGGAACAAAGAAACACAGCTTTGTGGGCTGTTAACCAATCAATTCCCAAAATAACATCGAAGTCCTTCATATCAAGAAGTACAAAATTGGCTTCCAAGTTCTTCTCACCAATCAACGCTGGACATTTAACTAACCCTTTATCTAGTTCCACAACAGGACCAGTAGGTGTACTAATCAACAAACAACTAGACAATTTCTCAGGGATTAGGTCAATCTTCTTGATGAATGCAGATGACATGAACGAATGAGATGCACCCGTATCAAATAAGACAAATGCAGAAATAGAAGCGACTAACAATGTACCTGTAATCACTTCATGGCTTGGATCCTACTCAGCACTAGAAATACTGAACACTCTACCAGAGGGAGGAGTAGGAGTATTCTTCATCGCAGGAGCAGGCTGCTAGGCAGGCCGCTTCGGACAGGCACGAGCGAAATGACCGGTTTGCTTACAGAAAAAGCAAACAGGATTGCTGGGTCCAACTGGGGTAGCTGCAACAGGGGGCTTCTGAACAAAAGGCCTAGGATTCGCATTCACAGGCCTAGCACTTGCACTCACTAGAGATCGGTTCCCACCATACTGTCTAAACTGGCCGGGCTGCTGAAAACCAGAGTTCTGACCTACACTCCTAGGCTGAAAAGTAGGAGTGGGGTAGGGTGTAGGTCTCACAAAACGCCGATCATTACGATCCACCAACCCAGGGTTCCTTGGCTGCCAGGGCCTTTGCATACGTGCATTCTCCTTCTCTGTTTCTTCCAACTTCTTCGAGTTCTGCACCACTTGGGCATAGCTCACAATAGGCTGGACTGTGAGGTAAGCTTTAATGGCAGGGCGCAGTCCTTTGAAGAACTTCTTCGCTTTGGCGAGATCGACCTTCAGAGAATCAGGAGCAAAGAAATGAAGTTCCTCAAACTTCTGTTGATACTCCAACACAAACAAAGATCCTTGTGTGAGAACCATAAACTCGGCTTCCTTCGCATCTTTCACCGCCTCAGGGAAATAATTCATGCAAAAAGCTTCTTTGAACAACTCCCAAGTTACAACTCCTGCATGCAAACCTTCCAAGACAGGCCGAGTGGAGGTCCACCATGCATCAGCTTCTTGTTGCAACTTCTGTTCAGCAAACAGAATCTTCTGAGCTTCCGAGCATTGCAAATGTCGGAAAGCCTTCTCCAACTCACGGAGCCACTTGTTAGGAAACAAGGGGTCCTTGGTAACTCTAGTGAAAGTGGGCACTTGCATCTTCAGAAAACTCTCCATCAGGCGAGTATGAGGAGTTCCTGCTAAACCTCCCGCATTCAGGACTGCGGCATGAGGATTCACATTAGCACCAGTTCGAGTCTCATTATGCAGAGTCATGAAACCCGCCAACATCTGGTTGAACTGAGCCGCTTGCTGCTGCATCATATTGCCCATAATATTGGCAATATCATGAAAGCTTCCAACATTCGGGGCACTGGGTATCTCATGGGTACCCTGATCATCATTAGGTATCTCACCACCTCCATGAGGTATTTCACCACCTTCATGACCACTGGACTCACCACGCCCACTTCTCAGAGTAACCATTCTGCAAAAACTGAGAACATCAAAACACCGAATTTCGGAGTTTCAACATAAACCACAAGTCCAAATGATTTGAAAACTTAAATCATGCTTAAATATATCCATATAGTCATCAAACAATAATCCATAAGGCAAAAATCACATTTTCCATAAATTCAGCAGAAAATGAGGTCTCTGTGTCCATTGATCGATTGATTGGTCGACTGACCCAGTCGACCAATGAGTTGACCAATCAAGACAGAATACGAAAATTCTCATTATAAGCCTCATTTTCACATTCCAACTTCATTTTATCCTCTTTTAAAGGTGAGAGAGCTCTAGGGAAAGTCTCCAAAGGTTCTTCCAAGTGTTCTTGAGGTGTTTTGGTGCTTCAACAACAACACTTCAACACACAATCATCACATACAAGGTAAATCTTTCATTCTTTCTTCCATTTTCATCTTCTCATGCTTGCATTTCAATCGAATCTATGTTTTACTTGTATCCATTGTTAGAAATCATGTTTAGGAACACTTAGAAACATATTCCCTAGGTTTTAAACACGATGCTATGCATAGACAACAAGTTCTAACACCTCTTTGCACTTCTCGCAAGGTTTTCGTACCGAAATCGTTATCTTTAGAAAATTTCGATTTCTCACAAACCACTAGGAGTTTTCGCATGAAATCAATTGCTACATGCTCAAAATGATATTGTAGATATGTCCATAAAATTTGATTTAACCAATTTCAACTTTTCAAAAATCCAATTTTGACCTAAATTGCAAAATCCCCAAATTTTCCTTCTTGCTGAATTTTCCACTTTTACCCAAGTTTTTGATCGATTTTCTTCAAACAAACTTCATAGACATGAAATTCCAAGTATTGCGCACATGCTAGTATGTTCAAATCAAATTTTCCCCAAATTTGAAATTTTCCGAAAAATTACGAAAATACCCTTTTGGCTTAAATCTTAAAGTAGCACTAACTGGAAATGTCTCTTGTCTCTTTCACAGATACACACTATGCAGAGGGGAGGGCAAGGACGAGGTAGAGGTCGTGGTCGTATTGTAGGGGCACTCAGGGGCAGAGGTCAGGTTCCTTTAGAGCCTAGACAGGAGGTTCGGAGACCGGACATGTTCGACACACCTCAGGCCGAGTTTTTGTACGAGGCCTACTTCAGTTACTGCAACATCGAGCTGGGACGTCTGCTTCACCTATGCCAGCTCAGAGTCTTTAGGATTCGGCAGAGATTCGACACGTTGCAGTGGACACATCTCTTCACTGAGGATCTGCCGGTATACCCGGAGCTAGTGAGGTTGTTCTTCAGCAACCTTACTTACACTGAGGAGGCTCGAGGTCCAGGACATCCACTTAGACTTGTCCTTACGAGCAGGGTCTTCCAGACTCATATTTGCTTTTCCACCCGATCACTGGCTGAGATCTTGCGGGTTCCTTACTATCCACAACAGTGTGTGTGGATACCTGCGGGAGTAGATTTGGACAGCTATCTAATGCCGTATGAGCTACGCGAGATATGCTCCACACTGTGGGATAGTCGCCGATGCTTCACTCAGTGGACCAGCGGACGGATGACAGATTCTACACGGATTATCGGTCGCATAGTCGGCTGAAACATTATGCCGAAGGCTGGACATCACCATTGGGTCACAGTGATGGAAGCCTTAGTCATTTACCGCATCTACATGGGCTTCGAGATCGATCTCTCCTACATCATTCAGCAAGTCATGCTGGACTTGGTTCTGCGGTCTAGCATGCGGAACATTTGCTATGGGAGGCTACTGACCTTGATCTTCAGGCATTTCAGGGTGAGTTTCGAGGATACACCAGTGGACACTGGTTCACAGGGATATACGATCGAGACTCGGACCATTCGTCAGATGAGACTACAGTAAACTGTGAGATCTCCTGGTCCAGAGGGTGAGGATGATGAGGAGACAGAGGATGAGGATCAAGATTCAGAGGATGGACGAGAGGATATCGGTCCTGATAGTGATGATCAGGCCGGAGACGATACAGAGATGCACGAGGCTGGGCCAGTGCATCACGAGTTTCCTTCATTGCACTTCGAGGCAGGTGGCCCTTCTCATGCAGTTCCGGAGGCTTCAGATCTTGGGGCACAGATGAGATCGATGACTTCCATGCTAGAGAGGATGGAGGTCAGACAGAAGCAGATGTATAGGAGAATGGAGTCATGATAGGATAGGATAGAGCATCAAGTGACTCAGCTAGCGGAGGAGTTCAAAGCATACAGAGATCAGAGGAGATCACCTAGATAGACTGTACCTTAGGATTTTCATTTATGCATTTCAGATGTAATCGTTGTAAAAGCTTTTGAAATTAATGAAGTTCATTTTGTTTCACTCAATTATTGTATATTATGCACCTTTCTTTTATTTCATTAGTGACATTTGTTTAAGTATAATTATGGTATGTTATTCAGAAATGTTCTGTTATGCTTCATTGGTTAAGTTTCTAATCCAAGTGTTCTATTATTCACTTCTAAGAGTAGAGGAGTCATTTCAGATCTATGACTCAGGAATGTTCCGTTATTGTCTTTTGTGGTTAGGATTTCCTCGAACCTTGGGCTCTGATACCAATCTGTCACATCCTCCCAGCCGGTACCCTAACTGGAGTACCCGAGAGTGTGATCCACAACCCCGAAGATCAGGTATCGAGTAATCATCCTCCCACATAAACAATAACATAATCATGAACAATAATAATCGATGTGCAACAGATAAACCAAAGATCCAAATAAGGAAAAAATGAATCATATATAAATCAGAGTACTAAATATAATCAGAGTGTCTAAATCAAATAAGTAAAGTGAGGCGAAATCCCACTCTACAACCAGCGGAAATGTAGTTCTAAAAGAGAAGAAACAGAATGCAATCTAATCCCAATAGTAGGTACAATAGGTAACTAAATTGTTCTCAATCTTATAGACAATATCCCTATAAGTATAAATCTCATAAATGGCACAAGGGCGCTTCCACTCTATGGTCGGACTAAGCATCGTACAGAGCATAACCACTCGCGGAATCTTCAGTGTAATTATCGTAACCACAATCACTTTCCTGGAGATATGCCTCTTCTCCTTGCGCTTCTTCATACGAGCAGTCATGATACTCAGAACCTGTAGAATAATCTAACAAAACATTGTACAAAAAGAATGAGTTTCAAAGAAACTCAATAAGGCAGTTAAATCCATAATAACATAAATGGCAGGATTACAAAACAAACATAAATGCAATATGGTATGAGACAAACAATGAATGTATGAATCTAACTTTATGTATACTGGTCTCTATTGGCAGACATGCTTTAAGTCATAGCACCGTACTTCTTTAAGAAAGTCTCATTCACTCATCATCAGTTGGTAATGGGTCCTTCATCCCTCAGGATATTCCATGGCTGGGGGTATAGGTCACCACTCTCTCACATCACCATTGGTCTAAGTACCGGCGCATGTCAGGGTTAAAGCCTAGCCAAATGCAAGTCTTCTACTCAATTACATCAAGTCAGATTCAGATACGTCCATTCCTCGCCCCTGGCGATCCTTTCCGGTATCCTTCACACTAGAGTCCTCATAGTCTCTAACTACGGACTCATCAACCCTATTGGTTATCCACATATGGTAAACGGGAAGCTCTCACGTCCTCTCACGGGTTGGTTACCGGTCTTAAGCGCCCGTGAGCCCAAGTCTAACCATATGCAACCCTACCGATAAATGAACCCACAATGTGATTCCTGTCCTCTCACGGGTTGGTTACCGGTCTTGAGCGCCCATGAATCCCCATTGCTACCACGGGTCGTTCGGTCTCAATACCCCTCCGATTAGGGTCTGACATAACGGGACATCCTAGCCAAACACTACTAGACAGTCCTAAATATGTCATCCAACAGTTTAGGAAGGTGTCCAAAGGGCATCTCCGGAAACATCCCATAATATTCCCGTAGTAGTCCTAGGACAGAAGTGTCAAAAGGAACACCTCTCCTTTCCAAACCATACTTAAGCATACACGAGAATCAATCCATAACATCACATATATGGTAACTTCATATATGGAAAGAAATCAATAATAACATTCAACTTGTATATACCTGGTAAGGAAATCATACATGAGTCAATTTAATATAAACAGGTAATGCTACTGATATCAAGACAGTACAACAGTAGTATAACATTGTAAGAATCCAATTAAAGAAATAAACTAACAAGAATCAAATATAGAAACTAAGATATACAATTTATGTTGTTAAGGAAGTAACCATCCTTACCTTTTATAACTTGCAAAGGAATCTTAAGAAATCAAGTAAGATCTTGACAAACTTGAGAAGAGGGTCCCAGACAAGTGTATACAACATATTAGGAAAGATCCCCAAAAGAAAAGATATCAAAACATCCAAAACAGACCAAATCTGGAGTTGCTGTACTCATTGGTCGATTGGATTGGTCTACTGTTTCGTCGACCAATGGAGACAGTGGCCTACAAAATCAGAGTTTTAAGAATACAGAACCGAATTTGGTGGTTCAAAAGGGTACTAAACAAGGGGTAAACTACATTGGTAGTATCCTAACATATAGAGGACCTCAAAACACTAATCCAATCAAGTTTTCAAGTTACAAATTAGGAAACAAAAAGTTACCATAATTAGATTAATCATGGTTCTTGAAGAATTAAGAATACAAATCATAGACACGAACAATAGGAGAATGAATCATTGATTTTGATAAAGATATCATGGACGGCATACTTAGATCTTCAAGAAAATAGATCTAAGAACATGAATCTAAATAAGGAAACAAAACTTACCATAGATGTATTAGTCATGATTCTTGAAGAAAGCATGGTATGATAGAGGAGAAACAACTAGAGATTGATAGATCATGGATTATGTAAAGAAAACACAGCGATTGACTACTAATATGATCAATATAATAGATCTAAGAACATCAGAATTTAAATCAAAGATAAACGAAGACGAGATCATGATTTAGATCATGATTCCTTCAAAAGCTTGCAATGATCATGATTACGGACATTGCTTTAGCCATTAATCCTTAGGAAGATCATGAGAGATAAGTTCAGAGATGTTTGCAATAGAGAATGCAGCATCTCCTCTACTGTTTTAACTCAAAAAGGAAAGAAAACAAGGATGAAGAAGAAGAAGAGAGTGTAAACATACCTTTTTGTATAAGAACACAAGTTTTGACGAAGATCCGTCAAGATAAACACCAAGAGTGCAAGGGAGATGACTTGCAGAGGTCTTTGGTTCGTTCCAAAGAGTTTGGAGGTAGAAAATACGAAGTAGACTCGAGATTGGACTTAAATAGAGCAAGCAAGACCTAATTACCAAAGACAGAACCCATTGGTCGAGTGGATTGGTCGACTGGTGAGTCGACCAATTAGTTCAGCAAGTTCAAAATAGGGAATTGAAGGCTCAGAACAAATCCAAACATAAAGGGGTTTTGCACACACACCAAGTGACTTACCTAATAGGTAGAAATGCCTTCAAACAATGATAGAGAACACTCCAAGTCCATCAACTAATCCGATCTTCATCAAGATTCAGTTTCTATAAATAGCACATTGTCATCAACACTCATGGATTCAAAGCTAGACACCAAGTCCTTTACTGGGATGGCCCAAAGCTGACTTCTTGCTTTACTTCGGGTTGTCGGACCTACAAACAACAGGGTTTCCGGGTCAAGGTTAGGGCTGGGTTTCACAATACTTCTTTGGGTAGGTCTTATCTCACAACGCCGGTTGGGAAAGGGTCCTTCATCCATCTTGGACAATACATGGCTGGGGGTGAAGTCACCGCTCTCTCACATAACCGTTTGGTCTAAGTATTGGCGCATGTCAAGGTAAAGCCTAGCCCAATGCAAGTCTTCTACTTAGTCATATCAACTCAGATCCAAATACGTCCATTTCTCGCCCTTGGCGATCCTTTCCTGTATCCTTCACACTAGAGTCAGCATAGTCCCAGACTACGGACTCATCAACCCTATAGGTCATCCACATATAGTAAACGGGAAGCTCTCATGTCCTCTCACGGGTTGGTTACCGGTCTTAAGCGCCCATGAGCCCAAGTCTATCCATATGCAACCCTACCCATAAATGGCCCCCACAATGTGATTCATGTCCCCTCACGGGTTGGTTACCGGTCTTGAGCGCCCATGAATCCCCATTGCTACCATGGGTCGTTCGCTCTCAATACCCTTCCGAATCGGGTCTGATATAACAGGGAATATCCTAGCCAAACACTGCTAGACAAGTCCTAGGTATGACAGCCAATAATCCAGGAAAGTGTCAAAGGGCAACATTGGAAATATCCCATACTATCCCCAATGATGTCCAAGGACAAAAATGTCAAAAGGACATTCCCCAATCCCAAATCATACCTAAACAATCACAATCACAATTCAGTCATATCATCCACGACAGATATCTCATCAAATAGAAGAGTATAATAAGACAAGATTAAATGAATAAGAAACATACATGAATAAGTATTCATTCATGATCAAGTACATAAAGTAAATAAGGAAATAAGATCTTACTGTACTTATAGCATTCATATCATAATGGAAACTAACATAACAATAGCTAAATCATGCATTTATGTCATAATACATAAAGACATGTAAATAGGCATATTGTGAGTTGGAATACTCACCTCGTAATCCGAACTTAAAGTCTTCAAATAAGAGATCAGAGAACAGATCCAAAATCACCTAAACAAGCTTGACAAAACATGTATAGGTCATAAGAAGTGATTCCAAAAGATTGGAGTCGAAACGGATGAAAAACAGAGTTGCTGTCACTGCGGGTTGATTGGCTGGGTCGAGTGCTCCAGTCGACCCAGGCAATCTGCCCAAGAGCAAATATGAAAATAAAAAGAGAATCTTGATCCGAAACCTATGCTACACAAACCGGAATGCGACGAAACTTGGAGAGATTGTCTAACACAGTAGTCTAAGACTAAAAAGCATAATTTAGACATCAAACCACCATTAAAACCATTACTTACTAATTTAGAATCATAGTTTCTATTTTGGAAAACAAGACTTTCTAATTTGGAAAACAACATGGTTTTCATTGAAAACAAGCTATGAATGAAAGAGATGAACTAGAGATGATGAGACCTCATTCTAGTATATGAACACAGTAAATCAAGAGTAAGAATGATCATAGAGATGCATCTAATATGCTAGAAGAAATCAAAATAAGAACATGATCATAGTTTAAGAAGAAATCATGAAAATCATGTAGAGAATGAATATGAAATCATAGCATATAGAATGAGAAGAGATTGTAGAAGATATGATTGCAGAGATGCAATATCTTCCTCATAATCTCAGATCAGAGAAGAGAATGATCATAATAAGAATGAATCAATAGCATAATAGATTGAATACTAACCTTTGATTGAAGAACAAGAGAGAGAAAGCTTGAGAGTTGAATGTAGATCTTCTTCCACACCAAAGGAGGCTTGGAGATGAGTTCCCTTCGTTCTCTAGGTGTTTTGGAGGCTAGGGATACTGAAAACATGAAGTTATGAGGTATATATAGCAATAAAGACCTAAACAGAAGATTCTGCTCAAATTCTGTTTGCTTGAGTCGAGTGGGTGGGTAGCATGGCCCAGTCAACCCAGGCTGACAGCATAGCCTAAAACAGGGATTTTAGGGCCTTTCTCTTATCGGAATTAAACGAAACTTTCTACACAACAACTATAACTTACCTAGCATAGGAAAATGGCTTTAAATCATATCTAACCATGCTCTAAGGTCATCAACCAATCTTCTCTTCATCAAGGTGCATTCTCTTTTCTAAATCAACCAAGCTCTTCAAGTAGGGAATTCCATCATCAATTTTCTATGGGTTTCCGAATCTACACTAAGGGAGAGGCCCGACTTAATTTCCTAGGACCTTCTAAACATATCAACACCATACTCAAGGTCCAACTTCAAGGTCAAACATCAAACACGTTCTTCTTCATCCAAAAGAAATAGGGTGTCTAATTTAGGTTTTGGGCTGGATTTCACATCTCTGGTGGTAATTGGGTCCTGCATCCCTCTCGGACATTCCATAGCTGGGGTTTGGGTCACGTCTCTCTTACATCACCATTGGTCTAAGTATTGGTGCATGTCAGGGTAAATCCTAACCCAATGCAAGTCATGTAACAACCCTAGTATTTCTAACTCGAGATCAGTATTGTAGGTCCGAGAACCCGAAGGTCTAGTCGGGTAAGTTTGTGGAGTGTCCGGATAGAAGTCAATGATCCATACCCTGAACCCATGGATCTGGATCCCCTGTCTAAAGAGCCTGCCTTGCTTGGTAGTTGGACTTCTGAAAGTCAAGTGATGTCTGGAGATGTCTGGAATGAAGGTAAGATCTCCCCCATCTCTTCTTTAGGGCTAGGTTGTACTTGGATATCAACCCCCTAGCAAAAGCACCCTTGTATGGAAAATTACATGGGGACGGTTGCTAGTGGCGGTCGATTAAACCAAGCGACCGCCCTGGAGCAACTCCCGGTCTGTTTTTGGAGTTTTGCCCTATTTTGCCCTCTAACTTCTATAAAAGGTAACCTTCGTCCAACTTACGAATATTTTATTCGTGGTTACCACTTTTTGGAGATCAGACGGCTGCGGAGAAATGCCGAAAGTGGATCTGAAGTGCTGGCAGTGATCTGGAGATCAGTCCTTCCCTTTTTCTGGTGTTCTGAAGTGAGGTAATGGATTCACCCTTCATCCTTTATCTCCTATGTCTTTTAAATTTGTGTTAACCCATCCCCTCATCTTGGTGATTACCCTTTTGATCAATTGTGACTCTCTTTTCAATCTACTTGAGGTGATTCATCCGAAAATGAAACCCTGCTTTCGTGAAAAGGATAATCCAATCAAGGGGAGAGTTCTCGATAATCCAATGATGGTAATTGTTAGGTTTCCTTTCACCCTTTGGCTATAGGAGTGTTAGATTCGAGACTTAGGCCATGATCACTCGAAATCCGGATTGAAAACGGATGATCAGAAGCCTGAGTTTCAAATTGAAACTCTTTGTTTTTGGGGCAGTCACTAGTGGCGGTCGCTCAACCTAAGCGACCGGCCCAAGCGACCGGCTGGTAAACAGTGACCAAATGACTTTTGGTTTTGATCCACCTTGATTCAATTAACTTATACATTATTGTAACCCTGTGTTTAGGTATACTCTGTTTGAAAAGAAAGTCTTTTTATAGTTTACGGATCTCTTTTTACGGACAGTTTACTTATATACAGGTAAGGACATTCAATCCTATCTTTATGAATAGACTTAAACATGCTAGTCCAGTGTCTGTTAGCATTAGTCTTTCTTTATATATGATGCTGTAGTCATGTCTTATATATTAATATTGTTATATTACTGTTGTTTGTCTTGTTTACATATATACTTTGTTGTTTATGAATGTGATATACTGATAATGCATAGTATGAGGTTCTGATGGATGAGGTATTCCTTTGGGATATCTTAGCTTGGGATATCAGAAGGTGAAATTTAAAAGTAACCGCAAGCGCACGGTATCGTGTAGCTAACGGGTCGATCTCAGGGAGATATGCCACTTAGAATTTGAACTTCTTAATAGTAATGCGAGAGTGGAATGATTCAATTTTTTTTTGTTAACTAATTAACTAAACTAAATGATCCTAATCTATATGTCTAATGCAATCGAATTGAAACGAAAAATAAATTAAACACAATCAATGCATAAATAAAAGACAGGAAAAAAATGTGAACAATAACAAAGCAATAAACAAAGAAATAAACAAAGCAATAAAAGGAAAGGAAATAGCTAAAATGCAGATGCAACACCACCCATCACCAGAAGTAGAGGCACGACTGTAGGCTTGCTCCGGTTATGTGGTCCGAGATAATGAATGAATAGGCAGAAAGTAAATAACAGAAAGTAAATAACAAAGTAATAAACAAGGCAATAAAAAGAAAAGGAAATAGCTAAAATGCAGATGCAATACCACCCGTCACCAGTAGCAGAGGCACGACTGTAGGCTTGCTCCGGTTATGTGGTTCGAGATAATGAATGAATAGGCAGAAAGTAAATAACAGAAAGTAAATAAACAAAGCAATTAAAGGAAAATGAAGCCTTAAACAAAGAGAGGCACGACTGTAAGCATCTCTGATCAAGGATCCAAGGGAAGGGAGAACAATAAATAATGCTGAAAGTAAATCCTAAATTAAGAATATGGAGGGGTAGATAGAAGTGGGAATGGAGGGAGGAGAGAAGATTAATAAAGAAGGTTACTTACTTGCGAATTGAACAAACGATTCGAATCTCAACCAACCCTAACAACCAGATCTAGATCTAGAATGATCTAAATCTGCAATTGCTAGACCCAGAGAAAAACGAATCTAAAAAAAATTGAAACTTGAACTTGAAGCTTGAACTTGAATTGCATTACATAAAAAGATTAAACTTAAACATTGAATCTAGAAATTTAAATCTCACTAATGCAAGTAAAGAAAACTAGAGAAAACCTTAATAAACTAAAGAGAGAAGAAAGAATGCTTCTACTAAGCTCTAGAACATATTTTCCTTTGATGGAGTATGCTCTCCTTTTATAGAGTTTACATGAGATATGAAGTACGGCTGAATTTGAATAAAACTCAGGGTGTCTATCTGACTCAACCAATTAGGGTTTTGACGTAGTAATCGCGCCGAATTAGAGAGATCAGATGCGTAATTCCACCGTTGGATTTGAAGTTTAAGTAGTCGTGAAGCTCTCCTCCAAAAATCAACACGATCGAACATCGAATGACCGTTTGATGAAGGGTTTGATCGAAACTTGACAGAGGCACTCAAAAACGGGATTTTTCCTCTTTTTCTTTTTGAATATAATTATTTTTCCTTTTTTTCTTTCTTTAATTAAATCCAAGATAAGAGATAAGATACTGAGGTATGCAAGGACTCTTTTCCATTTGGACTCTCTCAATAATATCTCTGTAGATTTGATTTAAAATCTCAGCCGTAGATCAAATTTGCCTTCTTTATCTCTTCAATATTTCGGAGTTGGCCCATAATCACACATCTCTAGCCCATCATGCTCCAGATCAGGCCCATTTTCGCATTGAGAATTTGAATGGACTTCTTGACGTGTAAAATAGCATGATTCAAGCCCAAAACTCCAAATATTTGCTTAAACCTTGAAAAGTCTTAAAATCTGCAAAAACAACATAAAACCCAAGGTAACTCCACTCTAAGTGTATAAAATGCATGCTTTATGCCCTAAGATTTCACACATAAATGTGCTCATCAGCTATGGAATGGGACACATGCCTGCTGATGTCTTCAGCACTGTCATGACTGTTGGATGACATTCTTAGGTAGAGTCTAGAATTTGCATGGCTAGGTACCCCACATGCTACTACCCTTTCGGTAGGGGGATTGAAACCGGATGACCCGTGATGACAGTGATGTGACGTAGGTCCATTATTAGTCATATAAATGGTAAGGTTGCACGTGTTAGGGTTGGGCTCATGGACGTCCAAGGAACGGACCAGGAGTCGTGAGGAGTCATGAGAGCTTCCGCCCCAATAATATGTGGATGACCATAGGGTTAAGGAGTGGAGTCCAACAGCGGTAGCCAATCCGTGAGGATTCTCATTCCTAGGTTGCGAAGGATACTGAACCGAGTTGGTTGGTGCCATAGGGGATGTATCTGGACTTCATGTAGACATGTTACCAGTATGACCTTGCATTGGATTAGAAACCCCAACATGCGCCAGTACTCATTACCAATGGTCGTGGTAAGAGAGTGTTGACTTAACCCCAGCCATGGTTTGAGAGCCAGGTGTGGACTTTCACTTTTTCCCAGGATCCCTACAGAGGTATCCAGTCCTTGCAGGATCAGAGTGACTAGACCTACCCAGAGGAGGGCTGGTGTTATATCTTAAAGCATGTCAGCTGTTAGAGACTCGCATAGTTAGAAATCATAGTATCATTCATACTTTGCACTCATTCATATCATTTATGCATTTATGCTTTGTTGGATAATTGATGGGAATTGTAATTGTTCTTACTGAGTTCTCTAGAACTCACTCCTTTATTTTGTATATGTTTATTAGCTTGCATAGATGGAGGAATTATGCCGGAAGATGGACTGGTTTCCTATGAAGGAACCTTCCCGTATGAAGAGGATGTGGCACCGGTAGTGGGAAATGGAGATAGCTTGTGCGGGAGCTCCTGCGAGTGCATGGAGTGTGCTTATCGCACTTATTGATGGACAGAGACAGAAAGTGGCTAGACAGTTCGCTCAGCGAATGGAGAAGAACTGGAGGACGCCCTTTTTAGAGATTCATGAAAAACACTATTTAGCCTTAGAAAAGGAAACTGGAAAGAAACTGATATAATTCTTTTGATTGCTTCCGCTGAACTCGTATTCGTTTTATTCATTATTCTTTCATTCATTACTGTTATTGGAGTATTTGGACTCCTGTAATTCTTTAATTCATTTATTGAACATTTATTGCTCTTGATTGTCTATATTTGTATTTATTATTGTTGATAGACTAAAACCGTGGATCCTGTGACGGATCACTCCCACGGGTTGTCGGGCGGGTAACCGAGACCGGCGGGTGGGGTGTGACAAGTCACCTACTTAGTTTTATCAAATTAGGGTTATATACTTCCATTCCTCGCCTCTCGCGATCCTTTCCGGTTTCCTTCCCAATAGAGTCAACGTATCCTATGGCTACAACTATGAAACCCGGCCCTAACCTTGACCGGGATACTCTATTGTTTGTAGGTCCAAATACCCAAAGTAGAAATGAAAGTCAACTATGGGCCATATCAGTAGAAGACATGGTGTTCGACTCCGAAACCATGGAGATTGACGATGATGCCCCATACTTGAAGACCTTGATGGATTCAGTCTGCACCTTGATGAAGAGAAGATTGGTTGATGACCTTAGAGCTTGGTTGGACATGATTTGAAGGCATTCCTCCATACTAGGTGAGTTATAGTTCATGTTGTGAGAAGCTCGTTTGATTATGATAAGAGATAGGCCTTCATTTCCCTGATCCAGGCTTTGTTGTCAGCCTGGGTCAACTAGGCCAATCGACCCAACCAATCAACCTAAAGAGACAGAATCTGTGCAAGATCTTTTGTTTAGGTCTATGTTGCTATATTTATATAGGATTTCGTATTTTTAGTTTCCCTTGCCTCCAAAACACCTAGAGAATGAAGGGAACTCCTCTTCAAGCCTCCATTAGTGTGGAAGAAGATCAACTCTTGCAACTTTCAAGTTTTCTCTCTTGTTCTTCAATCAAAGGTTAGTAATCACTCTAATATGGTATTGATCTACTCTTACTATGATTATTTCTCTATACTGAGATTATGAAGAAGATGCTGCATCCTTGCAACCATCTCTTTTACAATCTCCATTCATTCTTTCATGCTATGATCTCCATATTCATTCCTAACCATGATTCTTATGATTTTATTCATAAAACTATGATCATACTCTCATTATGATTTCTCTAGCATTATAGATGCATCTTCATGATTATTCCTGCCATTGATTTACTGTTTTAATCTACTAGAATGAGATCTCATCATCTCTAGTTCTTTTTTTGAATTCATAGCTTGTTTTCATTGAAAACTATGTTTTCTACCAAATTAGTAAGTATTGATTTTTATTGTTGTTTGATGTCTAACCTATGCTAGTTAGTCTTAGATTACTGTGTTAGACATTCTCACCAAGTTTCGTAGCATTCCGGATCTTGTAGAATAGATTTCGGATCAAAATTCATATTTTGGATGCGAACTGTTCACTGGGTCGACTGGACCAATCAACCCAGCCAGTCTTCCCAGCAAGACAGTATGGGATTTCTTCGTCCATTTCGATTCGTTTGATGCTTATTCTTTTAGGACTGCTTCTTAATGATTCTTTAATACTTATCTAGGGTTTGTTTGCTAACTTTGGATCCATCCTCTTCTTCGTCCGGAATATCTTCGAATATATTTAAGGTAAGGACAGTTATTACCATATTAACATAGATTGTGTGAATCCTAGTTTCTAAATTGGGAAACACCTAGATTTGCTACTGATATTGTAGTTTCTAATTATGATATGAATGTTGTAAGTACAATAGGATCTCACTTTCATATTTCCTTATGTACTTGATCATGTATGGATACTTACTCATGTATGTTGCTTATTCAACTGATCTTGTCTTTATGTATTCTTTTATATGATGTGAAATCAGTTGTACACCTTATGACTGAATTGAGATTGTGATTGATTAGGTATGATTTGGGATTGGGGAATGTCCTTTTGACATTTTTGTCCTTGGACACCAGTGGGAATAATATGGGATATTTCTGATGGTGCCCTTTGATGCTTTCCCGGATTATTGATTGTCATACCTAGGGCTATCTAGCGGTGTTTGGCTAGGATGTCCCTGTTATATCAGACTTGATTCGGAAGGGTATTGAGACTAAACGACCCGTGGTAGCAATGGGGATTTATAGGCGCTCAAGACAGGTAACCAACCCGTGAGAGGACATAAATCACATTGTGGGGGCCATTTATTGGTAGGGTCGCATTTAGTAGACTTGGGCTCATGGGTGCTCAAGACCGGTAACCAATCCATGAAGGGACATGAGAGCTTCCCGTCTACTATTTGTGGATGATCAGTAGGGTTGATGAGTTCGTAGTCTGGGACTATGCTGACTCTAGTGTGAAGGATACCGGAAAGGATTGCCCGAGGCGAGGAATGGATGTATCTAAATCTGAGTTGATATAACCAAGTAGATGACTTGCATTTGGCTAGGCTTTACCCTGACCTATGCCAATATTTAGATCAAATGGTGATGTGAGAGAGAGGTAACCTAAAGCCCAGCCATGGAATGTCCAAGAGGGATTAGCAGAGCCCAAGATACCAAGATGATTGAGGGAGAGTGAATGACCGTCCCAAAGAAGTATGGTGCTATGACTTAAAGTAGGTCTGCTTATAGAGACCCGAATACATAGAGTTAGACTCATGCATTCATTGTCTGTCTCATATCATGTTGCATCATGCTATGTTTCTAAAATCATGTTATTTATGTTATTATGGAATAACTTGCCTTGCTGAATTCTCTTGAACTCACTCCTTTTGTGCAAATATCTTTTGTTAGATTATCCTACAGGTATAGATTTGCTATGAGGGCCAATACGAGGAAGCACAAGCTGAAGAAGAGTACTACACGCAAGGTGTAGGCAGTTATGAAGATCTCGGTGATGATCCCTCTTGTGATCACGCTTCATACCATGATTAGCCCTACTGTGGAGTGGGAGCGTCCGAGCTTAATTTCTAAAGTCTATGTTTATGAAGACGTTCTTTATAAAGTAGAATAGACTCTAGTTTAGTTTGATTACTTCTTTCTTTCTTTTCTTTTGGAACCGATTGTAATCTTTTTTTGACTTTCGAACTACATTCCGCTGTATCCATGGGGTGAGATTCCGCCTCACTCTACAATTTGATTATATATATATATATATATATATATATATATATATATATATATATATATATATATTGGTATCATTTTCGCACTCTGATGTTATTTCGTTACTTTGCTTTGATCTACTAATTAATATTGATAACCTTGATTTAGTCTTGTTCTTGATACTGATCTTCAGGGCTATGGATCACACACTTGGGTATGCCAGATAGGGTACCGGCTGGGTGGATGTGACAACAACCAACTCTGACTATGGACTCATTAACCCTATTGGTCGTCCACAAATAGTAAGCGGGAAGCTCTTATGTCCTCTCACGGGTTGGTTACTGGTCTTAAGCACTCATGAACCCAACTCTACTACTGCAACCCTACCAATGAATGTCCCCCACAATGTGATTCATGTCCTCTCACGGGTTGGTTATTGGTTTTGAGTGCCCACAAATCCCCATTGCTGCCACGGGTCACTCAGTCTCAATTCCTTTCGAATCAGGTCTAATATAATAGGATAATCCTAGCCAAACACTACTAGACAAGCCCTAGGTATGTCAACCAGTAATCAGGGAAAGAGTCAAGGGGCACCATAAGAAAACTCCCCATACCACTTCCACTGGTGTCCAGAGACATAAATGTTAAAAGGACATTCCTCATTCCCCAATTACAACTTAGGCAAATACATTCAAAATCGGTCATTCATAAGCACAACTGATAAACCATTTATGAGAGAATAACCAATCATTCATAATCAAAATAATAAGTGAATCACATGATTAAAGTCCTGCTGTAGTTACAGTAATTACAACAGTAATGTGACTATAAGTCATAAAACAGTAGTATGATCGTGCAATTCAATCAAATATAAGCAATCATGTATTTTAGGTTATTTGAGAACAAACGTCCTTACCTTAATTAATCTCGAAAAACTCTGGAGATAAGGATGAGGGTAGGTCTAAAGTTACCAAAGAAACCCTAAACAAGCATAGGTTAAGCATTAGGAACAAACCCTCAAAGATTAAAAGTGAAGCGGATCAAAACAGAGTCACCTTGCTATCACTGGCTCTGTTGGTCGGTCAAGCTTGGTTGGTCAGGTGATCAACCAAACCAATTCAGTACGGACAGAATCCTTAATTTTTTATCCGAAACTCAACTTCCGGGATTCGAAACACTCCGAAATTGTAAGGGAAACTCTAAAATAGTAATTATCTAGCATAGATTAGGCATCAACAATGATCATTAGAGTAGCATTCTAATTTAATCAATACTCGGCCTTTTCTGAAATCAATCCGTGATTTCTACGGAAGGACTAGAAAGAATGAGAATTCACTCTAGGAATAAAAGAACAATAGATTATAGATAGCAATAATCATAGGGATGAATCTAACATGCTTTGGAAATCAAAAACTTAGAATGGATATTCATTCATGAAGATCACACATGATTTCCTTTTGAAATCATCATGTGTTGATTCACAAAGTAATAGAGTGTATTGAGATCCACTCTAGAACTATAGAGATTGAAGGATCAGTCATGGGAATGACATAAGATCATTCTCCTAATCACAGAGAGAATAATAAATTAATAAGTGAGTAGATCTAGTGAGAGTAGGAGTGATTACCAACCTTAAAGAAGAAGATTCGCCGAAAAACTTTGAGAATTGGTTGAAGATCTTCCAAAACTCCAATGTGAGTGCTTGAGAGAGGCTTCTCACGTTCTCTAGAGGCTTTAGAACATTATAGGGCAGTTTACCACGAAGTTATAATATATACAACATCAAAAACCTAAAATCAGAGTTTTACCAACCAATCCTTGTCACTGTTGGTCCCTCATGGTTGGTCGGTCAGGTGATCGACCAACACTAACAGTAAGGCCCAAAAATCAGGTTTTCTAACTCCAAACTTCAAAATTCCAAATGAGCTTCTCGCAACTCAATCAAGAGATTTACCTAGCATTGAGGGACTTTCCAAAATATGTCAAACTAGGTCTCAAGTCCATCAACTAAGTTCTTCATCAACAATTTGCAGCTTCTTCTCCAAATCAGGTAAGGTTTCCATATAGGGAACTCTATCATCAATCTCCATGAGTTATGGGTCAAACACCATGTCTTCCACTGAGATCGCCCACAATTGTCTTCTACCTTCACTTTGTGTCTTTGGACCTACAAACAAATGGATTTCTAAGTTAGGGTTTGAGCTAGATGTCACATTCTTTCTCTCTCTGTTCTTTTCTTTTACTCTTTCAATAAACGGATTTGCATTCAAAAAAGCTAGCGCCATAGATGTCTGAATTACATAGCTGAGACAACCAAGGGGAAGGGGAGTTGCCACTTAATCGTAGAGGCACAGGACAAAGTTTTCAGGCCAAGGAGTCAGCTACATTATTTGACCTCCTAAGGATGTAGAAATATTATTTGAGATAAATCAAGTGCAAGTGTTGGTGACGTAGTTAATGTCTTTGAGGGTCTTGGATCTTGAATATAGCAAAATCCCTTCTTTTGTTGCCCCCATCCCAATGTTAAGGGTAATATAATTGATCAAACATGAAGAATCGACACAAATATATGTCATCTCCAAATTCAATGGATTCCAAATCCATCATAATAAACAACATCGACAACATGTAAGAACCATGACATTAATGATCACTGATCATGATGTTGGCATTAAAGACGAATTCAAGAAGCTTTTAAGTTTGTGGACTCCAAAAGCATGGAAATCCATAACTATCCTCAATAAATAGGGACCTCCCCTACATTTGGGATATCGAAGTCTTTAGCTCCAAAGCCTGTCCCATCAGTCAACACAGAGTTGTTCTAGTGGTTGAAACCAACACCTTTTAGTGAAAAGGTCGTGGGTTCGACTCTCGCTGAGGCATATTAATGTCCCCATCAAGTTTCCACCCATGCTTCCTTTCTCTTATACCCCTCTTGCTTAACACTTCCCCTTTGTATTATTTGCAACAGTGGCTCTGTAATGGTGTCTTGTAAACAGCTCCGGCTGCCTCTGGCTAAAGTTGGGTTTGCAACTACAAGAGTAGAGCTTTTCCAGTGAAGTCAACTCACAATCCCTTTGATTGCCAAGAGGGTCTTCCTCCAAGTCAAATGATTAGGACTTGGTCACAGAAGAAGGCTGGAACATGGGGTTGCTTTACCGTTCTCAAGATTTGCTCCTTATGAAAAGCCTCAGTTGAAACCTTGGCAACCAAAAAAAATTATACTTGAAGAGGCTTCTTCAAGGTCAATAAGGGATGTGGGGAAGAAGAACAAAGTGGAATCGACAGCATAAAACCTATTGCACTCCCTATGTCAAAGCTTCTTGTTTCAGCTCCCTTTTTGCTATCAAAAGTTCACATAAATCAAATGATAGTTTTTCGTGAACTGCAGGATAGTTGAAGAGGACGAGAGCTGTAGAGGAGGGGAAGAACATGATGAGCTATTGCAGTTCCCTCTGTTGGTACCTTTGTAGATCTCAGAGACAATTTGGTGTCTGGGAAGAGCAAGTATAGGTCCTCTATGGTGCACTGCATTAATCTAGTGCCCATAAGGAATTCATATGTGCTTAGAAGCCAAGGCCTCTAATAAATCAAGCACTGATCATCCCATGAGACGTAGGCGATGGGAACCGCCCCCTCAAAGTTGGTTATGACGCTTCTTTGGACTGACATCAAAAAGCGTTGACATTGGAATATCTGTGAGAAGTAGCCGGAGCAAACTTATTGCGAAAGGAAGCTATTTGCACCTAAATTCAAAACAAACCATTGAAAATCCTAAGAAGAAAAAGAGATCTGTGTCAAAAGTAATTCAAACAAAACAAAATCAAAGAATTTTAATTTAAAAATGAAGAAAAATAACATCATACAAGGTGATTACTATGTTGTATACCCAGGAATCTTGAGCAACAATAAGTTGTAACAGTAAACAAAAACTCAAAACTTCCATTTCCACCTGAGCGTCAAAACCCAAGTTTTCCAAAATTGCCCAAATGACTAAACAGCACGTAGAAGTGGGAGTTGCATTATTCCGTCATCGTCTCTTTTTTTTTTTTTTTTGGGGGGGGGGGGGGGGAGGGAAGAGTCGCATCATTCTGATTCTTTGAACAGTCCTGATTTCAGCAATCTACGCGGCCTAGAAAACCACTATTTACCATTCATTTCTGAATCTGCACGAACTGCATTTCCATCTTCTAGAATCTTGCCATTAACCTGTATTCTTTGTCTCTGTAACAACAGCATCCACCAAGTCAATGCAAGTAAATAAGGGAGGATGGTCAGGTTCAAAGAAGGGTATGCTAAGTAAGAAATTGGAAAAGAAAGAGTATAAAGATCCCTCATACCCAATCCGTAGCATCTCCAGAGTTCCCATTCAGGAGCTTGTGGTTCTCCTCCCTAGTTTTGCTTTCTTTGTCTCTATTAGTCAATGGAAGCAAGGGAGATGAAGATCCATTGGTCCTATCAGGAAGTTCTGCATGAAGGATTAGATCCAGACAAATCACTAACACAAATTTAGGCATCAAAAAATCTTACGTTTTAAGTTTAAACCATTCAGAATATAATTCAAAGAAGCCACAGCAAATACATAACAGTTTTAAACGGCACTAACAGGAAAATAGAAAATCAATCTTGGATAATCAGGAAGGTAAATACTCAAGAGAATCAAAGCAACTGTGTGAAATACACACCTGGCAATTTATTATCCACAAAAAATACCACCATGTTTACTGTATACCTGCAGAATGATCAAATAGATCAAACATAAGAATGACTCAAGTAACGTTCATCAAGATTCAGAAGTAAAGAAGAAATTCTTTGAGTTCTTTGAACCATGCAACTACGACATCCACAGTGTAATGCTTGCGGGAAGCTATAATCAACAAGCTTTGGATAACAGCAACCAACCACGCAAGTTGTTTGATACTCCTGAAACCAGAGACAATATAATACAACCAGAATCAGAGTGGAGACACACCCACAAACACTCAGTACTGGCATAATATCCATTGGGAGAAAGGCACAAAGGCCTGGAATACAAAGATAATAACCAGGATCTACCTTCGTGTGCCATACTTCTGATATGTTCGGACAAAGACTAGACTAAAGATCATGTGAGATGAAAAAATCAGATCACCACATCCATATAGTACACCATGAGGAACTGCATAAAGATTCATTATTATCAGACAATCAGTTTCATGAGACTTGAAACTGAGAAATGAACCAAGATAAAGTCTCACCAAGAAAACAACAATGGTAATAAAATAAATTAGATGACTTACAGTTAATCAAAAGCACCTCAAGAACACTTTCAGGACTTTGGAGCCTGGCAAGCTTTGAGCCCTACAATCAGCAGCATAATGAACTTAGCTGTGAACAATTTGCTGCAACTAGCACTTGCATACAAAAAATATGAAATGAAAGCATGTCTTTTAACAAAGCCTAGCTACAACCTACCCTAACTTCAAAACAGGACATATCATGTACAACCGTAAAATCTTACCTCACGGCAGTGGTAATTTGGACCAGGAAGCTGAGTAGAATAAAAAGTGATGATCCGGAGAAATTGAGAAGCCTACAGAGAAATACACATCATAACTGTTAAGATTTGCATTGATATCAGTGGTAACTAAAGCTGAATGTAGCTGTTGGATGGATGTTGAATGCGACTGAAATTTTTGCTTGCTTCCACCACATGGGAAATTATATATAAACAAAAAGAAGCTGTTGGTCCCTTTGCATTGATGTTAGAGGTCATCAAAGCAGAATATAGCAATTGAATGGATGTTATGAGGCAACTTAAATTGTTGGCATTGCTTCCACAACATGGATAACAGGAGGAAGAGCTAAAGGTTTAGGCAACACCAAGCAACAATAGTAAAGATAGTGCATGATACAAAACAGACTTACAACTAGAAACGCCAGGACCCTGCACCATAGCAGAACTGTGTGGAATCTTTTGCTCTGAAAAATGAAAGGATGAAAAGTCCACTGCAACCAAACAAACCTAAAATAAGTTTCTGATAAGTTCTGAAGCAAACTCAAAATCCTGCCACAGACTAACTACTAGAGGGGACTAAGAAGTATCATGGAAAGAAAGAATATAGTGGACACCTTCAAAATTTAAGCCACATGTCTCATGATAGAACTATTCTAGTGGCATCCAGAACATGATTTACCTTCTACTCAAAAAACATGAAGCATAATGACATTTAAGCATAGAGCTACACAAAGCAAAAAAAGATTACCTCATTTAAACCAGAATGCCAAGAAAAGTAAAGTACGGTTAAGAGAATTAAACACCAACAACCCTCACCCAGTTTCCAATAAAAGCCACATAATAAAAATCAGTGGGATTATCGAATGCATAAATGACTAATAGGTAATCATTGACTAAAATATTGGTTCTGAGGTTGGTTTTGACCAAACTGGGATATTGCCCAGATGGGTTGAAACCATGTTGAAACCAGGGATTTGGGGTGGGGGGGGGGGGGGACTCGACATGTGATGAGCTGGTTAGAACCACTGAATCTTGTTGAAACTCTTGAAATTGGGTTGGTTGAAATTTGTGAAATCCAGCCCAAACCTAACCTAACCTAAACACCCTATCTGTTTTGGGTGAAGAAGGGCTTGTTTAATGTTTGACCTTGAAGTTGGACCTTAAGTACCATGTTGTTATCCTTAGAAGGTCCTGGGAAGTCAAGTCAGACCTCTCCCTTAGTGTAGATCCAAAGACCCAAAATGAAGGAAGAAGTCTGTGGACAATCTTAGTAGAAGACATGGTGTTTGACCCATGGATATTAATGATGGTGCTTCCTTATTGAAGCCTTACTTGATTTGGAGTTGAACTACACATTGATGAAGAAGAACTTGGTTAATAGGCCTAAAGCCTAGTTGGACCTGGTTTGAAGACATCCCTCCATGCTAGGTAAGTGAATAGATGTGTTGAAAGAAGCTCATCCAAAGATATTGAAGTTAGGCCCATTAAATCCCTATTTTGGACTTGCTGACATGGTTGGTCGATTGGACCAGCCAATCGACCAACCAATCGACCAACAGGGTTATAATGATCAAAATTAGAAATCCTGGTGATTTTAGGACTTTTTATGCTATTTAAAGAACCTTAGAACCTCTCCTCCAAAGCCAAGGAAGATCCTCAAGCATCCGTCCGAGTTTCTTCATTGGTTCTTCTTTTAAAAGGTTAATATTCGATTCGTTTCTTCTTTGTTTTATTCTTTCTTCTATAATTCTGATTTCTTGATTATGAGAAAGGTATTACACTGCTGTAATGACCTCATCTCTAATTCTATTAGCCCTAGAGTGAATTCCCCAATTCACTCTATGTTCTTGAAGCCATATGGCGATGATTCTTAAAATTGACTTTACCTAAGATCATGATTACTCCTTCTTTGTTTCTACTGATCTTGGCGATTGTGGGAAAGGTCTCACATCAGTGCTACAACCTTTCCTTCTATCCCCATGATTGTTAGGTTGATCCCCTCTTTCCCCTATCCTCTGTGAACCACATTGGGTTATTTTGTGAGAGTTGATTTTGGGTAACCCTCATGAGAGGTATCCAAATTGGGGAATCCAAATCCACTTTTAATTCATTGGATCCTCCCCAAAACCTTTCTTGATTATGTATTTCTACTCTTGTTTTCCCTAGGGTGAATTTTTATTCTCCTTAGTCTTTCTATGGGATACACGGATTCTTGTTAGTAAGACCCTAATTATATGATTAGAATTTGTTTCCTTTCACTTTATGTGAAACCTTGTTTTCTCTCATTGCCCTACCCAATACCTTTCTTGATTCTAAAATACTATTCTTTCTTTCTTAGAGTGAATTGAGGAATTCACTCTATGTTCTTGAAGTTCTTGAAACCATATGGTGATGTTCCTGTTTCTTGATGTTCTTGTTTCTTGATTTTACAAAATTCTTGATTACTCCCTTGTTATTGTTTTCCTACCAAAGTTGGTGATTGTAGGGAAGGTCGCATACCATTACCATGACCTCCCCTTGTGTCCCCATGATTGTTGGATGGATCCCTATCTTTCCCTTTGCTCTTTTGTGAGCTACCATGTGCATGTTGTTAAAGAAATTTTGGGTTATCTTCAAGAAAGGTTACCCAATTGGGAACCCTATTATTTCTGATCCTCCCCAATACCTTTCTTGATTTTGAAATACTATCCTTTCTTTCTTAGAGTGAATCCCCCATTCACTCTACATTCTTAAAACCATATGGTGATGTTCTTGTTTCTTGATGTTATTTGAATTCTTGATTACTCCCTTGTATTGTTTTTCCTACAAAGTTTGTGATTGTGGGAAAGGTCGCACACCCTTTTCCTTAAATCCCCATGATTGGTTGGGTGAATCCCTTTCCTTTCCTACCTAGGGAATCTGTTAAGTGGTTGAGACTGTGGGAGGAAGCCCTTAGGGTAACCCCCATGAGAGAATAACCAAATTGGTAATGTTTCTGTTAACTTGGTAGACCCTTCCCAATGCCATTCTTGATTTTGAAATACTAATTCTATGTTTCCCTTACCCTCTGTGAACCTACCTTGGGTTATTTTGAGAACCAATCTCGGGGAACCTTCATGAGATGATATTCAATTGAGAACCCTAATCCTTTATTAATTATTGGATCATCTCCAAAGCTTTCCTTGATGTGGTTTCGTACTCTTTATTCCCTAGGGTGAATCTTTATTCTCCCTAGCCTTTCCATAAAAACCATGGGCTATGTATGATGAAACCCTAAATTTTGATGGCTCAATCAAGATCCTATCTTTTGACCATGAATTGATGCTTTGATCTTCTTAGATAGTTCTATTATGCTCTAGGAAGCTCCCCTTCGAATTTCGGACCAATCGGACTTCAAACGAAGAAGTTATAACCAAATTAGGGTTTGCAGCCCCATACTGTTCCATTGGTCGACTGGGCTAGTAGACCAACAGAGACCGTAGCCTCAAATCTGCACTGTTTGCTTCCGTTTGACTTCTAATCTTCTAGGTCTTATTCCTAATCATTATTATATGCTTGTTTAGGTTTTAATTGCTAGTCTTGGACCTCTTCCTCATAATTCTACGGAACTCTTTAAAGTTTACTTAAGGTAAGGATGGTTGATTCCTAATAACCTAATATGCATGTCTACTTGTATTTTTTTTAGAATTACATGATCATATCACTGCTGTAATAGTTTCTTATAATTATATTGTTGATGTAGTTCTTCACATGGAACGCAATTTCGCCGAAATTCGGCGATGTGAACGGCGAAACGATACCTCCGGCGAAAACGAAATTTCCAAAAATCGCCGGAAAATTGGCGAAAATTCGCCGATTTCCAGGCGAACCAGCGAAATACACCGAAAACAGCTCCAGGAAGTCGCCGGTATCTCCAGCTATCGTTCCAATCCTCGAATCAATTTGAACCTTACCAAATTTGTAGAGAAACAGCAATACAAAGACTGAGACAACATCACTTTAGCATTTCAAAGAGAAGAGGTGAGAGGAGAGACTAAGAAGAGCTCGTTGAGTTTACAATCGCCGGAGATGGTGGTCGTCATCGTCTATAACGATGGCTTCAGCCTTCGACGCAGATCTGGACCTCTGGCAACTCGCAACTCATGGAGAAGAAAGAAGAAAAAATGAAAAATGACTCTTTAAGTCTTGACCATCTGACGGTCCGAGAGACTTTTAAAAAACAAAAACCCCCAAACATTTGCATTGAGATTTGTTCACCACCCATGTGGTACAGCCTTCAAAGCATTTAATGGTGGTAGATGAGGGATGAATGGACGCTTACCCACTTTACATGAATAATTAATGGGGATTATAGAAGATTTTTCACAAGTGTAGAGCTGTGCAGTACATCACATCAATCACTTTTTTTTATAATATAATTTATCTTTTATAATTGCTTTTTGAGTAAGTCCGTAATCAGCGAACCTTGGATGTCATATCTCGCCGATATTTCATTGGCGAGATATATCCAGCGAACTGGGCGATATGTATGAACTTTCGTTCCATGGTTCTTCAACTACAGTAGTACTTGTTCTTATAATTCAATTGTTATTTCAATTATGAATGATTATGTGTTGTATTATCGGTTGTGCTTGTGAATGACTGATTGGGAATGTGATTGCCTAGGTTGTGATTGGAGATTGGGGAATGCCCTTTTGGTGTTCCTGCCTTTGGACACTAGTGGAGGTGGTATGGGACATTTTCCTATGGTGCCCCTTGGCGCTCTCCCCACTGGTTGACATACCTAGGGCATGTCTAGAATTGTTTGGCTAGGATGTCCCCGTTATATCAAACCCGATCGGAAGGGAATTGAGACCGAGCAACCCATGGTAGTATTAGGGATTTGTGGGCCCTCCGGATATCGGTTAGTTACATTCGTGAGAGGACATGGATCACATTGCGGATACTTGTGAAAGGCCATTCATTGGTACGGTTGCAGAAGTGGAATGTGAGTCCCTGAAATCAAGACCGGTGAAATGATCCGTGAGAGGAAACGGGAACTACCTGTTAGCTTTGATGTAACTGACCAATAGAGTTGATGAGTCCGTAGTCCAACTTGGTGGATTCCATAAAGATACGCTGATTCTAAGGAGAAGGATACCGGAAAGGATCCCAGGATGGGAGGAATGGAAGTATCTGGATCTAAGTTGATATAACTAAGTAGAAGACTTGCATTTGGCTAAGCTTAACCCTGACATACGCCAGTATCAGACCAAACGGAGGCGTGAGAGAGTGTTGACCTAAACCCAAGCCAAGGTTGTCCGAGAAGGTTTCATTACCCATTACCAACTGAAGAACCCAAGATGCCGGGAAAGCTGAGGGAGAGTGATTTGAGACCCTACCCATGCGAGTATGGTGCTATGACTTAAAAGTATGTCTGCCAATAGAAACCAGCATACATAGAGTTAGAAGCATATCTGCATTGTCCATTTCATATCATCTTGCATTCTGTATGATTTACTATCATGTGTTATTATGTTATTATGGATTAAATTGCCTTGCTGAGTTCTTTTGAACTCACTCCTTTTTGCAACATCTTTTGTTAGACTTTCCTGCAAGTGCTACTACTGTTGACTATGATGGTTAGTACTATGAAGACCAAGTTGCTGATTCTTATGGTACTCAAGATACTAGTTACGGTGAGTACGTCGGTGAAGACTATCAGTATGAGACTGATGCTTATCAGGAGTAGTTCGACTCTAGTACTTGTGTGTCAGCGATGGGACATCGTCTCATTATCTTTTTTATCTTTGCTAGCTCTTATGAGACCTTAATGGTTGTTTCCCCTTTTATTTGGGAACCGGTTGTAATCTCTCTTTGATCTTTTGATCTACCTTCCGCTCTGTTTGTGGGTTATAATTCCGCTATCCTCTATAATTCCTTTGATTGGTATCTTGTTATTTTTGCACTCTGATGTTCTTTTGTGATCCTTTTGAGATCCTTTCTTGACTTTTATTATTAAATTACTTGAATACAATGATTTGTTCATGCTTTTGATTATATTATTGTGCTAAGTGGATATGATTGTACCTAAACTGGATCTTCGGGACTATGGATCACTCCTCCGGGTATTCCAAATAGGGTACCAGCTGGCTGGATGTGACAGAATTGGTCATAACTTGGTGCTTATTGGCCGAGACTACCGAAACCCGAAATATTGGTCAAAACTACTGAAATTTTTGAAATATCTTGAAACCTGGGACTTTTAAGATTAATACGTAGTTTAACTGAGATTTAATCAAAATTTCGGCCTATGGAATTCCCATGTATCAGTATCACACACACTGATGCAGCCTTCCTCAAATAGGTTTGTTGCTTCAAGGATCTCTAGGGATGGACAAGAATTCTAGGCCCAAAACTAAGGTCCCACTGTTGTGTTACCCTATAACAACCCACATCTCTTCCATCTAATTAAATTCCAAATTGTCTATATTGTATCCCAAAACCCTTCGCCATCCCAATTGCAGCCTTCCCTTCACTTCCCTTTTTCCCAATTAAACCCAACCTGTCTAGGTTTTATTAATTGACTTTTCCCATATAATTTTAGATTGATCCTTCCCCTCCCATATCAATTTAAAATAATTCTTACGGTCTTACCCTACCATAATAATCCAAAATCATTACATGATAATATAGTAAAACTCCTAAATTTTCCCTAAGAACCCACAGAATTCTAGAATTAGTTGTTGGAACATTCAAGGAAAACCCTAAATTTTAGGGAATCGATCCAAGAAACCCTAATGCTAAAATCGGGTTTCAATCACCATCTTCCCTCGTCCACACCGTCCCCCACATGTCCTCTATCATACAATTTCCTCCTACTAGATGTAGCCCTAGATTGAACTAGGGCCAGTATTTCAGGATCTCAATTCAAATGGTATTTCAGGGTTAGGAGTAGTTTCTTGGGGTAGACAAGACATCAGTTATAGTAGTTGAACAGGGATAAAACTTGGAGCGAAGCTAGTGATTATATATTGGGATGATCGCTAAAGTTTGGATAGTTTTACCGATTCGATTGGGGTAGATCTAAGTTTGAAATTTGGGTTTTCACAGGGAGTACGAAAATTCAAGAAAGGGGTCAAACACAGACTTTGTATGGTAATTTGATGTTTCCTCATGATTAAAAGAAGGAATTGCCATGCAAAGGCTGGGGCTTGGTTTCCAATCGATTCCAACAGATAGCTTGCGCTGGAGATAGGTTTTGATGGCAAGTGTTCAGGGAAAATGAAAATATAAAAAAGGGGGGAAATAGGGTTTGTGGAATTTCAAGGATTAGAAGAATGTTGGGAATGGGGTGATTAAACTTAATGCTGATTTGAAAGTTAGATTGCCTGAAGATGACCTTGGTCTTGAAGAATTTCCAGCAATAAGATGAACAAGAAATTGCACAATAAAGAAAAAGGGGGGGGGGGGGGGGTAGAAGATGGTCACACAATCATGCTATGTCATTGTACCTCACTGACAACAAAAGCATAGTTCAGAATTCAGTTCATCGATTCATGGCTCAACCAAACAAGTACATCGATATTTTTAGCCACATTTACTGACATAGTTTTCAAACTCAAACTATGACTCAGAATCAGAATCAGAAATTGACTTCAAAATAGGCTAGGATTATAGTTCATGTGAACAGTAACTTTAGGACACCTAGACATTCTAAAGGACTCTTTTAAAGTAAATAACTGATCTTATAAGGTATCCAAATCACTCAACTAACTCTTGTGTCCTAGCACTACTGCCACTTTATTAGCTTATGAATTAGGCTCATCAATCGACCCAAAAATAAGAAGCCTAATGTCTATGGAACCCATCCATGGGCCAGAACATAGTACTCTATGGCCTAATCGGCCCTTTCGGACATTCTTAACTGCATCACTTCTTGCGTGGAAACTCAGCAAACTCAACGATTAGTTCAAGCATTCCAGTGGTTGTTCATCAACAACACTATGTTTGATCTGAGTGTCCACAATTTTGATTCTTCTAACCTTCTAAGATCACCAAACACTGATTTCCGCACTATTCCAATTTTGTTTTCCCTAATAGCCATTAAAACCCATCTCCTGTCCATCACTAACCATCAAAATCCATTGGAATCATATATATTCATCCCCTTCAACAGAACAAGGGTACAAATCAAATTACCAGCCAAGAACACTAGGGTTTTACCAATTTTCAGACTCCCCAAGAAAACCAAAATTGAGAATCAGATCAACATCAACCGAACCATCAAAATTGTCCGTAAGTTTAGGGATCATCCCTACATACCATCACCCATATTCCCTCCGAATTTCATCTTCACCCAACTACCACAACCTATGTTCTACTTTGCCCCAAAAAACTACCCTGAAAACCTAAAACCCTAACTTTTTTTTTCAAAAAACCTGCTTCTCCCTCTGAAACAATCCTTCGCACAGACCCTCCAAATCTTGAACAGAACAGATCACCTGGATACTCTAATTAAGATAGCCCTCTAGATATCCTAACTATCTCAACCCACCAAAATTAAATAAAGATACTCATTCCAGTTGACAAACCTCTTTTCATTCCTGTCCCATAAGCAGTATTTTAACCTTTCACCACCATTGTTTATATTGAACCCATATCAAACCATAACCATTTGAGTTGGGTTTTGAGAGAAATTGTTACTGGTCTTAGCTGAAAATGTTCAATCAAGGGCTATATCAGTGTATATTGAGGGTACTTTTCACATGGGTGATGGGTACAAGGGATGTGTGTGTGTGTGGGTACTTTCTCTTTTTCTTTTTTTTTTTTTTTTTGGGTGGGGGGTGGGGTGTTGTGTGAGAGTGAGAGAGAGAGCTAAGCAAGGAGAGTGAAAAGATATAATGGAGAATATGTGAATGGCTAAGTATCCAATGCTTGGAGCACCCTGGATCAGCTACTTAGCAAAACAACAACCCCTCCCCCAGGGGGCACAAAACAAAACCTCATAAAGAAAGTGCATTGCACTATAGTATGTCATATCTCGTTGCACTCATTAAGAAAATTTTTCTTCCATTTACGAGCAATTGAATTTAGCGTTCTTGGTCCCAAGACATTTCTGTAACCAAATATATGTTTAAAATAACCACTTATAGAACTCGTAATCACAGAACAAGATAATGTGATTTCTTGTGCACAGACAAAGATATCATGGATGTTAAAGAGAGAGAAAGAAAACTCAAGAGAGAAACTATACCAACAGGAAGTTTAAAAAGACAAAGGCGAACACAGCCTCACTAATGTAAGCATTATCTTGTCCAAGTTCCTAAAATGGCACAAGCACATAAAAGCAAAGCCTCTAATGGTTAGTAAATGCACAAGTTAAATCAAAACTGAAATAGGTAGATTAAAAACCCGACTAACAATTTCACACACACCGGCAAAAGAAGAAACCCGACATCCTGGAGTGTTGGACCTGGTCGGTGAAAATAATGAACTCCTCGAGCAGCTAGTCCGTGGATATACTGTGAACAGAAGCAGAGTTATAATATAGGCCTCCAGAAAACCAAATACATATCTCAACCAAACAAGAATGATGAGGGACAAGTTATTTCCATTCTTTTAAACTATCTGAAAAATGTTGCAGACCATACCAAGCAGTGCAAACAGGAATATATAATAAAAAAAACGTGTAATGGAAATAACCATTAATTAAGAACTAAAAAGGAAAAAGATGCTAAGCCAGAATCACTTCTCTTTTAAGTTAAAGTAGTTTCCTATTTCCCCTCCCTCAGGTGTACATACAGCAAAACTGAACTGAAACTAACTATACTGGGCAGCCATTTCCAGCCTAAAACTCATCAAAGAAAAACTACTCCTGTCAATTAGAAAAGAATTCTACCAAAAAAACAAAGTTGGTCAGAAAGAAAACCAAGTTAAAATTCGTGACCATTTCAAGAACTAATCATGTCCTAGAAGTGCATTGAAATAGGGGGTTGAGCTAGAATTATTAAGGAGGACAGTGAATCGAATTCGTGACTTTTTATCCCCATTATAGATGTCCAGTAGATAAATGATAACCATTCACCATTCAACCCCCTCTCACACCCCACAGTTATTCCAGGAGCACAGTGATAACCATTCCACCATTCAACCCCTTCTCACACCCCACAGTTATTCCGCGATGCTCCCTCTGACATATTACAAACAAAAGTGATCATGGACATTGATCATTCTTTTTCCCAACAGAGGCCAGTCATGTTGGACAGAAAGAACTGCATGACCAAGTGGTTACTACATGCCGCACCCTCATTAACAGGACTCTTAAGGGCAGAGTCTGTGAGCTTTATTTTAATCTAAAAGAAAAAGTCTGGGTTCCAGCATTCCCGAAAAAACAGGAACACTACGACAATTTTGGTGTCAACTCTAAAAAATAATAATAATAATCGAAGGAAAGGAACAAAAACGGGTTGACAGTAAAGTCTAGAATCTAACCAACAGAAAAGAATTAAAAGGAAGGTAATAAACCTGGAAAAAAATTCCAGCAAGAAGAAGCTTCCACTTATCAGCAAGGAGACTGATTTCTACATTCGCTTCCATGCAAATCCTCCGCCATAACTGCAAAAAAGAACAAGTCTGACAGGTCAATCAAGCAGAAAAGGAAAATAAACGCGAACAAAGTTAAGCAGCGACAGAAAAGCAAAATGAGAGGAAAATAACCGCAAAAAGAAAAACAGAACGACAAAGAACAGAACGTTACAGACCTTTGAGGCCTCGCGAGCAATGTAAAACGTCATTTTCTAATCTGGAAACCAATGCCATATTACTTCACAATCTAGCGTAGACGATCAACATGGTTCGATAGAGCATCCGAAGTTCAAAGTTTCGACTTCTCCTCGTCCGCAGGATCCGATAATCAACCGATTTCAAATTCTGCAGGAAATTACAGCCAACTGTTATTTCCTCTTCTTCGAAAGAACCTCAGACCCCAAAACTCTCAGATCTCTGTCAGTCACAAAGAATTCAGGAGAATGACTGCTTGTCTAACACTGAACCAGTGATAATGCAATTGTCTAAAACCGACTACCTCCGATCCGACGCAGTAGCCAGTCTTTATATCTTTCGCTCCCTGTTCTTCTCTCTCTTCAACCTTTGCTGATCGAACGCGCATTGAACACGGTCAGAAGTCAGAACAGTTAAATTTAAAAACAAAAAAAAGTAGAATGTACCAAACACATAAATATAATGCAGCTACGCTACCCTTATGGAAAGAGGGTAAAAACAGAGACAAACCAGTTTATCAAGTAATTCAGTTGCTCCCCATCTGATGAATATCTGCCTAAAACAAATTCCCAATCAACCACATAAAGCGTAAACTGATGAGTTTCTACAAGGAAAACGGAATTCGGTGGAACCAAAATCAAAAGCGTCGAGGCAAATATAAAACCTGTGTTTCGAATATATTCGCCGGAACCGGAACTGATGACAACAGGTGAAGATTCCGACTGGAATCCTGCTTTTTACTTTTTAGGTTTTAAAAATTCAAAAATGATTCTAAGATTCTTGAAGATCTCAGAGAAGAAGCATTGATACTTTCTCCTGGTGGAAATTTAACTCCGAAGGCTTTCTGGTTCGCATCGAAATCGAATTCGCGCGATTTCGAGGAACCCCTCCCCCAGGTCAAGCCTCTTCTTCTTCTCTGTTCGTTTTTTCTCGTTTTTGTTTCAAAAAAATAACCCAAGGGTTATTTTAGCCGAAAAAGCAAATTGGGCTTTTTTATGTATAAATATAAATATTAGTAAAAAAATTTGCAGATGATATCGATCATTATATCCGTTAGATTGGGATCATAAGGCTGTGCTGATATCCAGAAAGATTAACTTTTATATTTTTCTGACGCTTAAGAGCCTCGATTAATATCGTAATTACTTATAAAGTCCTCTTCCAAAATAAATTACTTCTGCGAAGTCGACGACGTTACGCGTTGTAACTTTCCAAGTAGGACAATGATGATAACCTTTTTACCAAAAAAAAAAAAAAAAACCAAATGACGAAATCTCAATTTTAACTTCACTTACCCCCGAGGGTCTAGAAACGATAAGAACTAAGTAACTCTCAAGGTGCAAAATATCGCCCAGTTCGCCAGGTTTGCTGCCCGGCGAAACAGGCGATATGACGAAATATCTCCGAGATTTTGGCGATATTTTGCTCCCCAGTTTCAGGAGTATCTTTGGTCAATTTTGGCTGAAATTTGGTGTTTACCTTAATTTGATGCCAATAAACACAGTGGAATGGCTGGTTTTGCATAAAAACTCACTCAAATTGATGTTCTCGATCGGCCTATACCCGGCTATATACTGATAAAATTTTAATTCTATAATATTATTTTAAACAATTAAAGTAACATAAATATGCATAATGATAATAGAGTGATAAACATCATTAAAAAACTATTATACTAGTATACAACTACATACCAGTCAATAATCAATACCAAATACTATGCCTCAATGGATCCGTCAGCTCTGTGTCTCGTGATAGTGTGGTACAAGGCCCAAATGCTACAATTTCAAACTTACGCTCCATTGTTTTCTTAAAGACTCTAAGACATCTCATGTTGATGGTTGTTGACATACAAAGAAACCAGAGCTCTGTAATTCGCATCATCTATAGCTGTAAAACTACTCCGATTAGGGGGTAACGTGAACGGAGCTCTGCAATTGGTATCGTATGATCGAAAGGATATCGGTATGCTACCTCCAACATAGCAGTTATCTCCGAGCCAAATGGAGGCATAAGCAGAACACTTTAATAATGATGACCCCAACTATCATAACCTCCATACGTGCTGCTATCCCACAAACCCAAGCTCATGGAAGATCCATCATTATACCCATGGTAGTGTGAACTCCTAGAAGACAGGTGTATATCATCGTGTCCATAAGTGGAAGGGATACCATAGCCATAAGCAAGTGTGGAGCCTACAGACTCCTCCAAGCTCATGGACCCCATCTGTAACAACCCTCGTATTTTTAACCTAGGATCCGTATTGCAGGTTCGAGAATCCGAAGGTCTAGTCGAATTAATTTGTGGAGTGTCCGGATAGAAGTCCATGATACGTATTCAGAACCTATGGATCTGAATTCTCTTGATGATGAACCTGCCTTACTTGAAAGTTAGATCTCTGGATCAAAGTATGTGATGTCTGGAGATGTCCGGAGTGAAGGTAAGACCTCCCCCATGTGTTGATTAGGGTTAGGTTGTGTTTGGGTTCAACCCCTTGAGCAAATCACCCTTGTATACCAATATACTAGGAGGCAGTTGATTGAACCAAGCGACCGTCTGGTTCTGGTTGCGGGGTTTTGCCCTAATTTGCCCCCAGACTTCTATAAATAGCAACCCTCGCCCAATTAACGAATGTTATATTCGGGATTGCAGTTTTTGGTGGTTCGAAGGCAGCAGATACACTTTGGAAGGTGAGCAGAGCGTGGACTAAGATCTGAAGTTTCCCTTTTCATTATTTGGTGATTCTAGTTAAGGTAATTGGATCTTCTCTCACCCTTTCTCTTCCTTTAGCTTCTCATTGATGTAAACCCATCCCCATGTTGTTATTGGTTACCCAATTGATTAGTTGTAGTTCTCTTTCCAATGTTCTTGATGAGATCCTATACGAAAACGAAACACTGCTTTCGTGAAAAAGGTGGATCTAATCAAGGGGAGAATTTTGGGTGATAGATCTGCGTTAATTTTAGGGTTTCATGTTACCTCTTGGGTATAGGTGTGTTAGGTTCGAAATTCAAATTGAGATCATCCCAATCGGATTGAAATCAGATGATCAGAAGCCTGCGTTTCAGATTGGAAACACACTATTTTTGGGGCGGTTGCTCAAGGCGATCGCTTGAGCCATGCGACCCGGCCCAAATGACCGGCTGGTTTCCAATAAGCATGTGGCTTTTGGCTATTCGTCTGTTTGACTCATATGACTTGTATAACCTTGTAACCCTGTTTATAGGTGTTCTCTATTTCTACTAAAAGTCTTATAATGATTTTTGGTTTGCGTTCTAGAGGACTTCTACTTATTTATAGGTAAGGATATACATTCTTATCTTTATGCAATGACTTGAACATACTAGATTAGTGTCTTTCCTTACTGTTCTTTAATTGTATATCTTGTTGTAACTGTAACTTGTTGTTTGTATTGTCTTTACATGTACTTTATTAATTATGAATGTGGTATGATGATGATTGATGTATTGTGGTTTTGATGGAAAGGGTATTCGATTGGGATATCTTGGCTTGAGATATCAGAGGGCTGTGGTATGGGACATATGCTCACTGATGCCTCCAGCACTATCATAACTACTGAATGACATACCTAGGTAGAGTCTAGAGTTGCATGGCTAGGTACCCCACATACTACTACCCTTTCGGTAGGGGAATTGAAGCCGGATGACCCGTGACGATAGTGATGTGACTCTGTTTCATTCTACAACGGTAACCAGTCCGTGCGGAGACTCAGTTGTCCACTGTTGTTCATGCAATGGTAGGGTTGCATATGTTAGGGTTGGGCTCGTGGACGTCCAAGGAGAGGACCAGGTGTTGTGAGGAGTCATGAGAGCTTTCCGCCCCAACAATATGTTGATAACCATAGAGTTAGGGAGTGGAGTCCAATAGGGGAATTGAAGCCGGATGACCCGTGACGATAGTGATGTGACTCTGTTTCATCCTACAACGGTAACCAGTCCATGCGGAGACTCAGTTGTCCACTGTAGTTCATGCAATGGTAGGGTTGCATATGTTAGGGTTGGGCTCGTGGAAGTCCAAGGATTGGACCGGGTGTCGTGAGGAGTCATGGGAGCTTTCCGCCCCAACAATATGTCGATAACCATAGGGTTAGGGAGTGGAGTCCAATAGTGGTAGCCAGTCCGTGAGGATTCTCATTTCTTGGTTGCGAAGGATACTGAACCGAGTTGGTTGGTGCCATAGGGGATGTATCTGGACTTCATGTAGTATGTTACCATTATGACTTGCATTGAATTAGAAACCCCGACATGTGCCAGTACTCATGCCAATGGTTGTGGTGAGAGAGTGTTGACTTAAACTGTGAAACCCAGCCCTAACCTTGACCCGGAAACTTTGTTATTTGTAGGTCCAGTGATCCGAAGTAAAGTAAGAAGTCAGCTTTGGGCCATCCCAGTGGAGGACTTGGTGTCTGGCTTTGAATCCATGAGTGTTGATGATGAGGTTCTATTTATGGAAACTGAATCTTGATGAAGATCGGATTAGTTGATGGACTTGGAGTGCTCTCTATCATGGTTTGAAGGCATTTCTACCTATTAGGTAAGTCACTTGGTATGTGTGCAAAACCCCTTTAAGGTTGGATTTGATCTGGGCCTTCAATTCCCTGTTTAGAAGTTGCTGAACTGATTGGTCGACTCATTGGTCGACTGGACCAGTCGACCAATCCACTCGACCAATGGGTTCTGTCTTTGGTAATTAGGTCTTGCTTGCTCTATTTAAGTCCAATCTCGAGTCTACTTCGTATTTTCTGCCTCCAAACTCTTTGGAACAAACCAAAGACCTCTGCAAGTCATCTCCCTTGCGTCCTTGGTGTTTATCTTGACGGATCTTCGTCAAAACTCTTGTTCTTACACAAAAAGGTATGTTTACACTCTCTTCTTCTTCTTTATCCTTGTTTTCTTTCCTTTTTGAGTTAAGACAGTAGAGGAGATGCTGCATTCTCTGTTGCAAACATCTATGAACTTGTCTCTCATGATCTTCCTAAGGATTAATGGCTAATGCGATGATCTTAACCATGATCATTGCAAGCTTTTGAAGGAATCATGATCAAATCATGATCTTGTCTTTGTTCATCTTTTGATTTAAATTCTGATCTTCTTAGATCTACTATATTGATCATGTTAGTAGTCAATCGCTGTGTTTTCTTTACATGATCCATGATCTATCAATCTCTAGTTGTTTCTCTTCTACCATACCATGCTTTCTTCAAAAATCATGACAGTTACATCTATGGTAGGTTTTGTTTCCTTATTTAGATTTATGTTCTTAGATCTATTTTCTTGAAGATCTAAGTATGCCTTCCATGATATCTTTATCTGAATCAATGATTCATTCTCCTATTGTTCTTGTCTATGATTTCTATCTTGAACTCTTCAAGAACCATGATTGATCTAATTATGGTAACTTTTTGTTTCCTAATTTGTAACTTGAAAACTTGATTCGATTAGTGTTTTGAGGTCCTCTATATGTTAGGATACTACTAATGTAGTTTACCCCTTGTTTAGTACCCTTTTGAACCACCAAATTTGGTTCTTTATTCTTAAAACTCTGATTTTGTAGGCCACTGTCTCCATTGGTCGTTATCGATTGGTCGACTAGGACAAGAGACCAATCCAATCGACCAATGAGTACAACAACTCCAGATTTGGTCTGTTTTGGATGTTTTGATATCTTTTCTGTTAGGGATCTTTCCTAATATGTTGTATACACTTGTTTAGGACCTTCTTCTCAAGTTTGTCAAGATCTTACTTGATTTCTTAGGATTCCTTTGCAAGTTATAAAAGGTAAGGATGGTTACTTCTTTAACAACATAAATTGCATATCTTAGTTTCTATATTTGAATCTTGTTAATTTATTTCTTTAATTAGATTCTTATAATGTTATACTATTGTGGTACTGTCTTGATATCAGTAGCATTACTTGTTTATATTAAATTGACTCATGTATGATTTACTTACCAGTTATATACAAGTTGATTGTAATTATTGATTTCTTTCCATATATGAAGTTACGGATGTTATGAATTGATGCTTGTGTATGCTTAAGTATGGTTTGGAAAGGAGAGGTGTCCTTTTGACACTTCTGTCCTAGGACTACTACGGGAATATTATGGGATGTTTTCGGAGCTGCCCTCTGGACACCTTCCTAAACTGTTGGATGACATATTTAGGACTGTCTAGTAGTGTTTGGCTAGGATGTCCCGTTATGTTAGACCCTAATCGGAGGGGTATTGAGACCGAACGACCCGTGGTAGCAATGGGGATTCATGGGCGCTTAAGACCGGTAACCAACCCGTGAGAGGACAGGAATCACATTGTGGGGGCCATTTATTGGTAGGGTTGCATATGGATAGACTTGGGCTCACGGGCGCTCAAGACCGGTAACCAACCCGTGAGGGGACATGAGAGCTTCCCGTTTACCATATATGGATGACCAATAGGGTTGATGAGTCCGTAGTCAGGGACTATGAGGACTCTAGTGTGAAGGATACCGGAAAGGATCGCCAGGGGCGAGGAATGGACGTATCTGGATCTGACTTGATATAACTAAGTAGAAGACTTGCATTTGGCTAGGCTTTACCCTGACATGCGCCGGTACTTAGACCAATGGTGATGTGAGAGAGTGGTGACCTATACCCCAGCCATGGTCCTGAGGGATGAAGGACCCATTACCAACTGATGATGAGTGAATGAGACTTTCCTAAAGAAGTACGGTGCTATGACTTAAAGCATGTCTGCCATTAGAGACCAGCATACATAGGATTAGATTCATACATTCATTGTTTGTCTCATACCATATTGCATTTATGTTTGTTTTGTAATCCTGCCATTTATGTTATTATGGATTTAATTGCCTTACTGAGTTTCTTTGAAACTCATTCCTTTTTGTACAATGTTTGTTAGACTATTCTACGGTGTTCGAGTATCATGACTGCTCGTATGAAGAAGCGCAAGGAGAAGAGGCATATCTCCAGGTAAGTGATTGCGGTTACGACAATTACACTGAAGATTCCGCGAGTGGTTATGCTCCGTACGATGCTTAGTCCGACCATAGAGTGGAAGCCCCCTTGTGCCATTTATGAGATTTATACTTATAGGGATATTGTCTATAAGATTGAGAACAATTTAGTTACCTATTGTACCTGCTATTGGGATTAGATTCTATCCTGTTTCTTCTCTTTTAGAACTACATTTCCGCTGGTTGTAGAGTGGGATTTTGCCTCACTTTACTTATCTGATTTAAACACTCTGATTATATTTAGTACTCTGATTTATATATGATTCATTCTTTCCTTATTTGGATCTATGGTTTATCTTTCGCACATCGATTATTATTGTTCATGATTATGTTATTGTTTATGTGGGAGGTTGATTACTCGATACCTGATCTTCGGGCTGTGGATCACACTCTCGGGTATGCCAGATTGGGTACCGGCTGGGAGGATGTGACATAAACCCCAGCCCCTGGTTTGTGAGTCGGTGTGGACTTACCCCTTTACTCAGGATCCCAACAGAGGTATCCAGTTTGAGAGGGATCAAAGTGACTAGACCTACCCAAAGGAGGGCTGGTGTGTATCTTAAAGCATGTCAACTGTTAGAGACTTGCATAATTAGATCTTAGTAGCATTCATACTTTTGCATTTCATACATATCATGTATGCATTCTGATGGTGTTGACATATGGATGAGAATTATGTTGTTTTTTCGTCAAAACTTATTCCTTTATTTCCATGTTATATTAGCCTATACAGATGGAGGCCATGCGACGGACATTGGATTAGTACCACATGAAGGAGCCTTCTCGTATGAAAAAGATGTGGCATCGTCAATGGGAGATGGAGATAGTTTGTGCGGGAGCTCGTGCAAGTGCATGGAGTGCGCTTATAGCACCCATTGATGGACGGAGGAGGCGGGTTGCTAGACATTTTGCCGATCGTATGGAGAGGAATTGGAGAACCCCCTTCCTTGCTAAGTTAGAAGACCAGTTCTTAGCTTTAGAGAAAGAAATTGGAAGGAAGATTATTTGATTCATTTTGGTTGCTTCCGTTGAACTCTTTATTCTTTTTTTATCATTGATTCTTTCTTTTATTATTTCATTGGAGTATTTGGACTCCTGTAATCTCTCTATTAATTATTGCAGTTATTCTTGCTCATGATTATCTATATCTATCATTTATTATTATTGATGGTAAGACCATGGATCTTGTGAAGGTTCACTCCCACGGGTTGTCGGGCGGGTAACTGAGACCGGTTTAGTGGGGTGTGACACCATCACTCCCGACAACCTTTCCATGGTATTGAAATGGCCGTATGAGCCATACAATTGAGTATCGTCACTATAACCATAGCCATAAGGCCCATGTGCTGCTACTCCCCCCCCCCATGAGCCTCCTCTGTCCGTGGCCGAGTGTAGCTCGTAGGATGACCATGATAAAGCTCACCACCATGATTGTCATCCTAGGTACATGCGTGTACTGAGTCTCTCCAGTGTATCTCTAGGGGGGATGTTGTGTCTCTGATAATGGAACATGTAATCGCTCATGTACTTCTCCACCACCACCACCAAGACCACCGTCATCATCGTTGTCATCATCATCATCCCTCCGAGTTTGACTGGGACTCGGAGCAAGGGTGTCATTTGGATCATCCTCGTGCATGCCAGGCTACACCATCCAATCCTCATCCGCAGTGGCAGCAGTTGATAACTCTATGAAATAGAGTTAAGTTTGGTAATTTTATACTTGAGATAGCTTGATTTAAGAGTATTTTATCTTTGTTTTAGTGTTAGTTGTCATTAGATGTTGTTTTAGTAAGTTTTAACATTTTAAATCTTGTAAAGGTCCTTTATGTCATTCTTGCATGAATTTCTCTTCAATTAATGGATGAATTTGATTAGCCCTCTTTCTCTTGGCATTGTAGCTGAAGAACCATAAAGGATGAAGACATAACATGGAACATAGAAGAAGAACATGTCTTCTCACTTTGCTGTAAAGATGCTGCAGCATCATGGAGCAGAATATTCCTAGATTGAACTCACGTAGAAATGACTAAAAATGGCTAACTAAATGGGACTTTCCTCTCGTCAATACGTGAAGAGTCTTAGCCTTGGATATCAGAAGGGAATATTCTAATCCTACAGTCCAAATTTCTATCCTATCATTGGTGGAATTTTTGGAAAGAGAAAGAGAGAGGCACAAGACAGAAAGGAGAGAGGAGGGCCAGAAGAGGAGAGAGCTGAGCTCGTGGAAGAAAGCAAACCAGCTGGAGATAGGAAGCTGGAGTAGTGTGGAAGCATCTCCTAGTTTTCTATTCAGTTTTATAATTCTAAAATCTTCATACTCTAGCTGAACTATGTTGATGATTGTATATATTTCTTTGCTTTTGAATTCTGATATGAGCTAAATTATTATTGTGTTGGGATGATAAGAGTACCTGAACCTGTGTTTTGAGCTGTAATTATCCAATGTTATTTAGCTTTGCTACAGTACAATCTATTATCAATGAATTCAACATGTTAGTTTATGATTAATTTCATTTATTGACTGATCATCCATGAATGAATGCTATGATTTTAGTTAACTGGGAAGTTAATTAAGTCTAGATAATTGCTGAATGGCGTGAGTTAGCTTAAACCTTATTTAGGTTTAGCCATTTAGTGGGTAAAGTAGGAATACTCACCTGCCTCACGTAACCATGATTGGAATTTGGCATGATTTGCATTCTCAATTTACTTCTCCATAGGAATATGAGGATTATGAATTAGGATGTTAATGAATATGTGGATTGGAAGATACCTGTATGTAATTTTGTTCTAGGTTCTTTGATATATGTTGTGCTGCAGTGTTGCTGTAGTTTTGACAGTATAAATTCAAGGGAGGGGAAATTGATTCCTAAAACTCATTCCATCTTGGAACATATTTCCCATTTAGTATCTCTAGTTTGCTTCACCTGTCTTTTGTCTATTTAGTTTGTTAATCACAAAGTCACTTTATCATTCTTGTTTAAATTAGTCTTCCTTTTACATTGATATTTGAAGATAAAATTCTCCGTGGGATCGATACTCTACTTACTATATATGTTGGGATTTTATAATTATTAATTTAATTATATGCCCAAGGGCAATATTGGAAATTCACTATTAAGGCGGTTACAAAATATAGGGTTATATATTTTGGTAACCACTGCATAAGTGAGAGTGATTACATTACGTAAGTTTTCAAGAAACGGCGGCTCCCATCTCTCTCTCTCCCTCTCTCCCTCTCTCCTAGAAACAAAGGAAAGGAGTTCCTTGCTTTATATCACTCTTCATCCTTTCCACACGGCATTTGGGTTGTGGAACTTGTTCCCTTTCCTAGTGATTGTGGAATCACCCCGGTGGAGCTTTGGTGGAGGAACGAGGACATGGATCCAATTTACTTCCGCTACAGATACTCCATAATTTGGGAAAGAGAATCCAGGTAAGGATCTTTCCATCAATTAATCGAATTGAGATAAATGGAGTTATTACCCACATTGGCATCAGAGCCATGGTTCCCACGATTCTCGGTTCCTCCCCATTGTTTATTTTCATTGTATGGATCTAATGGGAGGATTAAGGGTTTATGGAAACCCACGGAGAATCTGAGGTTTAATAGGAAACCCATGGAGAATTGATAGGGTTTTTAGAAACCCTTATGTTTTCGTTCGGATCCGAGTGGGAGGATCCTTGTGAATTTTTGCATGAATTGATAATCCATGATAATTATTTTTGTTTAATATTGATTGCTAGATTTTTTTTTCATGTGTTTTTGGATGATTTTTTGGGAGAAAAAAATTTTTTGTTCAAGAAAAAATTGAAAAAGATGCCATTTTTGGTCACTTTGGACCAGACGAACGTCCGTCTGGGCAGACGGACTCCTAGACGGAGAGCCATCTCAGAATCTGTCTCAGACGGATTGTTAGACGACGATCCGTCTCAAAATTCGTCTGAGAGTTTGTCCAATTCTGAATGTGTTTCTATTTACTGGATACCAATGGCTCGACAATCTATGTGATGTTTGGGCATTGAGAGCCTAATGGGGCCTAGTGGGAGCTAATGAGGTAGAAGTGTTCTGTGTGAACCACCTCATAGCATTAACATGATTGCATGTTTTATTTTATTAAAAATGTTTTTAATTATGGGTCTATTAATCATGTTTCTTGCACAGAATGAAACTAGTATATAAGTCTATGTGGGTTTGCATGAAAATTTGATTGAATGTTTTTTAGTATCTCTTTTAGTTTAAATGCTTATCCCATAGGTTGATTATGCTAGTGTGATTTGTTGTTGCTTGAGTTGTGTTTTATACTAGAGTAGTTGAACTCATCCTAGTATATAATGTCTTTAGAATAAATGGCTGCTACCAAGAGCATTGTTGCTGGCCTCACGAAAGGAGATAAACTGAATGAGAGGAATTATGACCTCTGGCACCGAAAGGTGCAGTATCTCCTAGAAGAGCAGGACATGCTGGAAACCATAAACTAGACCATGTCCCCACCTGAGGAAGGTACCATTGCATAACATCGTAGGGACCTTGAGCTTTACAATGCATGGAAGAGGAAAGACTGGGTAGCTAGGATTAGTATCCTAAGCTCCATAATGGATGACCTGATGTTTCGGTTTGAGAAGCATAGGACTGCAAAGTCTTTGTGGGATGCGGTGAAGTTCCAATACAGAGGGACTTCCACCACAAGAGGCCGCCAGCTCGGACTCACTTTTGACGGTTATAAAATGCGTCAGGGTCACTCCATGAGGCAACATATAACCATCTGTCGAACATGATTAGTGAGTTGAGCGCATGTGGGCTCCGAAAGACTGATGTGGAGCAAGTCTCTGCAGTCATCAGATCATTGCCTAAGTCTTAAGAGCATATGAAGATCTTCTTGACTCATGCTGATGAGGTCAAGACATTTGATCAAGCTGCCAAGCACCTTGAGCTGGAGGAGGATCGGATGTTGGCCGATGCCCCTCAAACTAAAGTACTTGCTGCTGAAGCTAGCACTAGTAAGGGTGCAGGCTTCAAGTGCAAGAGAGAGAAAGTTCAACCTCCGCGGTCTAGGCAAAGTAATAGAGGTGGGATCAGAAACAAGAGTGGTTTATGAGACATGGTTTTAGAGTTGTATTTGAAAACATTTCTTTGGTTTTGTATCTAGGTGATACAATTTATGGTTATGGTTTTCTTCATAATGGTTTTATTGTATTGGATACAATTGATAATTTATCTAATCTTAGTAATGCTTTTGTTTGCAAAAATACTGTGTGTATTGATTCTAATATGTGGCATGCTAGACTGGGACATATTGCCTTAGATATGATGAATAGGTTGGCAAGAGAAGGTCTCTTAGGCCAAGGTTCATTATCTGATTTGCCAACCTGTGAGTCATGTCTAGCAGGAAAAGCAACTAAAAAACCATTTAAAAAGGCTTTGAGAGCCTCTCTTCCTTTAGAACTTATCCATTCAGATATGTGTGGACCCATGAATGTGCACACTAGAAAATGACAGGCTTATTTCATCACATTCATAGATGATTATACACGGTATGGTCACATTTATCTAATTTCTCATAAGTCAGAAGCTCTAGAATGTTTTAAGAAATTCATGAGCTTAGTTGAGAATTAGTTAGATAAAAAGATTAAAACTCTTAGAACAGATAGAGGTAGAGTGTATCTCTCTAATATGTTCAAAGGGTTGTGTGATGAAAAGGGGATATCTAGACAACTTACTATTCCAGGGACTCCACAGCAAAATGGGGTTGCTGAGAGGAGGAATAGAACCTTGCTAGACATGGTGAGATCCATGATGGCGCAAGCAAATCTACCCATCTCTAATTGGGGAGATGCTTTGCTGACTGCGGCCTATATCCTCAATAGGGTTCCAACCAAATGGGTTCCTTCCACACCATATGAGTTGTGGACCGGAAGGAAGCCAGATTTGAGTTACTTGCGTGCATGGGGATGTGCAGCATATGTTAACTCTACTTCTCACTAATATGAAAAGCTTGGACCCAGAGGAAGAAAGTGTGTCTTTGTTAGATATTTTGAATCCTCAAAGGGCCATGTCTTCATTGGACTAGATGAGAGTGATAGGAGAATGGAACTTGAGTCTAGGAATGCAACATTCTTGGAAAGTGATTTTTCCTTCTCTTTTAGGAGTTAACAAAGAATCATCAGAATTCTTTGAGATACAATGTCACACCCCACCCGCCGGTCTCGGTTACCCGCTCGACAACCCGTGGGAGTGATCCATCACAGGATCTACGGTTTTAGTCTATCAACAATAATAAATACAAATAAAGACAATCAAGAGCAATATAGTTCAATTAATGAATAAAAAGATTTACAGGAGTCCAAATACTCCAATAAAATAATCAATGAAAGAATAATAAATCAAAATGAATACGAGTTCAGCGGAAGCAATCAAAAAGAGTTAAATTATTTTCTTTCCAGTTTCCTTCTCTAAGGCTAAATAATGTTTTTCATAAATCTCTAGAAAGGGGGTCCTCCAGTTCTTCTCCATTCGTTGAGCGAACTGCCTAACCACTTTTCTTCTCTGTCCATCAATGGGTGCGATAAGCACATTCCATGCACTCACAGGAGCTCCCGCACAGGCTATCTCCATTTCCCATTGTCGGTGCCACATCTTCTTCATACGAGAAGGTTCCTTCATAGGAAACCAATCCATCTTCCGACACATTTCCTCCATTTGCTCAGACTAAATAAACATATACAAATAAAGGAGTGAGTTCTGGAGAACTCAGTAAGAAAAATTACAATTCCCATCCATATGTCCAACAAATCAGAAATGCATATATGATATGTATGAGTGCAAAGTATGGATGCTGCTAGATCTAACTGTGCAAGTCTCCAATAGTTGACATGCTTTAATATATAACACCAGCCCTCCTCTGGGGAAAGTTTAGTCACTCGATCTGGCAATGATTGGTTACCTCTATAGGGATCCTGGGCAAAATGGAAAGTCCACACCTGGCTCTCAAACCATGGCTAGGGTTACATCAACACTCTCTCACCACGACCATTGGTAATGAGTACTGGCGCATGTCAGGGTTTCTAATCCAATGCAAGGTCATACTGGTAACATGTCTATATGAAGTCTAGATACATCCCCTATGGAACCAACCAACTTAGTTCAGTATCCTTCGCAACCTAGGAATGAGAATCCTCATTGACTGGCTACCGCTATTGGACTTCATTCCATAACCCTATGGTCATCCACATATTGTTGGGGCGGAATGCTCTCATGACTCCTCACGACACCCGGTCCGTTCCTTGGATGTCCATGAGCCCAACCCTAACATATGCAACTCTACCATTTATATGACTAACAGTGGACCAACGTCACATCATTGTCATCACGGGTCATCCGGTTTCAATTCCCCTACCGAAAGGGTAGTAGCATGTGGGGTACCTAGCCATGCCACTCTAGACTCTACCTAAGAATGTCAATCAATAGTTATGACAGTGCTGGAGACATCAGCATGCATGTGTCCCATACCACAGCCTTCTGATATCCCAAGCTAAGATATCCAAATAGAACATCTATTCCATCAAAACCACGTACTATCAACCAACATCATATCACATTCATAATCAACAAAGTATATATGTAAACAAGATAAACAACAGTAATATAACAAGATTAGCATGTGAATTATGATTAGAGTAGCATACAAAATGAAAGACTAATACTAACAGACATTGGACTAGCATGTTCAAGTCTATTCATAAAGATAGGATTGTATGCCCTTACCTGCATATAAGTAATTCGTCCGTAAAATGAAATCCATAAACAATTATAAAACTTTCTTTTCAAACAGAGAACACCTATACACAGGGTTACAATAAGGTATAAGTCAATTGAATCAAATCGCATCAAAACCAAAATCCAATTGGTCACTGTGTACCAGCCGGTCGCTTGGGCCAGTCGCTTAGGTTGAGCGACTGCCACTAGTGACCGCCCCAAAAACAGTAAGTTTCAGATCCAAAACTCAGGCTTTTGATCACCTCTTTTCAATCCAGATTTTGAGTGATCATAGTCTAAATCTCAAATCTAACACTCCTATAGCCAATGTGTAAAATCCAGCTTTTACCTAACCTTGACCCGACCCGGACATTGTTGTGTTTGTAGGTCCGAAGACCCGAAGTGGTGGTAGAAGGGACTTATGGGCCCTACTAGTTGATGACGTGGTGTCGGAACTCCAGTCTATGGACATTGATGATGCTGCTCCTTCTTTGAGCACATTATCAGTGTTAAGTTAGAATCTGCGCATTGATGAAGAGCGAGACAGTTGAGATATCAAACGGACTCCTGTGCACAATCCGAAGGTACTCCCTGAAACTAGACCTCTTGAGTTAACTGTAGGAGAAAGCCCCATGCAATTTGACCTTGTATAGCCCTCCAAGTCCACACCTAAAGTTGCTGAACTATTCTGAAAAATTCTGCAGAAACATGAATTGGTCGATACTATTGGTCGATACTATCGACCCAATGTATCGACCAACAGGTTTGCTGAACCCAAGTTTAAAGATTCTCTGGAATATTCTTTTCTATTTATTTATTCCTCGAGATTGGAGCCCTATTCCAACGATTGCAACATCTGAGAACATGGAAAAGCCTCTCAAGAACTCCTCCTTGGTAATGGTGAAGCATCTTCCCCATTAATCATTGCCAATCACTCACTTCCACTCTCTTGCTCTACTCTCAAGGTATGACTCTCTCTCTTAGTCACTTTCTCACTCATCTTTTCTCTTATTTTACTATTGGGACCATAGCCAAGGTGCTGCAACCTTGCAAACACCTTGCCATGAGTCTTCTATACCTTATACATTGATGTTTTCTCCGGTCTTGCGATGATTTACTTACCTCTTGATCATTAACCATGCATTTTCATGATTTATTGCTCACCAACTTGCTTTATTTACCAAAACTGAGATGAAGCCTATGATTAACCTAATCTATACCTTGCATATGATTTCAATATTGCTCCTAAGTGATTCCACTATGTTTTTCCCCAATTTGCATTAAGATATACCCAATGCCATGATTAACAAACTCTTGACCTTGATATGCCTTGGGGATTTCTAAATGGACCATTGGATTATGTTAATTCCTTGATAATTAGTGTCTCTATATTGTGCTTAGACTGTTCCCCAAGTTTTTTATCGATCCGAGACCCGGAAGACCAAATTTGGGCCAAAACCCAAAAAGCCAGCTTGCTATCCGAGATTCTTTTGGTCGATGCTTGTTGGTCGATACTATCGACCCAATGTATTGACCAATAGAGTTGCTGTCAGCAACTTTTGCCTAGTCTTGATTCGTTTGATCTCCGATTGTTCTGATTTCTTCTCTAACCCTTCATATATGCTTGTTTAGGGTTTTAAGACTATTTGGGCCACTTGCTTGTGATCTTGGACCATCCTCTTCTCCAATTCAAGGTAAGGATAGTTATCAATTTAATTACATAGGACATGAAATGTTGACTTGGTATTCCTAACCTAGTGAACATAGTCTCTATCTCATATTCTTATCATGTTAGACTTGTTACATATGTCTTTCAACAGTAGCTTTGTGTTTACATTAGTTTTATTTCAAATGTCTTATTATGTTTATCAATTTCAATATATGATGAATTATGTCAATGCCATGAATCGAATGTTTACTATGATGTTGTATCTTGTGAATTGATATGATGAACTTGGGCATGTGATTCCTTAAGTATTGGGATTGAGAAGTACCCTACTGGTGCTTCTGTCCTTGGACATCGGAGGGAATAGTATGGGATGTTCTTCGAAGATGTCCATCGATGCTTTCTCGGGTTATTGGATGACATACATAGGACTTGTCTAGTGGCGTTTGGCTAGGATGTCCCTATCATATCAGACCCGAATCGGAAGGGCATTGAAACCGAACAACCCGTGGTAGTAGTGTGGATTTGTGGGCGCTCAAGACCGGTAACCACCCCGTGAGAGGACATAAATTGCATTGCGGTTACCCGAAAGGGGCCATTTATTGGTAGGGTTGCAAATGACTAGACTTGGGCTCACGGGCACTCAAGACCGGTGAAATTGTCATATCCCCCCAGCCGGTACCCTAACTGGCATACCCGAGGGAGTGATCCACAGCCCAAAAGATCAAGTTTAGGAACGATCATATCCATTTCGCACAATAACATAATCAAAAGCAAGAACAAATCATAATGTTCAAGTAATTTATAATAAAAGTCAAGAAAGGATCTCATAAGGATCACTATAGAATATCAGAATGCGGAATAACAAGATACCAAATCAAAAGACAACTGTAGAGTATAGCGGAAATATACCCTATAAACACATGCAGAAGGTAGATCAAAATCTAAATAAAGCTCTAAGCTAATACAAGTAAAGTAAAAGATATGTCTAGAAGAATGTAGAGAAAACTATTCCACATCTTCAGTCAGCTCTTCTTCTCCTTCAGTCTTCATCTTCTTCACCTTGCGCTTCCTTATATGGACTGTCAAAGAAATCCGAACCTGTAGAGAAGTCTAACAACAGATTGTACAAAAAGGAATGAGTTTCGAAAGAAACTCAGTAAGGCAAGTTAATCCATAACAACATAAATAACATGGAAGCAAACCATAACAAGATGCAATGCAATATGAAACAAATAATGTATGTATGCATCTAAACTCTATGTATGTTGGTCTCTATGGCAGACATGCTTTAAGTCATAGCACTGTACTTCTTTGGGTAGGTCAATCACACAACGCCTTTTGGTAGTGGGTCCGGCATCCCTCAGGACAAACCATGGCAGGGGGTTAAGTCAACACACTCTCTCACAACCATTTGGCATAAGTATCGGAGCATGTTAGGGAAAAGCCTAGCCCAATGCAAGTCATCTGCTCAGTTACATCAACTCAGGTCCAGATACTTCCATTCCTCACCCCTAGCGATCCTTTCCGGTATACTTTCCACTAGAGTCCTAATAGTCCCGGACTACGGACTCATCAACCCTATAGGTCATCCACATATGGTAAACGGGAAGCTCTCATGTCCTCTCACGGGTTGGTTACCGGTCTTAAGCGCCCATGAGCCCAAGTCTAACCATATGCAACCCTACCGATAAATGGCCTCTTTCGAGTATCCCCAATGTGATCCATGTCCTCTCACGGATTGGTTACTGGTCTTGAGCTCCCACAAATCCCCATTGCTACCACGGGTCGTTCGGTCTCAATGCCCTTCCGAATCGGGTCTGATATAACCGGGACATCTTAGCCAAACACTGCTAGACAACCCTAGGTATGACAATCAATGATTCGGGAAAGCGTCGATGGGCATCTTCGGAGAACATCCCATACTATTCCCTCTAATGTCCAAGGATAGAAGCATCAAAAAGACACTTCCCAATCCCAAACCAAACTTAATCAAACACATTCTCAGATCAGTCATGACATACACAACCAACAATTCATCATATAAAAGAGAATGTAAAAGCATAATCCGATCAAGCAGTAATAACATCTCATATAATTGAATAATGAAAAGAATACATAAACAAGTGCTACTGTACTTACAATAGTACATCAGAAGTATAAAGTACAAGAACAGTAAGCAAACTCATAGTTTCAAAAAGTAGAAACCAGAGAGTATGCGATCTATGTTATTATGAAACAACTGTCCTTACCTTGATTATCGCCGAAGATAATCCAAAGATCAAAGAGAGAGACACCAAACTTGGCAAATAAACCCCTAACAAGCATAGATACAACATTAGGAAAGATACCTAAAAGATCAGAGAACAAACGAATCTAACTGAGCGAAAATTGAAGCTACTGTCTTCATTGGTCGAGTGCCTTGGTCTACTAACCCAGTCGACCAAGCAGTCGACCAATCGAGTCAGTACTGAAATTCAAAAACTGTTTTGGTCATAACTTCTTCGTTTGAAGTCGGATTGATCCGAAATTCGAAGGGGAACTTCCTAGGATGTATTAGAATCATATGGAAAGATAAAATCATCAAGTCATGGTAAAAATATGGGTTCTTGATTTGACCCAAGAAACTAGGGTTTCAACCTTATGGTTCCCATAAAAAGGTTATGATCACGGAAAGAGAGGGAATGATTGTTATCAAGAAAATAACAAGAAATCATAGGAAATCTAGTTTAGGTTAATAAAAACATTGCCCATGAGGTTGATGACCAAGTACAACCTAACCCTAATGAAGACATGGGGGAGATCTTAGTCCGAAAATCAATCTCAAAAGGTCTATAACAAAGGGGTTAGGGTTTCATCATACATAACCGATGGCTCTCATGGAAATGCTAGGGGTAATCAAGATTCACCCTAGGGAAAGAGAAACAAAGAATGCACAGTCAGAAAAGGTGTTGGGAAGTTTCCAACAGATAAAAGAACATTAGGGTCTCAGATATGGTTTTCTCATAAGAGTTGGTTACCTCCCATGAGAGTTACCCATAATTAACTCTCACAAAAACAACCCAAGATAGATAAAGGAACATCTCATTAGTATTTCAAAATCAAGAATGGAATTAGGAAGGGTCTACCAATGAGAGAAAATAAGGTTCTCAATTAAAGTGAAAGGAAAGAAATTCTAATCATACGATTAGGGATTTACTAACAAGGATCCGTGTATCCCACGGAAAGACTAGGGAGAATAAAGATTCACCCTAGGGCAAAGAATTTACAAGCAAGAAAGGTTTTGGGGAGGGTCCAATGAATTAACAAAAATAAAAGGGTTCCCAAATTGGTTAACCTCTCATGAGGGTTACCCAAGATTTTCCCCTCAAAATCTCTCCCTTTTGGCTAGGGTTGAGATCATGACGATGATCATAGATCTCAAAGGATGGAATAAGATCATGGAATAGATGGTTGCAAGATTGCAGCATCTTCTTCCTGATCTCAATCAAGAACAAGAACGAAGAAAGAATAATTTAGAAATCCTAATTAGGTTAAAAATGGATCATGAAGAAAATATAGTATGATCAAGGATAAAGAATTAAAGATTTATAGGTTACAATTCTAGTAAGGGAAACACATTGATTGGAGGTTAACAAGATCAAACTAAGGGTTCTTGGTTTGATCAAAGAAGTTAGGGTTTCACCCTTTTTGGCTCGCAGGAAAAGGTTGAGATCACAGAATGTAAGGGAATTAATGATTGGCCAATTAAAACAAGAAAATCATAGAAGGTCAAATTTAGATTAACATAGATATGACCCATGAGGTTTCCCTCACATGGGAGGTTACCAAAGGTTCTCCGGATGATCACACAAGGTTAGGGTTTCAAAGGTTAGGGTTTCAAGAATTCAACTGGCTGGGGTTGGGATCATGATGATGATCATAGATCTCAAGGAACAAGATGAGATCATGGAGTGGATGGTTGCAAGAGTGCAGCATCTTCTTCCTGATCTCAACTAAGAACATAATTAAAGAAAGAAAATCAGAGATAGAAGAAAGAGTGAGTATACACATACCTTTGCTGCAGGAGGATGAAGATTTCTTCAAGTCTTGTGAGAGATCACCAAGGAATGCAAGGGAATTGATTAGATTAGGGTTCTAACTCATTCCAGAGGCTTAGGAGGCATAGGAGGCGAAGTAATCCCGAGATTTGGACTTAAATAGAGCAGCCACTACCTAATTAGCAAAAACGGAACTCATTGGTCGATTGGATTGGTCTACTGGTCCAGTCGACCAATGAGTCGACCAATCAGGACTGCAAGGTTCAAACAGGGATTCGGTGGGCTATACAGGGTCAAATTGAGTGAGGTTTTCTTCTACGAGTCAATCAAGAAATCTAGTTTCCAGAAACACTTTCAGATCAAGCATGGGAGTTCATTAGGTCCACCAACTAAGCTCATCTTCTTCGATGCACAAGCAGGATTTGTCAGACATAGTTCAGCAACTTCAGACAGGGATTTGGAGGGCTATACGAGGTCAAATTGAGTGGGGTTTTCTCCTACAAGTCCATCAAGAAGTCTAGTTTTGGTAAATACCTTCGGATTGAGCATAAGAGTTCATTAGGTATTTCAACTAATTCACCCCTCTTCGGTGCGCAGATTCAAAACTAACACTGACAATACTCTCAAGTGAGGGGCATCATCGTCAATGTCCAAGGGCTTGGGCTCTGACACCAAATCATCAACCAAAAGGGTCTACAAGCAACAAGCTAAGATCAAATCAAGGTCCAACTTTAAGGTGTAACATTTAAACTAACCCTTCTTTACCCAAAACAGATAGGGTGCCCTGGCTAGGTTTGGGCTGGATTTCACAGAAATGATTTGTGAGGGGGACGTGAGAGCTTCCCGTCTACTATTTGTGGATGACCAATAGGGTTGATGAGTCCGGTGAGTAATATCCATGACTCTAGTGTGAAGGATACCGGAAAGGATCCCGAGAGGGGAGGAATGGATGTATCTGGAACTGACATGATATGATTAAGTAGATGACTTGCATTGGGCTAGGCTTTACCTTGACATGCGCCAATACTTGGACCAAATGGTGATGTGAGAGAGTGGTGACCGAAACCCCAACCATGGATTTGTCTGAGAGGGATGCAGGACCCAATTCCCCCCGGTGATGAGTGACTGAGACTACCTAAAGAAGTATGGTGCTACGAATTAAAGCATGTCTACCCTAGATGACCAGCATACTTAGAGTTAGAATCCTATCACATCATATGTCTCATATCATCTGCGTCATTTTATGATTATCTTGTGGCTTATGTGTTGTGGAATAACTACCTTGCGGAGTTCTTTTGAACTCATTCCTTTTTTGTTGCAATATTTTGCTAGACTACTCTACAGGTGATTACTCTGATGGTATGTTCCCTGAGGCGGACCCGGATACCTCATACTACTATCCGGAGGCTAGCTACAATGAAGACTTCGGTGACGGTACCGAAGCAGATCCTTCGGCGTATCAGGGTTAGCCCTTGGATAGTTTGGGAGCAGCCATGTTGGATCTCTAAGGTCTTCACTTTTGAAGAAAATTTATTTATTGTGGAGGAGACTTATGCGTAGCTGCCCACCCCCTTCTTTTGTGACATTTAAACTTGGAGGAATTGTAATAACTTTAAATTTATCTTCATAACTTGAGATTTGTAATTAATCAGTCTTGACCTCACTTTCCGCTTGATCGAAGGAGTGGATTCCGCCCACTACCTTCTTAATTTATCTAATAAGATATTTACTTCAGCACTCTGATTATCTTTGGTATCTCATTTCCAAATTCTATTATTATCAATTGTTAGTTTAATATTGATTGTTCATAATTGTGTTATCGTCGATGTGGATGATGTGGTCCCTGGACTATGGATCTTCGGGGCTGTGGATCACATCCCGGGTATGCCAGATAGGGTACCGGCTGGGTGGATGTGACACAATGGGTGAAAGGAAACCTAACAATCATCATAATTGGATTATCCAGAAACCTTCCCTTGATCAGATCAGCCCTTTTTACGAAAGTAGGGTTTCGTTTTCGGATCTGATCTAACCAAGATCATCAAAAGAATAGACAATGCAATGGAAGGATCATGAGCAACCAAAGATGAATACTAATCTACTTTAATCATAGCAAGTGGTTGAACATAAGTGAACAAGGAATCACTTACCTTCACCAGATCAACTATGGAAGTCAATAGAACCTTCGGGACTCCAACAACATTTCCAGATCTGCTTTCGGCACTTCTCCGCAGCCGTCTAACCTCCAAAAACTGTAACCACGAATAAAATATTTGTAAACTAGTCGAGGGTTACTATTTATAGAAGTCAGGGAGCAAAATAGGGCAAAACCCCACAACCAGAACCAGGCGGTCACTCCAGGCGGTCGCTTGGTTCAATTGACCGCCACTAGCAACCGCCCCCATCTATTTTTGCCATACAAGGGTGCTTTTGCTAGGGGGTTGATGTCCAAGTACAACCTAGCCCTAAAGAAAAGATGGGGGAGATCTTACCCTCATTTCGGACATTTCCAAACATCACTTGCCTTCCAGAAGTCCAACTACCAAGCAAGGCAGGCTCTTCAGACAAAGAATCCAGATCCATGGGTTCAGGGTATGGATCATGGACTTCTATTCGGACACCCCACAAATTTACCCGACTAGACCTTGGGGTTCTCAGACCTACAATACGGATCCCGAGTTAGAAATACGGGGGTTGTAACATCCCTCCCTCCTTAAAAGAAATTTCGTCCAACGTACCTGAAGGTCCAAAAAGGTGAGGATACTTGGACCGTATCTCATCTTCTTTCTCCCAGGATGCTTCCTCAAAAGAATGATTCTTCCATCTGATCTTCACCAAAGGTATAGACCAGTTTCTCAACTGCTTATCCTTCCGATCCAAAATCTCAGCCGATTCTTCATCATACGTCAAATTCGCACTCAAACCTTCAGGTTATTGCTAGAGCAACTGCTCTGCGCTTGCCAAGCATTGCCTTAGCATAGACACATGGAAAACATCATGCACACTAGCAAGAGACGGGGGCAGAGCCAACCGATAAGCTACTAGTCCAACTTTTTCAATGATGTCAAAGGGACCAATATACCTAGGGCTGAGCTTTCCTTCGATATTAAAACGCATGACTCCTTTCATCGGTGAAACTTTCAAAAACGCACGCTCACCAACTTGAAACTCAAGGTTTGATCTTCTTTTATCCGTATAAGACTTCTATCGAGACTGGGCAGTTTTGATCCTTTCTCTAATCATATCCACCATGGTACTAGTGGTTTCGATTAGATCAGGGCCAAGAACACGCCTTTCCCCAACTTCATCCCAATACAGAGGAGTTCTACAAGTCTTTCCATATAGAGCTTTAAATGGGGCCATTCCAATAGTAGACTGATAACTGTTATTATAAGCAAACTCCACCAAAGCTAGGTGGTCATCCTAGTTACCACTCATATCTATGACGCACGCTCTAAGCATATCTTCCAAAATTTGTATGGTCCTTTCCGATTGGCTGTTGGTCTGAGGATGATGAGCAATACTCAAATTCAGCTGAGTACTCAGAGCTTTCTGTAGACTATTCCAGAAATGTGAAGTAAACCTCGGGTCTCTATTTGACACAATGCTAACAGGAACACCATGCAGTCTCACCACATTATCAACATAAAGTCGGGCCAACTTATCCATAGTATAGGTGATCTTCATCGAAATGAAGTGTGTCGATTTGGTTAATCGATCCACTACCACCCACACTGAGTCATTCCTTTTGCTAGATTGGGGTAGACCTGTGACAAAGTCCATAGCAATGTCTTCCCACTTCCAACTAGGTATTGGAAGAGGTTGCAGAAGGCCAGACGAAGGCTGCCGGACAGCTTTCACACATTGACAAGTTCCACACTTAGCAATGAAGTCTTCTACATCATTCTTCATGCCAGACCACCAAAAATACACTTTCATATCATGGTACATCTTTACACTTCCAGGATGAATAGTAAAGATGGACTGATGAGCATCAGTCAAGATTTAATTTCTGAGGTCTTCAATAGCCGGAACACAAACTCTTTCTCTAAAAACAAGAGCACCATCAAAGGCTAGGGAGAATCTTCCACGTCCTTAGTCTTTGAAGTGATCAGATCAATCTTCTTCTTCAGCTCTGGATCAGTCGACTGCAGAGCAACAATTTGGTCCCTCAAACTCGGTCGAACTGACACAGCTGCCAAAATAGCACCGGAACCTTCTGACAAAATCTCAAGTCCAAATCTGACAATGGAAAACAATAAGGGCTTACTGAGAGATGTCAGATCTACACTTCCTCGATTACTCTTTCTACTCAAAGCATCAGTAACCACATTAGCTTTTCTTGGATGATACTGAATATCACAATTATAGTCCTTCACTAATTCTAGCCATCTTCACTGTCTCATATTCAACTCCTTTTTGAGTAAAGAAATACTCGAGACTCTTGTGGTCCGTGAAAATCGATATCTTTTTCACCATAAAGATAGTGACGCCAGATCTTCAGAGCAAAAACCACAGTTGCCAATTCCAAATCATGAGTAGGATAGTTATGCTCATATTTCTTCAACTGCCTAGAAGCATAAGCTACAACCTTCTTATGCTGCATCAAAACGCAACCCAAACCAACTTTAGAGGCATCGGTATACACTGTCAAACCTCTAGAGTCATCTGGTATTGTCAACACTGGAGCATTAGTCAACCTTTTCTTGAGTTCTTGGAAACTCTTTTCATAGGCTTCATTCCACTCAAATTGATTCCTTTTCTGGTAAGCTTTGTCATAGGGGCTGAGAGTCTAGAGAAATTCTCAATGAAGCGCCTATAATATCCCGCCATACCAAGAAAACTTCGAATCTCAGTGACTGACTTAGGTCGGTCCCAATCGGCAACAGCTTGAACCTTTGCAGGGTCAACCTTAATACCATCAACATAAACAACGTGACCTAAGAACATAACTTTAGGTAACCAAAAGTCACATTTACTGAACTTGGCAAACAACTTCTTCTCTCTCAAATGCTGCAGAGCAAAACTCAAGTGCACAACATGCTCTTCTTCGCTCTTCGAATAAATCAGAATGTCGTCTATAAACACAATGATAAACTTATCCAAGACATCCTGAAATACTCGGTTCACCAGATCCATGAATGCTGCCGGTGCATTTGTAAGACCAAAAGGCATGACTCGGAATTCATAATGCCCATATCTAGTCCTAAATGCAGTCCTGCAAACATCACTAGACTTCACTCTTAACTGATGATACCCAGATCTCAAATCAATCTTCAAGAACATAGAGGCACCTTTCAACTGATCAAACAAGTCATCGATCCTAGGTAGAGGATATTTATTTTAATCGTCAACTTGTTCAATTCCCGATAGTCTATGCACATTCGCATACTACCGTCTTTCTTCTTCATGAACAACACCAGGGCTCCCCAAGGTGAAACACTGGGTTGGATAAACCCTTTGCTTGTCAAATCATTTAACTGAGTTTGAAGTTCCTTCAACTCAGTCGGAGCCATCCGATGCGGAGCTTTCAACACTGGGGCTGCTCCAGGAATTAGATCAATTGAAAACTCTAACTCCCTTTCTGGAGGCAAACCAGACAAATCATCAGGAAAGTCCCTGACAACTTCAATATCAGACAATTGTTTCACACCTTTCGAGACATCCACAGAAGAGGAAAGAAGTCCAACATCCTTAGTCCACTGCCTGACATTCACAGTCGCAGCCACTATCTTCTTGCTCAACTTCCCTTGACTACTTTGATACTCAAACGGACTATCATCTTTAGGATGAAACAGTACCTTCCTTTCAGAACAAAGGATAACTGTGCCATACTTAGATAACCAATCCATTCCAAGTATCACATTGAAATTAGACATATCCAACTTGATCAAACGGGCTTCTAGGGTTCTACTAGCAATATCAACTGAACATGACTCGACCACTTCATCTAATCTAACAACAGATTTGGTAGGAGTACTAATAAATAGTCCTCGTTCCAACTTCGCAAGTGTAATAGGAATACGACTCACAAAAGAAGATGCTATGAATGAATGAGATGCACCAATATCAAATAGTACGAAAGCAGAGGTAGATGATACTGAAATAATACCTGTCACAACATCGTGATCTGTCTCAAATTCTGAACCAAACACACTGAACACTTTCCCAGAGGGAACATTCGAAACATGCTTCAAAGCTGACACCTGAGGATTTGGCTTCTGAGTGCAGTTACGGGAATAATGACCCGGCTTTCCACAGTTAAAGCAAGTCAAATCCCTACTACCCACAGGAGTTGCTGAAGAAGGATATGCAGGTCTCTGGTTATTAACCACTGGACGGGGGTTAGCATAGATTGGTCTAGTACCCTGACTACCTGAAACAGGACGCACCGGTACACTGCAAGAACCATAGCTCGAGGTAGAGCTAAAACTGGGACTAGCTCCTCTAGGCTGAAATGAAGGGGCAGAATAAGGAGCAGGCCTAGAGAATCTTCGGTTATGGTCCACCAAATGATTCTTGTTCGCAACAGAACGCTGGAGCTGATAATTCTCTCCTTCATTATCTTCTACCTTCTTCGCATTCTGAACCATCTCAGCATAGTCCACAATCGGATGAATCGCCAGATAAGTCTTCAGTGACGGCCTCAAACCTTTGAAGAACTTCTTTGCCTTTTCTCTATCACCTTTGAATGCTGCAGGGGCAAAGTAAAACAATTCTTCAAACTTCTTTTGGTACTCCGAACAGGAACTAGGTCCTTGTGTGAGTGCCATAAACTCAGCTTCTTTAGCATCTCTCACAGACCCAGGAAAATAATTCTTGCAAAATGCTTCCTTGAAAATTTCCCAAGTAAGAACCGGATGTGAAGCTTCCAAAATGGGTCTAGTAGCATTCCACCATGCATTAGCTTCATGCTGCAGTCTCTGTTTTGCACACTGAATCTTCTGAGCTTCATTGCAACGGAGGTTGGGAAAAGCTTTTTCCATCTCTTGGATCCACTTGTTAGGGAACAATGTATCTAACGAAATACCAGTAAAAGTAGGGATCTGAAGCTTCAAGAAATGCTCCATTAGCCTTGCATGAGGTCAAGGGGCAAAACCGTCCACAAAAGTACCAGCTGTAGAAGTACCAGCTCCATTAGGATTAAGAGCTACTTGGGCATTCTGCTGAGTAGTCACGAAATCTTGCATCATAGTAGTAAACTGATTCTGCTGTTTATGCAACATGTTTCCCAGAATGTTCATCACATCCTGTATAGACTACTTGCGGTGCTTGTTGTGAAATCCCACCTAATCCTAACCTTGCTGATGTGCCAAATGCATACCTATCATATACATTGTTTGATTTATTCTCTGTTATATGAGTTGCCTAGTTTCATTTCGTAGAAGTGTACCTTGAAGCTGATCTATTTTCCCTATGATTTCTTCTTGTGCCTTCTATTCCCTTTGATAGGAGGGTGATCTTAAGTCATTCCCATGACTGATCCTCCTAATCCCTACTATTCTAGAGTGGACCTCCATACACCCTATAACCTTGTGAACTCTCCACTTGATGATTTCAAAGAGAAATCAAGTGTGATCTTCATGATTTGATATTCCTTCTAATTGTTGCAAGACTTCAAGCTTTTCATCTCCTGTTCCTCAATCAAAGGTTAGTAATCTCTCTTGTGTTGTATTGATCTACTCTTACTATGTTTTATTCTTTGTGATTGAGATTTAGAAGAAGATGTTGCATCCTTGCAACCATCTCTTCTACAATCTCCTGTCATTCTTAAAGTTTTATGATCTTCATATTGATCTTCGCCATGATCCTTGTGAAGTCTTCATGAAGCCATGATCATACTTTCGATTTGATTTCAAAGCATGTTAGATTTATTCCTTGTTTTCTTACAAAAGACTTATTGTTAATTACTTTCCGTAGATTTTGGGAGAAGAAAGTCAAGGTAAAAGCGATGTATTTCCATCTCTTTCGAAAGCCTAGTACTCTCCCAATTTCGAGGACGAAATTATTTTAAGGGGGGAGAATGTGAAATCCAGCCCAAACCTAGCAAGGACACCCTATTTGTCTTGGGATAAAGAAAGACTTGTTTGATGTTAGACCTTAACGTTGGACCTTGATTTCAGTGTTATTATCTTTGAAAGCCTTAGGAAGTCATGCCAGACCTTTCCATTAGGGTAGATCTGTAATGTCCGGCCTTATCCTAACCTTGACCCGGCCCAGAATCTGTTATGTTTGTAGGTCCAAAGACCCGAAGTGGGGGAAAAAGAGACTTTTGGACCCTTTTGGTTGATGATTTGGTGTCAGAGCCCAAGCCCATGGACATTGACGATGATGCCCCTCACTTGAGAGCATTGTCAGTGTTAGTTTTGAATCTGCGCACCGAAGAGGGGTGAATTAGTTGAAATACCTAATGAACTCCTATGCTCAAGAAGAAGGTATTTACCGAAACTAGACTTCCTGATGGACTTGTAGGAGAAAAACCCACTCAATTTGACCCCATATAGCCCTCCAAATCCCTATCCGAAGTTGCTGAACTATGTCTGGCAAATCCTGCTTGCGCATTGAAGAAGGTGAGCTTAGTTGGTGAACCTAATGAACTTCCATGCTTGATCTGAAGGAATTTATGGAAACTAGGCTTCTTTATTGACTTTTAGGAGAAAACCTCACTCAATTTGACCCCGTATAGCCCTCTGAATATCTGTTCGAAGTTGCTGAACTATTCCTGGATTTTCTGCTGAAACCTGTTTTGGTTGATCCTCTTTGGTTGATGCCATCAACCAAAGAGCATCGACCAAAGTTGCCCAGATTCAAGAAAAAAGATGCTTTTGGATATTCCTTCCTCTATTTAAGTGAAACCTCGAACCTAGAACCATATGTTAGTCATTTCAACACCTGAGAACATGGGAAGGCTCTTCTTAGGCTCCTCCTTGGCTTAGGTGATGATCTTCTACAAGAATCATTGTCTCTCTTCTCCAACTATCATCTTCTAAGGTATGATTCTCTCTATTGCTCCCTATTCTACTCACTTCTCTTCTTTTTTACTGATGAGACCATGGCCAAGGTGCTGCAACCTTGCAAACACCTTGCCATGAATGTCTCTCCCCATTTATACTTGTTTTCCCTTCATTCTTGCTATGCCTCACTTGCATCTTGATCCTTACATATGCATTATCATGATTCCTTGCTTAGCAACTTGATTTCTTATACTAGACTGAAATGTGGAGTATGATTAGCCTAACTTCTAGCTTGCAATTGATTGTAATCTTGTTCCTAACCCATTCCCCAACTTATTCTCTAGCTTCCCTTTCAATTTCATCGATTTCTCATGAATGCTAGGATTCTTGTCTTTAGAACATAGGACCTCAATTTGGGGGTTTTCATTTGGACCATTGGATTGTGATAATACTTGCTAGGTAGTGTTCTTACATTGTTATTAATCATCCCTCCAAGTTTCGGATCGATCCGAACCCCGGAAGACCAATTTCGGACCAAAATCCCCAAAACCCATTATGTAGCCCCAAAGACAATTTTGGTCGATCCTCTTTGGTTGATGCCATCGACCAAAGACCAGACCAAACATGCTACTGACAGCAACCTTGCTCCATTTTGACCCGTTCGACCTCCGATTTTCTCGATTTCTTTTCTAATCTTTCATTTATGTTTGTCTAGGGTCTTATTACCATCTTTGGATCATTCTTTTGAGATTGTTGGATTATCATCATCGCGAATTAAGGTAAGGACGGTTGTTACTATAACTACATAGATTATGTGATTCTTGTTTCTATGTTAGAGACTTAGTAGATTTACCTTCTTTATCGTATTTCCTACAATATATGACTGTTATAAATACTTCAAGTATAGTAGTGCCATGTTTACATATTCTTTTGTTATCATGATTATGTATTCTTAATAAATTCATATGCAATTGATCATGTTATGGTATGTATCTTTCTATATGATGAAATGTCATTTATGTATGATATGATGGAATTGAGAATGTGATTGAATAGGTATGATTTGGGATTGGGGAATGTCCTGTTGACATTTCTGTCCTTGGACATCGGAGGGAATAGTATGGGATGTTCTCCGAAGGTGCCCATCGACGCTTTTCCGAATTATTGGATGACATACATAGGACTAGTCTAGATGTATGGCTAGGATGTCCCTGTCGTATCAGACCCGAATCGGAAGGGCATTGATATCGAACGATCTATGGTAGTAGTGTGGATTTGTGGGCGCTCCAGACCGGTAACCATCCTGTGAGAGGACATAAATCGCATTGCGGATACCCGAAAGGGGCCATTTATTGGTAGGGTTGCAAATGGCTAGACTTGTGCTCACGGGCGCTCAAGACCGGTAACCAACCTGTGAGAGGACGTGAGAGCTTCCCGTTTACTATTTGTGGATGACCAATAGGGTTGATGAGTCCATAATCCGGGATTACGTTGACTCTAGTGTGAAGGATACCGGAAAGGATCGCCCAGGGCGAGGAATGGACGTATCTGGATCTGAGTTGATATGACTGAGTAGATGACTTGCATTGGGCTAGGCTTTGCTGTGACATGCGCCAATACTTAGACCAAATGGTGATGTGAGAGAGTGGTGACCAAATCCCCTACCATGGTTTGAGGGGACTTTACCCAACTACCATGGCAGTCCCAAGATACGGAATGGGTTGAGGGGGAGTGACTGACGACCCAAAAAAGTATGGTGCTATGACTTAAAGCATGTCTACCAATAGAGACCAGCATACATAGAGTTAGATTCATACATGCATCATCTGTCTCATGTCATATTGCATCGTGCTATGTTCTGTATCATGTAATTTATGTTATTATGGAATGGTCTGCCTTGCTGAGTTCTTTTGAACTCACTTCTTTTTGCAATATCTTCTGTTAGACTTTTTGCAGGTACTACTATTGTTGACTATTACAGTCAACACTCTAAAGAACAAGTTGATGACCCATACCCCACTGGTCACGGTGTACAAGTTGATAAAGACTAGTAGTCCGAAATTGGGACTTATCTGGAGTAGTTTAGTTTTGCACTTATGTGTTAGGGATGGGATATCGCCTCATTCCCTTTTTAACCTTTTTATTTGAATTGTCGAGACCGTAGTTTAGTTTGTTCCCTTGTCATTTTGGGAACTAGTTGTAACCCTTAATTTTATTCGATCTACCTTCCGCCAATGTTGTAGAATTTCCACCTCATTTTCGCATGTTGATCATTTATTTTATTGGTATCTTTTCCGCACTCTCATGTCCTTTGTGATCCTTCTGAGATCTTTTCTTGACTTTTATTATTAAATTATTTGAATACAAAGAATTGTTCTTGCTTTTGATTATATTATTGTGCTCAGTGGCTATGATCGTTCCTAAACTTGATTGGCAGGACAATGATTCACTCCCCGTGTAATCCAGATAGGGTACCCCCTTGGTGGATCTAGGGCGGGATGTGACACTTGTGGAGGATTTCCACCAGGAAGAGGAATTTCAACTCTCGGAGGCTCAGTTCTAGTGTTTCCGACAGGTATCTCAACACGGTTTTGACCTTCTCCACCTTCTTTACCTTCTTGACCATTAAGTTTAGCACGATTCCTGAATTGAACCATTTTACGAAAAGATCCAGAAATTAGCAATAGTATATGATCAGTCCGGAAAAAGATTCTTCAAATCAAAACAACTTCACAACAAGACCAACATTCATAAATAGAGGCAACAATAAGCACAAAGTCCAAAAAGAATCAAAACACAGCCAAAATCCAAAAATCTGTGCAACAGCAACTGGGCCAGTCGCTCGAGCCGGTCGCTTAAGTCAATCGATCGCCAGTAGCGACCGCCTCAAAATTCGGGCGACAGAACACTTCAAATATGGTTTTGGGTCTCATTTGCACTTCTACACTTCTCAAAACAATACTAGGGCTCTGGGGATTTCGTGCTTAGGCCTAGGAAAGTATTTTGGAGACTCCGTTGGCTTCGGATCTACTTCCCACGCAACTTCTACATGCTACATAGGTAATCTTCTCACAAAACCCTTCATTTCCATGGTTCGCATGTAAGAAACTACAATGTGCAACTATTTCTAGGTTTTCTTTGATGCAAAATGTTTCTTTTACTTCCCAAAACATGTCTAGGCATAGATCTACTGTCCACTATGCATTTTTACACTAACAGGTAATTACTAGACATGTCATAGCTCTCATTTTGAATCTTTTTCACCTAAAAACAGATTTTTCACACTAGATGGTTGCTCGCAGAGGTAGGAGAGTACCGATTCGCGGCCGAGGTCGTGGTCCAGGTAGAGGTGACGCACATGACCCAGTCCATCCAGACTACTTCAGGTCACCGGAGGCACAGGAGCTGTACTTCGGCCACTTTAGTCAGCGTCCGATCGAGTATGGTCGACTGGTAGTGACTTTAGAGGTAGAGCAGTTCCAGATCGAGAGTAGGTTTGCGGCAGTGGGCTGGAGAGATACCTTGCTCTTGAACAAGGATGCCTATCCAAAGCTAGTCAGGTTATTCTATAGCACCCTGACCTTCCATAAAGAGAGAGTGGGAGAGTATGACACTAGGCTGGTGATAGAGAGTTGTGAAGACTACTGACATACGCTTCACCATTGAGGAGCTGGCTCACATCCTTGACGTGCCATACAACCACAGCGACAGGAGATGGTTCGAGCCAGGGGTAGAGTCAGATGATGTCATCCACTGGGAGGAGAGGGCTCTCATTTACTCAAGCATTTTCATGTAGGAGTGCAGCTGGGTAGAGTCAGTGGTCGAGCTACTTCCCTCATGCTGGCTTATCTCATGGATCATAGCACGGAACCTGTTGCCTAAGGCAGGTCATCAGAGTGAGATCTAACTCATGTAGGCTATGATGACCTTCTCAGTGTACACCCGCTACCAGATAGACTTGGCATACATAATCCAGAATGCCACGATCTATCGAGTGACATATCCGAGGGCAGCGAACCTTGGATACGGGCGACTTCTGACACGGATCTTCGAGCACTTCAGGGTTGACTTCGAGGGAGAGGAGGTTATTCCGGTCAGACATGGCGGCACGATATGTCACAGAATGGTCGCTCAGATGCACTTACTGGGCGGACCAAACTCACCAAAGATGCCAGCCGAGCCGGAGGACATGGATGTAGAGGCTGATGATGTTGATCATGCAGACTTACCACCACCTTCTTAGTTCGAGATAGGGGGCACATCGGGGCTCAGGATACTTTGGAGGTCACACCACCTTGGGCTAGAGGTCTGTTCACTCGGATGGACCAGTTTGAGAAGGGGCAGGCAGAGATGAGGGGCCAAGATAGCGAGTGCCTCAATATACTCCGCCAGATGAGACTAGCACCACCACCACCACCACAGCAGTAGTAGACTTAGGGCTTTTATCCTTTTTGATTCAGTATAAACTAACTTTATGGTTTAGATATGTTTATTGTAGTTTTTATTCAGCACATGTTCATTCCCTATCATTTTGTAAAGCGTAGAGACGCTCCAAATTATGTAAAGCATTATCTCATTAATGAAGTACAATTATGTTTGTTGCATTTATATTATTGTCTCTTATGCACTTTCTTGATAATTAAAATGTGAGAATGTATTTCACTTGACTTATAGTAAGTTATGCAAAAGAAAGATTCACTTACTTTCTTAGTTTGTTTATAACGAAAGATGTTCTATTATTCACTCTAGTTCTTTTGAGTCACTTCTGGATCTATGACTCAGATTGCTCATTTAATACTTGTATTAAGTATTATTGACTTTGTAAAACCCGGCTTTGATACCACTCTATCACACCCCACCCGCTAGTCTCGGTTACCCGCCCGACAACCCGTGGGAGTGATCCGTCACAGGATCCACGGTTTTAGTCTACCAACAATAATAAATACAAATAAAGACAATCAAGAGCGATAATAGTTCAATTAATAAATAAAGGTATTTACAGGAGTCCAAATACTCCAATAAAATAATCAATGGAAGAATAATAAATCAAAATGAATACGAGTTCAGCGGAAGCAATCAAAAAGAATTAAATTATTTTCTTTCCAGTTTCATTCTCTAAGGCTAAATAATGTTTTTCATGAATCTCTAGAAAGGGGGTCCTCCAGTTCTTCTCCATTTGTTGAGCGAACTGTCTAACCACTTTTCTTCTCTGTCCATCAATGGGTGTGATAAGCGCATTCCATGCACTCGCAGGAGCTCCCGCACAGGTTATCTCCATTTCCCATTGTCGGTGCCACATGTTCTTTATACAGGAAGGTTCCTTCATAGGAAACCAATCCATCTTCTGACACATTTCCTCCATCTACGCAGACTAAATAAACATATACAAATAAAGGAGTGAGTTCTGGAGAACTCAGTAAGAACAATTACAATTCCCATCCATATGTTCAACAAATCAGAAATGCATATATGATATGTATGAGTGCAAAGTATGGATGTTGCTAGATCTAACTATGCAAGTCTCTAACAGTTGACATGCTTTAAGATATAACACCAGCCCTCCTCTGGGAAAGTTTAGTCACTCTGATCCAGCAAAGACTGGTTACCTCTGTAGGGATCCTGGGCAAAATGGAAAGTCCACACCTGACTCTCAAACCATGGCTGGGGTTAAGTCAACACTCTCTCACCACGACCATTGGTAATGAGTACTGGCGCATGTCGGGGTTTCTAATCCAATGCAAGGTCATACTGGTAACATGTCTATATGAAGTCCAGATACATCCCCTATGGCACCAACCAACTCAGTTCAGTATCCTTCGCAACCTAGGAATGAGAATCCTCACGGACTGGCTACTGCTATTGGACTTCATTCCATAACCCTATTGTGAAACCCGACCCTAACCTTAACCCGGATACTCTTTTGTCTGTAGGTCCGAAGACTTGAAGTAGAAGTGAAAGTCAACTACGGGCCATATTGGTAGAAGACATAGTGTTTGACCCCGAACCTATGGAGATTGAAGATGATGCCCCATACTTGAAGACAGTGTTGGATATAGAGAAGAGACTATGCCTTGATGAAGAGAAGATTGGTTGATGACCACAGAGCTTGGTGGGATATGATTTAAAGCCATTTTTCCATGCTAGGTAAGTTATAGTATATGTGTTTAAAGTTTTGTTTGATTCCGAGTAGTGGAAAACCCTCAAATCCCTGTCTTTGGATTTGCTGTCTGCCTGGGTCGATTGCTTGGGTCGACTGGGCCAGGCTACCCAGCCAATCGACCCAGAGATGCTAAACTCGAGCAAAATCTTCTGTTTAGGTTATGTTGCTATATATACTCCATGACTTTGTGATTTTAGTATCCCTAGCCTCCAAAGCACTTAGAGAACGAAGGGAAACCATCTCCAAGCCTCCAAAAGTGTAGAAGAAGATCTAATCTTGCATACTTGCTATTTCTCTCTCTTGTTCTTCAATCAAAGGTTAGTATTCAATCTTTTGTGTTCTTGATTCATTCTTTCCATGATCACTCTCATCTCTGAACTGAGATTATGATGAAGATGCTGCAACCTTGTAGTCATATCTTTACAATCTCTTTTCATTCTCTTATACCATGATCATCTCATTCATTCTTAACATGATTTTTATGATTTCTTCTTAAACTATGATCATATTCTTATTTTGATTTATTCTAGCATTGTATGCTGCAACCTTGTAGTCATATCTTTACAATCTCTTTTCATTCTCTTATACCATGATCATCTCATTCATTCTTAACATGATTTTTATGATTTCTTCTTAAACTATGATCATATTCTTATTTTGATTTATTCTAGCATTGTAGATGCCTCTCCATGATTATTCATACCTCTGATTTACTGTGTTCTTGTACTAGAATGAGACCCTATCATCTCTAGTTCATCTCTTTCGTTCATAGCATGTTTTTAATGAAAACCATGATTTTTACCAAAATAGAAACTATGATTTCAAATTAGTAAGTAATGGTTTTAATGGTTGTTTGATGTCCAAATTATGATTTTTAGTCTTAGACTACTGTGTAGACATTCTCTCCAAGTTTCGTCGCATTCCGGATTGTGTAGCATAGGTTTTGGATCAAGATTCCCTATTTATTTTCGGATTTGCTCTTGGGCAAGACTGCTGGGTCGACTAGCTCAGCCAACCCAGCCAATCAACCCGCAAGAATAGAATTGGATTTCTTCGTCCGTTTCAATTCGATTGATGCTTATTCTTTTAGGACTACTTCCTAATGATTGTGTGATGCTATTCTAGGGTTTGTTTGTTAACTTTGGATTCATCCTCTTGTTCATCCGGAATATATTCGAATCTATTTAAGGTAAGGAAAGTTGTTACCATATTAACATAGATTGCATAGATTTAGTTTCTAATTTGGGAACTACTTAGATTTGCTACTGTTATGTTAGTTTCTATTATGATATGAATGCTGCAAGTACATTAGGATCTTATTTCCTTATTTACTTTATGTACTTGATCATGTATGAATATTTATTCATGTATGTTTCTTATTTATTTGATCTTGTCTTATTATACTCTTTCATATGATGAGATATCTGTCGTGGATGATATGACTGAATTATGAATGTGATTGTTTAGGTATGATTTGGGATTGGGGAACGTCCTTTTGACATTTCTGTCCTTGGATCTCATGGGGAGTAGTATGGGATATTTCCAAGGTTGCCCTTTGACACTTTCCCAAATTATTGGTTTTCATACCTAGGACTTGTCTAGCAGTGTTTGGCTAGGATATACCCCTGTTATATCAGACCCGATTCAGAAGGGTATTGAGACTGAACGACCCGTGGTAGCAATGGGGATTCATGGGTGCTCAAGACCGATGAGTTATATCCGTGAGGGGTCATGAATCACATTGTGGGGACAATTTATGGGTAGAGTTGCATATGGATAGACTTGGGCTCATGGGCGTTCAAGACTGGTAACCAACCCGTGAGAGGACATGAGAGCTTCCCGTTTACTATATGTGGATGACCTATAGGGTTGACGAGTCTGTATTTGAGAGAGTCGGATACACTGACTCTATCCGATGACTCTAGTGTGAAGGATACCAGAAAGGATCTCGAGAGGGGAGGAATGGACGTATCTGGATCTGAGTTGATGTAACTAAGTAGAAGACTTGCATTGGGCTAGGCTTTACCCTGACATGCGCCAGTACTTAGACCAAATGGTGATGTGAGAGAGAGGTGACTTAACCCCCAGCCATGGATTGTCCGAGATGGATGAAGGACCCTTTGCCAACCGAGGATGAGTGAATTGAAACCTACCCAAAGAAGTATGGTGCTATGACTTAAAGCATGTCTGCCTATAGAGACCAGCATACATAGAGTTAGACTCATACATGCATTGTCTGTCTCATATCATATCATATTATGTTTTGCTTATGTTATCATGTTATTTAGGTTATTATGGAATAACTTGCCTTGATGAGTTTCTTTTGAAACTCACTCCTTTTTATACAACATCTTTTGTTAGATTATTCCGCAGGCCTTGATGACTATGAAGCGCAATATGAAGAAGCGTACAATACGGAAGGTGTTGGCAATTATGAAGATTACATTGAGGATTCCTCGAGTGGTCTCTCTTGTTACCAAGATTAGCCCTATTGTGGAGTGGGAGCATCTGAGCGTGATTGATGAAGTCTATGTTTACGAAGACATTCTTTACAAATTAAAATAGACCTTAGCTTAGTTAGATTATATCTTTCTTTCTTGTCTTTAGAATCAGTTGTAATCTCCTTTGATTTTTGAACTATATTCCGTTGTACTCGTGGAGTGAGATTCCGCCTCACTCTATAATTGATTTTATATATCTATTGGTATCATTTCCGCACTCTGATGATTATCTCATTACTTTACTTTGATTCATTTGAATAATATTGTTAACCTTGATTTAGTCTTGTTCTTGATTATATTGTTGTGAATGTGGGAGGTTGATTTTACTAAATACTGGATCTTGTGGACTGTGGATCACACACTCGGGTGTGCCAGATAGGGTATCGGCTGGGTGGATGTGACACCTATGGTCATCCACATATCGTTGGGGCAGAATGCTCTCATGACTCCTCACGACACCCGGTCCGTTCCTTGGACATCCATGAGCCCAACCCTAACATATGCAACTCTACTATTTATATGACTAACAGTGGACCAACGTCACATCACTGTCATCACGGGTCATCCAATTTAAATTCCTCTACCGAAAGGGTAGTAGCATGTGGGGTACCTAGCCATGCAATTCTAGACTCTACCTAAGAATGTCAATCAGTGTTATGACGGTGCTGGAGACATTAGCAGGCATGTGTCCCATACCACAGCCTTTTGATATCCCAAGCTAAGATATCCAAATAGAACATCTATTCCATCAGAACCACGTACTATCAACCAACATCATATCGCATTCATAATCAACAAAGTATATATGTAAACAAGATAAACAACAGTAATATAACAAGATTAGCATGTGAATTATGATTACAGCAGCATATAAAATGAAAGACTAATACTAACAGACGCTAGACTAGCATGTTCAAGTCTATTCATAAAGATAGGATTGTATGCCCTTTCCTGCATATAAGTAATTCGTCTGTAAAAAGAAATCCGTAAACAATTATAAAACTTTCTCTTCAAACAGAGAACACCTATGCACAGGGTTACAATAAGGTATAGGTCAATTGAATCAAATCGGATCAAAACCAAAAGCCAATTGGTCACTGTGTACCAGCTGGTCGGTTGGGCCGGTCGCTTAGGTTGAGTGACCGCCACTAGTGATCGCCCCAAAAATAGTAAGTTTCAGATCCGAAACTCAGGCTTTTGATCACCCGTTTTCAATTCGGATTTCGAGTGATCATAGTCTAAATCTCGAATCTAACACTCCTATAGCCAATGGGTGAAAGGAAACCTAACAATCATCATAATTGGATTATCCAGAAACCTTCCCTTGATCATATCAGCCCTTTTTACGAAAGCAAGGTTTCATTTTCGGATCTGATCTAACCAAGATCATCAAAAGAATAGACAATGCAATGGAAGGATCATGAACAACCAAAGATGAATACTAATCTAATTTAATCATTGCAAGTGGTGGAACATAAGTGAACAGGGAATCACTTACCTTCTCCAGATCAACTATGGAAGTTAGTAGAACCTTCTGGGACTCCAATAGCACTTCTGATCTGCTTTCGGCACTTCTCCGCAGCCGTCTAACCTCCAAAAACGGTAACCACGAATAAAATATTCATAAATTAGTCGAGGGTTACTATTTATAGAAGTCAAGGAGAAAAATAGGGCAAAACCTCACAACCAGAACCAGGCGGTCGCTTGGTTCAATCAACCGCCACTAGCAACCGCCCGCATCTATTTGGCCATACAAGGGTGCTTTTGCTAGGGGGTTGATGTCCAAGTACAACCTAGCCCTAAAGAAAAGATGGGGGAGATCTTACCCTCATTCCAGACATTTCCAAACATCACTTGCCTTCCAGAAGTCCAACTACCAAGCAAGGCAGGCTCTTCAGACAGAGAATCCAGATCCATGGGTTCAGGGTATAGATCATGGACTTCTATTCGAACTCTTTACAAATTTACCCGACTAGACCTTGGGGTTCTTGGACTTGCAATAAGGATCCCGGGTTAGAAATACGGGGGTTGTTACATACAAGATAGTGGTCTTGTCACTCTAGGGATTCAGATTCTAGATAATGAACCTGGGGTTCATCCAGAAGATCCTAGTGGGAGTGCAGATGTGATAGCTACCTCAGACGGTGAGCAATCTGACATGCACTTGCGCCGTAGTGGGCGCGGGCTAGTTCCTCGTTGACGTTTCGACATAGAGGATGAAGCCTACATGGTAACTCCTGAAGAGATCGACTGTGAGATGACTTCAGTCGATGAGCATGGACCAAAGAGTGTGCAGGAAGCTCTTGTGGGGTCAAGCTCAAAGGAATGGTTGAAAGCAATAGAGGAAGAGTTGGAGTCGATGAAAGTTAATCATGTCTGGGACTTGGTTGACTTGTCGTCAGGCCGAAAGGCAATTGGGAACAAGTGGGTTCTCCAGATCAAGAGAAAGGTGGATGGATCTATTGAGAGATTCAAGGCTTGTTTAGTGGCTAAGGGCTACACCCAACGAGAGGGCATTGATTAGGAGGAAACTTTTTCCCCTTGTGTTAGGTTTGCCTCAATCTGCCTCATACTAGTCATTGTTGCTCAGTTGGACTTGGAGCTTTATCAGATGAATGTAAAAACTGCTTTTCTCAATGGAGAACTAGAGGAAGAGATCTATATGGATCAACCTCAAGGCTTTGAAGCCAATGGACTTCAGTGCAAAGTGTGCAAGCTTAAGAAGTCCATATATGGCTTAAAGCAAGCATCTAGACAGTGGAATGTGCGCTTCCACCAAGCTATGATGGAAAATGGTTTTTCCATGCTTGAGGAAGACCATTATGTTTACACCTAGAGATCTGTTGGTAATTATGTCATTCTAACACTGTATGTAGATGACATACTTATGACTAGCAATAGCAATGAGCTATTGGAAACCATTAAGAAATGGTTGTCCTCCGTATTTGATATGAAGGACATGGGTGAAGCAAGCTATGTGCTTGGTGTCAAGATTGTCAGAAATAGGCAAAACAAATTATTGGGTTTATCTCAGGAGACCTATATTGACAATGTCTTGACAAGATACCGGATGCACAACTGCAAATCAATATATATGTATATCTGGGATATACATCTGTGTCTGGGATACAAGAGGTCTATGTATCTGGGATACATAGCAGAGAGATTGAATGTGTATCTGGGATATACATCTGTGTCTTGGACACACTGTGAAAGAGAGATTAATACTTGCCCTTGTGCAAGTGGGAGATGTTGGGATTTTATAATTATTAATTTAATTATATGCCCAAGGGAAATATTGGAAATTCACTATTAGGGTGCTTACAAAATATAGGGTTATATATTTTGGTAACAACTGCATAAGTGAGAGTGATTACATTACGTAAGTTTTCAAGAAACGGCAGCTCCCATCTCTCTCTCTCTCCCTCTCCCTCTCTCCTAGAAATGCAGGAAAGGAGTTCCTTGCTTAAGATCACTCTTCCATCCTTTCCACATGGCATTTGGGTTGTGGAACTTGTTCCCTTTCCTAGTGATTGTGGAATCACCCCGATGGAGCTTTGGTGGAGGAATGAGGATGGGGATCCAATTTACTTCCGTTGCAGATACTCCATAATTTGGGAAAGCGAATCCAAGTAAGGATCTTTCCATCAATTAATTGAATTGAGATAAATGGAGTTATTACCTACAATATATTACTTGATTGCGACATGTGCACTTGCGTAGCATCTTAAGATACAAGCAACAAGTTCTGTCTCTGATAATGGAACATGTAATCGCTCATGTACTTCTCCACCACCACCACCAAGACCACCGTCATCATCATCGTCATCATCATTATCCCTCCAAGTTTGACTAGGACTCGGAGCAAGGGTGTCATCTGGGTAATCCTCGTGCGTGCCAGGCTGCACCATCCAATCCTCATCCGCAGTGGCGGCAGTTGACTGTATATGTACCTGCCCTCTCGAGATGCCATGTACTCATCTACATCTACTCCCGCAGCTTGAGCAATGACTGGGTCTGGCCTATCTCCAGGCTAGTCTAACACTGGCTCACCCCTGTCCAACAACCAATCAGTTAGGGGATGTTGCTCATCTGCAGTGACCTTGAAGATATCATCGAGCTGGATGTCCCTATCCGTCTCATGGGTAACATTTAAACTGGCATGCTCTAACTTCAGCCTCATGTTGTAGTGGCAATACATGAGGTCATTCAGGTGTTGACTTCCCAACTTGTTCCTCCTCTGGGAGTGGATCATGCCAAATGTACTCTAGTTCCTCTTGGACCCAGATGCAGAGCAAGTCTGGGAGAGGATCTTCACTACCACTCTCCAGAGGTTCTCTACATCACCCCCATATAGAACCCACCACTTAGCTGCATTATCACAAATAAATTAAGTTAATACTTTAATGCTTAACAAAAATCCTACTTATATAATTATATACTTATATGTAAAATGTAATAATAATAGTAATAATCATGCGTCTAACCTGGATCATAATTTTGTTGGTTATGTAGACCAGCAATTGAACCAAAGGCCCCCAGTGCATCCTTAAACAGTTTTGTTTGCAATAATTTGTATTAATGGCTAGCTAAATTCTTTCACAAATAAAAAGCAAGTATTAAGTTCTAACTTCTAACCTCCATGTGTCAATTTGACTGGACCACTGGGTTTGGCTCTAACTTTGCGATAACCTCCATAACGGCACCGAGCAGGTCTGACCGCAACCCCAAACTTTCACTGTATTGATATTTTGGATTGAGATAATAGACTGCACAATTCACAAACTCACAATTAAAGACTTAATATTTACTACAAGTTACAAATTAATAATAATAAGTAATAACCCACGCTAATTACTTACCCACCCTATGCATCAGATGCATTAGATGAGCGGTCCATCTAGCATGCACAATGTTCAGGTAAGCAGTGCAACCTCTGGGGTTAGCTCTTTGGATTGCTACCTTCATTCGCTCTAGGGCTGCATAAATGTGGGGCATAGTGGGCCCCCTCAGGGAGGAAACAACCATACGTAAAACCTTTATTATGGGATCTAAGGTCTCCAGCACAATTTTCACATTCCTCCAAAACTCATTAGACAAGATTGTCATTTGTGTGGTGCGCCCACTACTAGTACTGAATTATCACAACACATTAAGTTAGTAATAAATACTACATACTACATATTCGTAGTATAAATGTATAAGAAGTTAAGAACTTGTTAACAAATAGTAGAGAGAAAGAAAAAAAATACTTACTTTGATCCAACCCATGAGAACCACACCTCTAATGCAAACATGGATCCCAAGCCCGCCTTCCTTTCCTGAATGCTACTAAGGGTGACGAAATTTGTGGCGGATCTCATAGGACCGGGTCGCACTAGCTCACCCTCGCATGCTTGCCTCATCATATCCACAGAGCAGCAATATTATTGTAGATGAAATTTGTTACCTTCCTTGTCACATCCACCCAGCTGGTACCCTATCTGGCATACCTGAGTGTGTGATCCACAGCCTCAAAGATCAGTATCGAGGAAACCAACCTCCCACATTAATAATAACATAATCACGAACAAGACATAATCAATGTTATATATATTAACAGAGAAATTGAAATAAGATTCAGAGACAAACAATATAATCAGAGTGCAGAAAGAATGATACAATATAATAATCAATGTAGAGTGTAGCGGAAAATCACTCCACATAATATAGTGGAATAATAGATCGAAAGTCAAACGAAAGATTACAACCGGTTCCAAAAATGAAAGGAAAAGAAAAGAAGTAATTAAAACTAAACTAAGGTCTCTTCTAACTTATAAATACAACTTCTAAAACTAAAAGTCTTAGAATCCAAATAACGTGTAACAAGCACGTGAGTATGACTAATCCTGACACGATACGTCTTCACCCATGAATTCCTCACTTTCGTAGTCACCGTAGCCAACACCTTGGCAGTAGTATGCGTCATCCACTTATGCTTCATAGTACTGGCCTTCATAGTCGTCAGTACCTGCAGGCAAGGGCGGAGCCAAGATTGAATATTGGGGGGGGGGGAATATGCCTGGGCCAATGCGGGACCCACCGTGGGTCCCATCTCATAAAATTGTATTATATTTTGACATGTGGGGCCTACATTAAAAATTTAGGTAAATTAAGATGAAATTCTAAGCGAGATTTGAATTTCCATTAATAGGAATGAAATTTTAGAAAAAAGTTTAAGGATTAAAAAAATAAAATCAATGATTATGATTAGATCTGATCAAATCTATGGCTGAATTCTAACGAGATTCAAATTGCTATTAATAGAATCAAATTTTAGGAGAAAGAAAGAACAACTAAATAAAAAAAATAAAATTATACTTTATTAAATGAATATTAGAAAAATCGTGGTGAATGGGAGAGAGAGAGAGAGAGAGAGAGAGAGAGAGAGAGGAATAATTTGAGAAAGAAAGAGTGAATACTAATAATTGTGGAGAAGATTTCAAAAAATTCCAATGTTTGCTAACTACTCCAATATTTTGTGAGACGTGTGAGAAAATATGAGAGAGAATATGGCAGAAATTCATGGATCGTGAGTTAGTCTTTAATTAGAATTTAACCCTTTATTCCTTAAAACTAGGGGTTTAATGATAACCATTTGATTATGATTAAGAATGACATTTGTACCCATCATCTATATCTTAGATTTTAATTTATAATTTTTGGAGGGGACCAAATAGTGGTATTTCACACATAAAATGAGAAAAATTAGGAAAATATGTAGGTATTTTTAAAATTTCAAAAATCCGGGGGGGGGGGGCATGGCCCCCTCCGGTCCCTACGTGGCTCCGCCATTGCCTGCAGGATAGTCTAACAAAGATATTTGCAAAAAGGAGTGTGTTCAAAAGAACTCAGCAAGGCAGGTTATATCCATAGTAACATAGTAAAACATGATTCCAAAACATACATGATGCAAGATGATATGAAACAGACAATGAGTGTATGAATCTAACTCTATATATGCTGGTCTCTATTAGCAGACATGGTTTAAGTCATAGCACCATACTCCTCTGGGTAGGTCTCAAATCACTCTCCCTCAACCATCTCGGTATCTTGGGTTCTCCGGTGGTAATTGGGTCCTGCATCCCTCTCGGACATTCCTTGGTTGGGTTTTAGGTCACCGCTCTCTCACATCACCATTGGTCTGAGTATTGGCACATGTCAAGGTTAAATCTAGCCCAATACAAGTCTTCTACTTAGTTATATCATGTCAGAGTCAGATACTTCCATTCCTCACCTCTCGCAATCCTTTCCGGTATCCTTCTCACTAGAGTCAGCGTATCCTATGGCTACAACCAACTCGGACTACAGACTACTTGAGCGCCCATGAGCCCAAGTCTACTACTTGCAACCCTTCCAATGAACGGCCCCCCACAATATGATTTATGTCCTCTCACGGGTTTGTTACCAGTCTTGAGCACCCAAAAACCCACACTGCTGCCACGTGTTACTCGGTCTCAATACCCTTCAGAATCGGGTCGATATAACAAGGGACATCCTAGCCAAACACTACTAGACAAGCCTTAGGTATGACAACCAATAATCCGGGAAAGAGTCAAGGGCACCAAAGGAAATGTCCCATACCACTTCCACTGATGTCCAAGGACAGAATTGCCAAAAAGACATTCCCCAATCCCAAATAATACCTAACACATTCCCAATTTAGTCATAACATACACAACTGATATTCCAATTGTGAAACCCAGCCCTAACCTTGACCCAGAAACCCTGTTGTTTGTAGGTCCGACAACCCGAAGTAAAGCAAGAAGTCAACTATGGCCCATCCCATTGGAAGACTTGGTGTTTGGCTTAGAATCCATGAGTGTTGATGACAGTGTTCCATTTATGGAAACTGCACCCTGATGAAGAAGGAATTAGTTGATGGACTTGGAGTACTCTCTGACTTGGTTCGAAGGCATTTTTACCTACTAGGTAAGTCACTTGGTGTGTGTACAAAACCCCTTCATGTTTGGATTTGATTTGAGCCTTCATTTCCCTGTTTTGGACTTGCTGTCCTGATTGGTCGACTCATTGGTCGACTGGGCCAGTCGACCAATCAATCGACCAATGAGATCTGATTTGCTGATTAGGTCTTTGCTTGCTCTATTTAAGTCCAATCTCGAGTCTACTTGGTTTTTTCTGCCTCCAAACTCCATGGAACGAACCAGAGCCCTCTGCAAGTCATCTCCTCTGCATCCTTGGTGATTTTCTTGACGGATCTTCATCAAATCTCTTGCATTTACACAAAGAGGTATGTGATCATCCTCTTCTATGTTTCGTCTTTGATTCTCCATTGTTTTTCTTTCCTTTTCTGATTGAGGACAGTAGAGATGATGTTGCATCTCTGTTGCAACCATCACTCTACTCATTCCCTCTCTTTTCCTAAGGATCTAAAGCTTGGTGGATGATCTTCATCAAGATCATCACTCGCTTTTGAAGGAAAACCATGTATTCAGTTCCTTTCCTTATTTAGATTGATGTTCTTCAGTCTTAGATCTATTTTTCTAGAAGATCTATGCATGCTTTTCATGAATTCTTTATCGGATTAGTGATCCATCATCCTATAGTTTCTCGTCCATGATTTTGATATGAATTCTTCAAGAACCATGATTGATCTAATTATGGTAAGTTTTTGTTTTCTAATTTGTAACTTGAAGACTTGATATTATTAGGGTTTTGAAGTCCTTTATATACCAATACACTACCCTTGCATATTCCCTCTTGTTTGGTACACTTTTGAACCACCAAATTCGGATTTGTAATCATAAATCTCTGATTTTGTAAGTCACTGTCTTTGTTGGTCGACTGCTTGATCGACTAAGGCAAGAGACCAATCAATCAACCAATGAGGACAGCAACCTCATATTTGGTCTGTTTTGGATGATTTGATTTCTTTCCTTCTAGGTATCTTTCCTAATATGTTATATATACTTGTTTAGGACTTTCTTTCCAAGTTTAGACAAGGTCTTACTTGATCCCCAAGATCCTTTGCGAGTTATATAAGGTAAGGATGGTTATTTCCTTAATTACCTAGATTGCATGATCTAGTTTTTATATTTTGATTTATTTCCTTAAATAAATTCTTACACTGATATACTACTGATGAAACTACCTTGATTACAATAGCATTACTTGTTTATGCTAATTAATTCATGTATGATTCAATTACCAATTATATACAAGTTGGAAGTTGTTATTGATTTCTTTCCATATAAGAAGTTACCATATATGTGATATGATGGATTTATGTTTGTGAATGATTAAGTATGGTTTGGAAAGGGGAGGTGTCCTTTTGACACTTCTGTCCTTGGACAACTACGGGAATATTATGGGATGTTTCCGGAGATGCCCTTTGGACACCTTCCTAAACTGTTGGATGACATATTAAGGGCTGTCTAGTAGTGTTTGGCTAGGATGTCCTGTTATGTCAAACCCTAATCGGAGGGGTATTGAGACCGAACAACCTGTGGTAGCAATGGGGATTCATGGGCGCTCAAGACCGGTAACCAAACTTGTGAGAGGACAGGAATCACATTGTGGATACTCGAAAGAGGCCATTCATTGGTAGGGTTGCATGTGGATAAACTTGGGCTCACGGGCGCTCAAGACCGGTAACCAACCCATGAGGGGAAGTGAGAGCTTCCCGTTTACCATATGTGGATAACCAATAGGGTTGATGAGTCAGTAGTTAGGGACTATGAGGACTCTAGTGTGAAGGATACCGGAAAGGATTGCCAGGGGTGAGGAATGGACGTATCTGGATCTGACTTGATGTATCTAAGTAGGAGACTTGCATTTGGCTAGGCTTTGACCCTGACATGCGCCAATACTTAGACCAATGGTGATGTGAGAGAGTGGTGACCTAAACCCCAGCCGTGGAATGTCCCGAGGGATGTCGGACCCATTACCAACTGATGATGAGTGATTGAGACCTTCCCAAAGAAGTACGGTGCTATGACTTAAAGCATGTCTACCAATAGAGACCAGCATACATAGAGTTAGAATCATATTGCATCATGTGTTTCATATCATATAGCATCTTACTCTACTTTGAAATCCTGCTATTTATGTTATTATGGATTAACTGCCATACTGGGTTTCTTTGAAACTCATTCCTTTTGTGCTATGTATTGTTAGATTTCTCTACAGGTTCTGAGTATCATGATTGCTCGTATGAAGAAGCGCAAGGAGAAGAGACATATCTCTAGGAAGGTGATTGCGGTTATGACAATTACACTGAAGATTCCACGGGTGGTTATGCTGCGTACAATGCTTAGTCTGACCATAGAGTGGAAGCGCCCTTGCGCCATTTTTGAGATTTATACTTATAGAGATGTTGTCTATAAGATTGAGAACAATTTAGTTACTTATTGTACCTGCTACTAGGATTAGTTTTGATTCCTTTTCCCTTTCCTTTTCTTTTTAGAACTACTTTTCCGCTGTTAGTAGAGCGAGATTTCCGCCTCACTTTACTTATGATTTAGACATTTTGATTGTCTTTCGTACTCTGATGATATATGATTTATTCTTCCCTTATTTGGATCTTTTGTTTATACTTTGTACATTGATTATTTATGTTCATGATTATGTTATTGTCTATGTGGGAGGTTGATTACCTCGATACTTGATCTTCGGGGCTGTGGATCACACACTCGGGTATGCTAGGTAGGGTACCGGCTGGGTGGATGTGACACCAATACATAGAAAGATAAACATATAAACATGATCAATTAAATAAGAAAATTACATGAATAAGACCTACTGTACCTAAGGTACTTACAACAGTAATATCATAATAAGAAAATGGAAGAATAGCAGTAAATCCATGTAATTCCCAAATTAGAAACGAAGATTCATGCAATCTAGGTTATTATGGAAACGACCGTCCTTACCTTAATTAGCTTCGAAGAAATTCTGGAGGAACAAGAGATTAGGTCCAAGGTTAGCAAACAAACCCTAAACAAACATAAATACATCATTAGGAATAAGCCCTAGAAGATTAGAGGTCAAACGGATCAAATCGGACGAAGAAATCCCATACTGTGTCAGCTTTGGTAGCTTGGTTGGCAGCCTGGTCCAATCGACCAAGTGAACAGTATGTAGTAGAAATCAGAATGTTGATCCGAAACTCATCTTCCGGGATTTAAAACACTCCAAAAATTCAAGGACAACTCTAGAATAATAATCTAAGGTCAACTAGCATAGCTTAGACAACAACCATGATCAAAATCATAACTTTCTAATTTGATCAAGACAAGGATTTTTATAGAAAACAATCCATAGATCAATGGAGAAATTAGAGAGAACAAGGTTTCACTCTAGATGAATATCAGCAGTAGATCAGAGATAAGAACTAACATGAGAATGAATCCATCATGCTAGAGAAATCAAAACAATAAGATTAATCATGCTTTCATGAAGATATCAATAATCTCTTCTAAAAATCAAATATGGAGACCATAGCATCATTGGAATGAATGGAGATTCATTCACAACTGTAGAGATTGTAGAAGAGGTGTTTACAAGGATGCAGTACCATCTTCATAATCACAACCATGAGAATACATCAATACAAGAGTAAATCAATTAGAAGATTAAGAGATTACTAACCTTAATGATGAACAAGAGATGAAGAACTTCAGAATTTGCAAGAGTCCTTCAACAACACCAAGGAGAGGCTTTGAGAGAGGTTCTCCACGTTCTCTAGAGGTTTTAGAAACACAAAGTCCTATTAAATAGAGCATCAAAACCCTAATCAGAAGATCTCACACACATCCTGTCAGCAGTGGGTCAATTGGCCCAGTCGACCAAGCAATTGACCAAGGCTGACAGCAAGCCCAAGTCAAGGACTTCAAGGCCCAAACCTCTTCAAATTCAAATGGGCTTCTCCCTACTCAACAAATGACTCACCTAGCATAGAGGAATGCCTCAAACCATGTCCAACTAGGCTTTAGGTCCAACAACTAAGCTCTTCTTCATCAAGGTGCAGTTTCTTCTCCAACTCTGACAAAGTTTCAAAGTATGCAACACCATCATCAATTTCCATGGGTTTCGGGTCAAACACCATGTCTTCCACTGAGATGGCCCATAGTTGCCTTCTTCCTTCACTTCGGGTCTTCGGACCTACAAACAACAGGGTTTTCGGGTTAAGGTTAGGGCTAGATTTCACATTCTCCCCCCCCCCTCTTAAAAGAAATTTCGTCCTAGAAATTGAAAGCATACCTGGGCTCCCAAAACGATGAGGAAACTTCTCCTTCATGTCTTCTTCCTTCTCCCAAGAAGCTTCTTCAGGGGTGTGATTTTTCTGCCGAATCTTTACCAAAGGGATGGTACAATTCCGCAACTGTTTGTCCTTCTTGTCTAGGATTTTGGCTGGCTCTTCATTGTAAGATAGATCAGCACCAAGTCCTTTAGGTGCTTGTTGTAGTATGTGTTCCAAATTCTCTATGTATTGCCGAAGCATCGATACATGAAAGACATTATGAACTCCAGCAAGAGACGGAGGTAAGGCCAAATGGTTTGCAACGGGTCCAACCTTCTCAAGAATTTCATATGGTCCGATGAAGCGAGGGCTAAGCTTTCCTTTCACATTGAATCTCATCACACCTTTCATAGGTGACACTTTCAAGAAAACTTTCTTCCCAACTTGAAATTCCAAGTCGGTCTTCTTATCCGCATAAGATTTCTGCCTTGACTGGGTAGACATAATCCTTTCTCTTATCATATCCACCATTGCACTTGTAGCTTCAATCATTTCCGGACCTAACACTTTTCTTTCACTAGTCTCAGTCCAATACAAAGGTGTCCTACAAGTGTTTCCATACAAAGCTTTGAATGGAGCCATGCCTATTGTTGCTTGATAACTATTGTTATAGGCAAACTCAACCAAAGCTAAGTGTTCATCCTATTTGCCTCCCATACCCACAATACAAGACCTAAGCATATCTTCCTAAATCTGAATTGTCTACTTAGATTGTCCGTCAGACTGTGGATGATGAGCAGTACTCAAGTTTAACTGGGTTCCCAAGGCTTTCTGCAAACTATTCCAAAACCTTGAGGTGAACCTAGGATCTCTATCAAAAACAATACTCACAGGCACTCCATGTAGACGAACCACATTGTCCACATAAAGCCTAGCTAGCTTATGTATTGTATGAGTGATCTTCATAGGAATAAAATGGGCTGATTTGGTCAACCTATCAACGATTACCCATACTGTATCATTACCTTTACTTGTCCGAGGCAAGCTAGTCACGAAGTCCATAGTAATGTCTTCCCACTTCCAACTAGGAACAGGAAGGGGCTGTAGAAGTCCAGATGCTGGTTATCGAATGGCCTTCATGTGAAATCCAGCCCTAAACCTAGCCTAGACACCCTATCTATTTTGGGATAAAGAAGTGACTTGTGGATATTAGACCTATAAGTGGGACCTAGAGTTCAGTTTGGATAGCTTTAGAAGGCCCTAGAAAGTTAGTTTAGACCTTTCCCGAAGTTGGCTATAAGGCCCAAGTGATCGAGTTTAACTCTGGAGATCCAAATTTAGCAATTTGATGAAGGAAGACCCTTTGGTCGATCTCATCGACCAAGGTAGCTCCGGATGCTGAATTTGTTATTTTTGGAAATTTTGATCTTAGGATCCTCTATATAATGCAACCTCGTGTTAAACCCTATTGTTTGGCCTCTCAATTTCTAGTGAACGTGGGAAGAACCCTAGAGCCTCCACCTCATGTGAAATCCAGCCCAAACCTAGCCAGGACACCCTATCTGTTTTGGGTGAAGAAAGGTTAATTTAATGTTTGACCTTGAAGTTGGACCTTGATAACAGTGTTGCTACCCTTTGAAAGCCTTAGGAAGTCATGTCAAACCTTTCCTTAGGGTAAATCCAAGGTCCCAAAGTGAATGAAGAAGTCTTTGTGGGCCCTCTTTATAGAAGACATGGTGTGTAACCTGAAACCCATGGATATTGTTGATGGTGATCCATACTTGGAAGCATTGTCAGTGTTTAGTGAGAAACTGCGCATCAAAGAGGGATGAATTATTTGAAGTACCTAATGAACTCCTATGCTCAATCCGAAGGTATTTCTAGAAACTAGACTTCTCGATTGACTTGTAGGAGAAAACCCCACTCAATTTGACCCCGTATATCCCTCCGAATCCCTGTTCGAAGTTGCTGAACTGTGCATTGGTCGACTGGTTGGTCGATTGGGGCCAGTAGACCAATCAATCGACCAATGGTGTGTTAAATCTAAGAAAATCTTCGATTTAGGGTTTTTCACTCTCTATTTAACCCTACTTTGAGTTTCTTAGTTACGGCTGCCTCCTAAACACCCAGAGAACGTGGGAAGACCTTTCCAAAACTCTTTTCGATGATTTTAAAGATTCCTCTACAGATCTGAAGCCTCTCATCTCTGATTTGACAATTCAAGGTTAGTATCTCTTCTGAATTCTAAATTATTCTTTCTTCGACCTTGTTCTTGATTGAGATTAGGAAGAAGATGCTGCATTCTTGCAACCATCTATTCCATGATCTCATTCTATTCTTTGAGATCTATGATCATCATTGTGATCTTAACCCTAACCCGGAACTTTTCTTGAAACCCTAACCCTTGTTTGATCTTTTTGGAAACCTTTGGTAACCTCCCATGTGAGGGTAACCACATGAGTTATATTTAAGTTAATCTAAACTCTCTGTCAATGATTTTCTTGATAGCAATTATTTCCCTTTCATCTTGTAACCCTAGCCTGTTCATGAGAGCCATAAGATTGAAACCCTAACTTCTTGGTTCAAATCAAGAACCCATCTCTTGCCCTTGACATGATGATTTTACCTTCCTATATAGTTCTAATACGTTCTAGGAAGTTCCCCTTCGAATTTCGGATCAATCAGACTTCAAACGAAGAAGTTATGACCAATCTAGTTTCTGCAATTCCATACTGACTCGGTTGGTTGGTTGACTTGGTCGACTGGGTCAGTAGACCAAGCACTCGACCAATGAAGGCAGTAGCTTCATTTTTCGCTCAGTTTGATTCGTTTGCTCTCTGATCTTTTAGGTATCTTTCCTAATGTTATATCTATGATTGTTAGGGGTTTATTTACTAAGTTTGGAGTTGCTCTCTTTGATCTTTGGATTATCTTCGGCAATAATCAAGGTAAGGACAGTTATTTCATAATAACATAGATCGCATACTCTTTGGTTTCTACTTTAAGAAACTCTAAGTTTATTTACTGTTCTTGTATTTTATACTTTTGATATACTACTGTAAGTACAATAGCACTTCACTTATGTTTTCTTTTTCATTATTCAAGCTTATATGAATTGCTTATTACTATACTGTTTAATGATTTGATTATGCTTTTATATTCCCTTTTATATGATGAAGTGTTGATTGGATATGACATGACTGATCTGAGAATGTGTTTGATTAGGTATGGTTTGGGATTGAGAGGTGTCCTTTTGAAACTTCTGTCCTTGGACATTATCGGAAATAGTATGGGATGTTTCCGGGGTTGCCCATTGACGCTTTCCCGAATCATTGATTGTCATACCTAGGACTATCTAGCAGTGTTTGGCTAGGATGTCCCCATTATATTAGACCCAAATTGGAAGGGTATTGAGACCGAACGACCCGTGGCAGCAATGGGGATTCACGGGCGCTCAAGACCGGTAACCAACCCGTGAGAGGACGGGAATCACATTGTGGGGGCCATTTATTGGAGGGTTGCATATGGATAGACTTGGGCTCATGGGCGCTCAAGACCAGTAACCAACCCGTGAGGGGACATGAGAGCTTCCCGTTTACCATATGTGGATAACCAATAAGGTTGATGAGTCCGTAGTCAGGGACTATTAGGACTCTAGTGGAAAGGATATTGGAAAGGATCGCCAGGGGCGAGGAATGGACGTATCTGGACCTGAGTTGATGTAACTGAGTAGATGACTTGCATTGGGCTAGGCTGAACCCTGATATGCGCCAGTACTTAAACCAATGGTGATGTGAGAGAGCGGTGACTTAACCCCCAGCCATGGAATGCCCCGAGGGATGCCGGACCCACTACCAAAAGGCATTGTGTGATTGACCTACCCAAAGAAGTACGGTGCTATGACTTTTTTCCAGTAGAGACCAGCATACATAGAGTTTAGATGCATACATACATTATCTGTTTCATATTGCATTGCATCTTGTTATGTTCTGATATATGTTATGTATGTTGTTATGAGTTAACTTGCCTTACTGGGTTTCTTTCAAAACTCACTCCTTTTGTACCATATCTTTTGTTAGACTTCTCTACAGGTTCAGATTTCTATGACAGTACGTATGAAGAAGCGCAAGGTGAAGAAGATGAAGACTGAAGAAGTAGAAGAGCTGACTGAAGATGTGGATTAGATTTCTCTTGTTTCTTCTAGACTTATCTTTTACTTTACTTGTATTAGCTTAGAGCTTTACTTAGATTTCGATATACCTTCTACATATGTTGTGGAGTATATTTCCGCTATACTCTACTGTTGTCTTTTGATTTGGTATCTTGTTAATTCGCACTCTGATATTCTTAGTGATCCTTTCTGAGATCTTTTCTTGAATTTTATTATTAACTTATTAGAATACAATGATTTGTTCTTGCTTTTGATTATGTTATTGTGCTAAATGGATATGATCGTTCCTAAACTTGATCTTTTGGGCTGTGGAGCACTCCCCGGGTAACCCCAGAAAGGGTATAGGCTGGGTGTATTTGGGTAGGATATGACACCTCAAGCCAAGGAAGATCCCCAATCATTCCTCCTTGTTTCTAATTTGATTCATCTTCATCAAGGTTAGTATTCTATCTCTATCTTCTCTAATTTCTCTCTTCTACTGTTCTAGCTTAATGTTTTGATTGTGGAGAAGGTATTACACTACTGTAACTACCGATTCTCTGATCTCCTTGTGCCTTAGAGTGAACCCCCAATTACTCTATGCATTCCTTAAAGCCATATGGTGAATCTCCTCAATTCTTCATGTTTTTGATTGAGTTTTGATAGCATGATCATTCTACTGTAGTTTTCCTTTCTAATCAATGTTAGAAATGTTTATTCTTAGTCTCTACTGCTGATCTAATGAATTCCATCTCTTTGAATGAATCCCCATTCATTCTAGCCATTCAAGCTTTCTATGTTGATCATTGATTTAAGCATTCTAGCAAGTTTCTATTTTAGTTCCTCTCAATCAAAGTTAGTATTCTCTTAATGTATTAGTAATCTTGTTGTGATTATGAAGATGGTATTGTATCCTTGCAAATACCTCTTCTACAATCTTCAAGGTTTTGAATCCATTCATTCTAATGATACTATGATCCCCCTATTTGATTTTCTAAAAGAGATCATGGATATCTTTATGAATGCATGTTTGATCTTATTTCCCTAGCATGATTTGATCCATCCTTATAATAATTGTTATCTCTGAGTTGTTACTGATATTCCATTAGAGTGAAGCCGTGTTCTCTCTAATTCCTCCCTTGAATCCATGGTGTGTTTGCTATGAAAACCATGTTGTTTCCAATTTAGAAAGTCATGTTTCCAAATTATAAAGTTATGATTTTTGACCATGGATGATGTCCAATTCATTCTAGATAGTCTTAGTATGTTCATGTGAAGTTCTCCTTCGAATTTTGGATCAATCGGACTTCAAACAATGAAGTTATGACCAAAACAATGTATTATGTCCATACTAAATTTGCTTGGTCGATCCCATCAACAAGGCATCAACCAAGCATTCTGTCAACAGCAGAATTTTCTCAGTTTTGCTCCATCTCGACTCCAATAATTGGGAATTGTTTCTTATGACCTATACATGTTTTGTCAAGCTTGTTTAGGTGATTTTGGATCTGTTCTCTAATCTCTTATTTGAAGACTATAAGTTTGGATTTCGAGGTGAGTATTCCAAATCACAATATGCCTAATTGCATGCCTTTATGTATTATGACATGAATACATGATCTAGCTACTGCTACCTTGTTTTCTTTACATCATTATATTTCTGTAGTAACAGTAGCTTGTCCATATTGTGAATTACATTTTAGAATTGATTATTGATTATGGGAATGTGATGTGGACTATGATATAGATATGAGTGTGAATGTGATTTATATGGAATCATGATGTGATGTGAATGCCTAGGTTGTAGTTGTGGAATGGGGAATGCCTTATTGGTGTTTCTGTCTTTGGAAACTAGTGGAGGTGGTATGGGACACTCTCCTATGGTGCCCCTTGACTCTTTCCCTAACTACTAGTTGACATACCTAGGATTGGTCTAGCAGTGTTTGGCTAGGAATCCCCTGTAATATCAGACCTGATTTGGAAGTGTATTGAGACCGAGTAACCCGTGGTAGCAATGGGGATTCATGGGCACTCGAGACTAGTGAGTTATATCCATGAGAGGACATGAATCACATTTTGGGGACCATTCATTGGTAGGGTTGCAAATAGTAGACTTGGGCTCATGGGCACTCGAGACCGGTGAGTTATATCCATGAGGGGACATGAGAGCTTCCCATCTATTATTTGTGGATGACCAATAGGGTTAATGAGTCCGTAGTCCGGGACTACGCTGATTCTAGTGAGAATGATACCGGAAAGTATGGCCTGGGGCTAGGAATGGATGTATCTGGATCTAAGTTGATATAACTAAGTAGAAGACTTGCATTTGGCTACGCTTTACCTTGACATGTGCCAATACTTAGACCAATGGTGATGTGAGAGAGCGGTGACCTAAACCCCAACCATGGAATGTCCCGAGGGATGCAGGACCCAACTACCACCGGCAGAGCCCAAGATATCTTAAGTGGTTGAGGGAGAGTGATTGACCTACCCAAAGAAGTATGGTGCTATGACTTAAAGCATGTCTGCCAATAGAGATCAGCATACATACATAGAGTTAGAAGCATATTTGCATATATTGTTCCATATCATTGCATAGATGTTTGCCTTTGATTGCATGTGAATATACTTTTTGTGTTTGGATTACTTGCTAAGTTCTTTTGAGCTTACCCTTCGGGGGACTTGTTTTTACATGACATTGTAGGACCGAAAGAGAACCCGTGCCATAGTGCGAAGGACCCTTCCATACATGATACAGTTCCGGAAGTCCTTGGACAAGGTGTTGACCAGCGAGGCAGCCAACACTCAAATTTAGACTGCATTGATGTCTCCTATTGAAGGAGCTGGGCCAGCCGGCATCGTCTTGTTTGCCGATGGGATCATGAGCTTGATGCTGATTTGAGGCTGCAAGAGCATGACCCAAAGGTGAAGAAGATGAAGACTGAAGAAGAAGAAGACCCGACTGAAGATGTGGAGTAGATCTTCTTGTTTCTTCTAGACTTTTGTATTACTTGTATTAGCTTAGAGCTTTACTTTATATTTCGATCTACCTTCCGCATATGTTGTGGGGTATATTTCCGCTATACTCTACAATTGTCTTTTGATTTGGTATCATGTTACCCGCACTCTGATATTCTTTTGTGATCCTTTTGAGATTCTCTCTTGACTTTTATTAATAAATTACTTGAATACAATGATTTGTTCTTGCTTTTGATTATGTTATTGTGCTAAATGGATATGATTGTTCCTAAACTTGATCTTCGGGGCTGTGATTACACACTCGGGTATTCTAGATAGGGTATCGGCAGGGTGGATGTGACACTTCACATGCTAACAAGTTTCACACTTGGCCACAAAATCTTCCACATCGATCTTGAACCAATCCATCAAAAATGTTCTCTTAGATCCTTGTACATCTTAGTACTTCCTGGGTGTACTATAAAAATTGACTGGTGTGCTTTTTTCAAAATCTCTTTCTTAATTTCATCAATAGCCGGCACACAAAGTCTTCCTTTAAACAACAGAGCACCAACCATAGACATACCAAATGAGGATCCGACTCAGGATTTGAAGAAATCTTCTCAATCTTCTCCTTCAATTCTTGATCAAAAGCTTGTAGAGCAACAATTCTATATCTAAGGGTGGATCTTACTGTCATTGCAGAAAGAACAAATTCTGAACCTTTAGGAACAATTTCCAATCCAACTTCCGAAATTGAAAACAGCAACTGTTGACTCAAAGTATTCAAATCCAACTTTTACTTTTCCTGCTAGGAGCATCAGCAACCATATTTGCTTTACCAGGGTGATACTGAATGTCACAGTCATAGTCAGAGACCAATTCTAATCATCTTCTTTGTCTCATATTCAACTCCTTTTGGGTAAAGAAGTACTTCAAACTTTTATGATATGTGAAAATAGCAATTTTCTCACCATACAGGTAATGTCTCCAAATCTTCAAAGCGAAGACAACTGCGGCAAGCTCTAAATCATGAGTGGAGTAATTCTGCTCATATTCCTTCAATTGCCGAGAAGCATAAGCTACCAATTTGCCATGTTGCATCAAAACGCAACCCAAACCAATCTTCGACGCATTAGTGTAGACTGTCAAACCACTGGAGTCATCAAGGATAGTCAAAACCGGGGCACTTGTCAATCTATCCTTCAACTCTTGAAATTCTTCTCACAAGCGTCGGTCCAAACAAACTTCTCTTTTTTTCTAGTTATCTTAGTCATAGGGGCAACCAGCCTAGAAAAGTTCTCAATAAATCTCCTGTAGTATCCCGTCATTCTTAGAAAACTTCTTATTTCTATCATAGTCTTCGGTCTTTTCCATTCGGCAACTGCTTTCACCTTCTCAGGATCAACATGAATACCTCCAGCTGAAACTACATGGCCGATAAATACTACCCTTGAGAACCAAAAGTCACACTTGCTAAACTTAGCATAAAGCTTCTTTTCTCTTAACTTTTGCAAAGTGAAACTAAGATGTTTCACATGCTCTTCTTCACTCTTCGAGTAAATCAAGATGTCATCAATGAAGACGATCACAAATTTGTCAAGCACATCATGAAAAACTTGATTCATAAGATCCATAAAAATAGTAGGAGCGTTAGTCAAGCCAAAGGGCATGACTCTAAACTCATAGTGACCGTATCTCGTTCTAAAGGCTATCTTGAAAATATCACTAGACTTCACCTTAAGTTGGTGATATCCAGATCTCAAGTCAATCTTTGAGAACATGGCTCCAGCTTTCAACTAATCAAAGAGGTCATCAATCCTGGGCAGCGGATATCTATTCTTTATGGTCAACTTGTTCAACTCCCAGTAATCAATGCATAGACGCATGCTACCGTCTTTCTTCTTCACAAACAGGACCGGAGCTTCCCAAGGTGATACACTTGGTTGTATAAAACCTCTATCTAAGAGCTCATTCAGCTGGTTCTATAGTTCCTTCAATTCGGTAGGTGCCATTCTATACGGGGCTTTAGATACCAGAGCAGCTCCTGGAATCAAATCAATCGAAAACTCAACATCTCTATTAGGAGGCAATCCTAATAGATCATCCGAGAAAACATCCGCAAAGTCACAAACAACATTGACTTCTTCAAGCTTCTTCTCTTTCTTGACCTTGCTTCTAGGTGAAACACTTTCCACTAATGCAGAGACTTGCATCAATGTGGTCAAAGTTTTCTTACTAACTTTTCCTTTCTCACCTTGAAATTCAAAACCTGAATTTCCACCAATCTGAAACTGAATCTTCCTTGAAGAACAAAGAATTATAGCTTTATGGGCTGTCAACTAATCAATTACCAGATTAACATCAAAGTCCTTCATATCAAGGAGCACTAGATTGGCTTTCAGATTCTTCTCACCAACCAAGATAGAACATTCTTCTAACACTTTATCTAGTGTCACAACAGATCTAGTAGGAGTACTAATCATCAAACAACTAGATAGATTCTTTGGTGTTAGGTTAGTCTTTCTAATAAATACAGATGAAATGAACGAATGAGATGCACCTGTATCAAATAAAACAAATGCAGGTATAGAAGTGACTAACAATGTACCTGTCACAACATCATGATTCACGTCTTGTTCAGTTCCAGAAATACTGAACACTCTTCCAGAAGGAGGGGCAGGAGCACTCTTCGATATAGGGGTAGACGGCTGATTCGTCTTCTTAGGGCAAGCATGCGCAAAGTGTCTGGTCTGCTTATAGAAAAAGCAAACAGGGTCCCTTGGTCCAACTGGAGTCACTGCCACTAGAGGCTTCTAAATCACCGATCTAGGATTCACATTCACTAGCCTATTAGCTGGGACAATTACTGCTGGTCTGTTCCCACTAAACTGATTATGCTGGTTGGCCTATGCATGTCTAGAACTCTGGCCTACACTCCTAGGCTGAAAAGCAGGAGTAGGATAGGGTGTAGGTCTAGTGAATTGCCTTTTCGTCTGATCAACAAATCCAGGATTTCTTGGCTGCCACGGCCTCTGAACACGAGCACTTTCTTTCTCAGTCTCTTCCAGCTTCTTCGAATTTTGAACAATTTGGGCATAACTCTCAATAGGGAGGACAGTGAGGTATGCTTTGATTGTAGGCCGCAAACCATTGAAGACTTTCTTTGCCATAGCACGGTCAAGTCTCATAGAATCAGGGGTAAAGAAGAAGAGTTCTTCAAACTTCTACTGGTAATCTAGCACAGACAAGGATCCTTGCACAAGAGCCATAAATTCAGCTTCCTTGGCATATTTCACAGCTTCGGGGAAATAATTCTTGTAAAATGCTTCCTTGAATAATTCCTAAGTGACCACATCAGCATGTAAGTCTTCAAGAATCGGTCGGGTGGAGGTCCACCAATCATCGTCTTCATGCTGGAGCTTCTGCTTAGCAAACAGAATTTGCTATGCTTCAGAGCACTGCAGGTTAGGAAAAGCCTTCTCTAGTTCCTGCAACCACTTGTTCGGAAACAGAGTATCCTTTGAAACACCAGTAAAAGTAGACACTTGCAACTTCAAGAAACTCTCCATCAGTCAGGTATGAGGAGTTCCAACTAACCTTTATGCATTAGGGACAGTGGCATGAGGATTCCCGTTCACAGTAGTACAGGTCTCATTATGAAAGAGTCATAAAACCCGTCATCATTTGATTGAATTGAGCGGCTCGCTGCTGCATAATATTGCCCATGATGTTGGCAATAGCATAAAAACTTCCAACTTCAGGGGCACCAGGTGGATCAGTAGTCTGACTATTCACATGAGTTTGTTGGTTAGGGGCACCATTAGGTATGGTCCCATTAGGTATATCATCATTCACATTGTTGTTAGATCCAACATGATGATTCCTCAAGACAACCATTCTGCAAAAACTGAAAGAGATCAAAACACCAAAAATCGAAGATTCGTTAATAACCACTTGACCAAAAGATTGGAAAACTCAAATTAGGCTTAGAATCATCAATATAGTCATCAAATAATCAATCATAGGTCAAAAATCACATTTTTCCAAAATTCATAAGAAGTTGGGCATTCTGTGACTTTGGGTCGATTACTTGGTTGATTGGCCCAGTAGACCAACCAATTGACCAAGGCTTCACTGAGCGCGAAAAATCAGATTTAAGTCATATTTCTCACTTCCAAACTCATTTCAAACACTCAAGACTTGAGAGAGGGCTCTAGGGAAAAGGTTTTAAAGGTCTACTCAAGAATTACAACTTGCTTGCATTTGCCAAAAATCTTTGAGATACTTGTTGTAATAGTTCGGAATCATGTCTAGGAACACTTAGAAACATGCTCCATGAAATTTTAACACAATTCCATGCTTCTACAACAAGTTCTAACAAAACAAGTTCACTTGCACTAGGAATTTTAACAACAAATCAATTTCTACATGCTTGAAATGATACGGTAGATGTGTGCATGCAATTTGATTGAACCAATTTCAAAAACTCCAAAAATCCACTTTTGACCTAAAAGCAAAGATCCCCTTTTCCTTCTTGCTGAATTTTCACTTTTAGACCTTAAATTTGATGGATTTTCCTCAAAAAAAATCTTCTTAGCATGTTATTCCAAGTATCATGCACATGCTAGTATGTTCAAATTGCAACTTTGCCAACATCAAAAATTTCTGAAAAATTACGAAAACACCCTTCTTGCTGATTTTTTCGTAAAAACACTAACATCAAACTTCTTTTGTCTTCTCCATAGATATACACATCATGCCACCATGAGGACAACAAGCAAATGGTAGGAGAGATAGAGGTAGCGGTAGAGTACCACTCCAGCCACGGGATGTGATCCTTCATGGAGATCAATTTGTCATGCCTCAGGCAGAGTTCTTGTATGAGGTTTACTTCGAGCACTGTCGTATAGAGTACGATCGACTACTTCATTTACGGAAGCTCATGACATTTTGGATCTGACAGAGGTTCTGTCACATCCACCCAGCCGGTACCCTACCTAGCATACCCAGGTATGTGATCCACAGTCCCGAAGATCAAGTATCGAGCAACCATGCCTCCCACATATGCGATAACACAATCATGAACAATAATATAATCAAAGTCATAGCATATAAACAATGAAATCACGATAAGAATAAGAAACAATATAATCAAAGCGCAGAAACTAAAAGATACCAATGTATATAATTAAAAAGAAAGAGAGTGAACGGAAATCACTCCCTTAATAGCAGTGGAAAGTAGATCAAATCATAGTTAAGGTTACAAATCCAAATCTCATAAGGAGAAATAACTAGATGAAAATCTAAACAATTGTCTCCTCAGTCTTATACTAAATGTCTTCATAAGTATAAACTTAAGAGACTAAGCACAGCCGCTCCCACACCAGAGTTGAACTAATTCTGGATTGAAGCGTAATCACCCTCGGGATCTTCACAGTAATCCTCGTGGTAGCCAATACCCGGAGGGTAGTATGCCTCATCGGAGGTCGTCTCGAAGTAGGTGCCATCAAATCCTTCAGTACCTGTGGAATAATCTAAAAAAATGTTTGCACAGAAAGGAATGAGTTTGAAAGAACTCAGCAAGGCAGTTATTCTATAATACATAAGTCACATGATCCAAAATATAACATGATGCAAGATGATATGAAACAGATGATGCAAATATGATTCTAACTCTATATATGCTAGTCCTTATGGTAGACATGCTTTAAGTCATAGCACCATACTTCTTTTGGGTAGGTCTCAAATCACTCTTCCCTCAACCATTCTGGTATCTTGGGTTCTCCGATGGTAATTGGGTCCTGCATCCCTCGGGACAATCCATGGCTGGTTTTAAGTCACCGCTCTCTCACATCACCATTGGTATAAGTATTGGCGCATGTCACGGTAAAGCCTAGCCCAATGCAAATCATCTACTCAGTCATATCATGTCAGATTCGGATACTTCACCTACGACTACAACCAACTTGGTTCGGTATCCTTCACACTAGAGTCACATATCCTATGGCTACAACCAACTTGGACTATGGACTCATCAATCCTATTGGTCATCCACAAATAGTAGACGGGAAGCTCTCACATCCTCTCACAGGTTGGTTACCGGTCTTGAGCTCCCGTGAGCCCAATCTAGCTATTTGCAACCCTACCAATAAATGGCCTCAACGAGTATCCGTAATGCAATCTATGTCCTCTCACGGGTTGGTTACCGGTCTTGAGCGCCCATAAAATCACATTACTACCACGGGTCGTTCGGTCTCAATACCCTTCCGATTCGGGTCTGATACAACAAGGACATCCTAGCCATCACCTCTAGACAAGTGCTATATATGACATCCAATAATCCAGGAAAGCGTCAATGGGCATCGTCGGAAACATCCCATACTATTCCCCCTGATGTCCAAGGACAAAAATGTCAATAGAACATTCCCCAATCCCAAATCGTACTTATCCAATCACATTCTCAATTTCACCATATCATACATAAGTGATACTTCACCATATTGAAAGGTAAATCATAACATCGCATGATCAATCATACATGTTGATACCACGTATAGTGATATCATGGTAAATTTTACGAGTGACACCGGCATCACCCACATCAAGGAAAAACAACAAAAACCTATTCCCCACTTGTTGAACCACATCATCCAACACAACATCGTCCCTCGTAAGGGTCATCGTGAGTCCATAAATTCTTCAAGCCTATGTGACCCATTGTGTTCATAGCTTGAAGCATCTAAACCTGCCCTTCATCATTCTTCGGATGATGCAATGTGCTTTAGTGACGCACAATCGTGGTCTACCCTACGGTAGAGTCCTAAGTTACATATTTATTGTAGGTGGAGTTGATGTTAAGGGGGAGGAACCTTCTAAGGAGAAAGAAGTTATAATTTGTTGTAAGAAATTTTCTTGTGGAGAAGTGGCAAATTTTCAAAACCCTCCTCTAGATGTAGGAGCACATCCTCCAGCAAATGAGGAGTCACACTTCACACATGCTCAGTTGTTGGCTTTTCAATAGCATATGGATGGAAGATATGCACAATTGGAGGATCATGTGCTTTATATGCGTCACCAGCAGGACCGAATGGCTCATCAGCAGGACTGAATGGCTCGTCAGCAAGACCAAATGGCTCGCCAGTTGGACCAAATGGCTCGTCACTTGCAGATTCCGGTGCCCACAAGATCTCCGTCAAGATCTCCATCAAAATCTGCATCAAATTCCACATCAGATTCTGAGTAGGAAAACACAAAGTATTGAGTGCAATACTGGTTCATACTGATACAGTAAGTAGTGTTTAACTGCTTTGCTTTTAATCTCTTATATTGATCAGTTTGCTTTAGAACTTTGTCATGTTGTCATTTATAAGAAGATAAATTTAGTGATAATCTGTTAGGTTACTGTTCAAGTAGAATAGATGGTAGGGAAGTGGTTTTCTTTTTGAGAATATTTTGTCTCTGAAAATGAAGTAAGAAGAGGATGCTAAAATAAATACAGTAGGATAAAATGGTTGGGGGGAGGGGGTAATGGTCATGTCTAGATATATGTTTAATAGTTTTTTGAACTTGTGTCAGCATTGATTCTGTAACTATGCAGCTTCTTTTTATTGATTATTACCTGATAAAATTATGCTACAATTAAACTCTATTCATAATATTTTAGTACACTGAAGAGTGTTTTGTAGCTATTTCCTCTGTCACTATGATGTTATCAAATAGTCTTACAAAAATGGAACCATGCTGAGAGCAATTTTAGAAAGAAATCTCTCAAACATGCTTGTTATTTATGTCATGAGATGAATATTAGGTTGAAAAAACATTGAAGGGTCCCTAAACAACTCCTAACAACATGATGGTTTAGGCTGTTGATGGGCTGAAATAATTTATTTTGATGTCATAGTACAATAGTTTATCTGGATAATTGGGTATAGTCTGCAAACCGATAGATAGGTGGAGGAGTGGAATCTTAATATTTATGGTTGTCATATGCATTTGGCATCAGAGAGCAACTGCATTTTCCTTGACTCTTTCCATTTTGAAATAAGGAGGAATGGAACCTAATTTATTATTATTTGGGCACCTCAATTGGTTACTCTGAATACCTCCTATGGTTAAGATGCTCTAGTCATGTACCTGAGCTTCACTACTAGTTATTGTGGCTCTTGGGTCATCAAGGGTTGTATTAGATTGTCAGGTTTTTGGGGCTGTGTAGTTCAATTATTTAATTTATACATATATGTTCAATGTGAAATATGGGTGAATCTTTATACGGACTAATTGTTGGAGTCTTGGAGAAAAGTTTGATTGTTATAAGGTTTATTCTATTTTTTTTTTTTTCCCCACCTAGTTTTGGGATCACTATAAGATGGATGTGGCATATTTCTTACAATCATTGATCTTTTGAAGTTCGACCTTTTTATGTTTCTCATGAGTTTGTCATTTCTTATAATTTGTCGCATTGAACTTACGGTGGATGTTATTGGCCTCGCCTGGATGCTTTATTGGAAGCCTAGAATTTTTAGGTGTTGAACATGCTCTAAATTCCTGTTCTAAAGATTGTTGTGGAGTGGCTTCATGAACAAATAGTGGTAGTGCATAAGAATATTCATTGTAATCCCAGTCAAATGATGCTCCTATGTTGCTCTAAAGATTCTACAATGTAGAGTCAGTGATCTCCCACCACTACAGGATCTTGGGAGGGTTGTACACAGCCTTACCCCTACTTTGCTGATACCCTTATCATTCTTTTTTATTGGGTTCATAATCAGCTGAAAACTTACACATGACAATGCCAGACTTTACTTTAAATCAATTAAGAGTGAGTGACTACATGTGGTGAATATGGATTATTAATCTTAGATTATGAGCACAAGGGTTAGATCAACAAACTATATTTCCATTTTGTCAACTTCATGTTACTTGGTGTGAGAATGGATTGGACATTTGGCCCTTTCAGATTCTGCTCACTGGAGCCATTTTACAATGTCTGCCTGTTGAATGCATCTTATTTAGTCTTATTAGATATAACAGTTAAAATCTAATGATTCATTTAATTTCGTGTGTTAATATCCTCGTAGAACTTAATTGAAGAAGTATGAATCTAAGTTATTGTATGAAGTAAGAATTTTTAATTATATATATTCACAAAAAGATAAATGTACTAACAGTCGGAACTTAAAGTGAGCAGGGGTGACAGAAAATTTCAACAGATAGGCTGTTGCTTGATTATTCCACTGTGCATCCAATTTGAACCTTTTCTAGCTAGGGGTGCTGATGTCTTGTTGAAGAAGTGATCTCTGATTGAATAGTGGTCACCGTTATTATTGTCCCATAGCCTTCACTCAGAGGTACTGTATAAATATCTGAAAGTTGATTGATTGGTAATCCTAGCACATTAGTTGGGAGTGCTTCAAGTCCTCAATAGATCTCTTTTATAAGCTCATGACCATCCAAAAATACATGATTGACTTTGTTAGTTAGTTTAGTTAGAGTCCTGTTCCTTTATCTATTTGCTATCAAGTGTTTTAATTAGGTTGGAGCAGGTCTCTAAGAATCCAGGCTTATTTCAACCATTTTTCATTATTATTCAGTTCTCTAGTTTTCTTTCATCATGTTAGGATTGGTTTAGGCTGATCGATTGGAAGAGATGAAACTAGTATTAGTTGTGTCTGCAACTAAGCTCATCCATACCATTGTTTGATTCTCATGTTTGATAACAAATGCCAAAGCTTGATACTTACTACTACTTTTTTAGGAAGATGGAGATGATGAAAATGGGGGTGAATTGAAAGAAAAAGAAGGCTTAAATGCTTGCATTGTGAATAGGAATGCTTACAAGTTACAAAGATACAACAACTAAATTGGTCAGGGTACAACAACTAAATGCTCCACTCCCACCACCTGCTTATGGTCAAGCTCCACTCTCTACTTCACAACCTGCTTATGGTCAAGCTCCATATCCTCCACAGCCAGTCCCAGTCCAGTCCACTTATGGTCAGGGTACAAGTACCCCTGCTTATGGGCAGTCACAGCCTCCACAGGGGATCCATGGTTATCCACAGCCAGCAGCTTATGGAGCGGAAAGAAATGCAGAGGGAAGTGGTGCTGCTCCAAGTTATGGTTCTTCACCTGTGGCACAGGAACTCACTCTTCCTCAAAGCTGAAGATATGATGTGCTAGACTCGGTTGCTTTCCCTTTTAAGGCTGGTGCTTGAACTTCTAAAAGAGAATTTTTCCCAATTGCTTTTGTATATTCAGGCAGAACTTGTTACTTAAAGCAATCACTGGATGGAAACTGATGTTCTAGAATACGAAAGTCCTTACAAATCCTGCTCTCGATTACAGCTCTACACTATTGAGATAGGTTAGTCTTGGCATTAAGTTGGAGTGGGAGTAATTTAGTTAAACACAAAGGCAAGATGATATGGGTTGAGAAGATTATTGAAGTTAGTTTATGGATAGATATCTGGATGGATATAGATTGTGAGTGCCTTAAATTTTCTAATGGTGGAATAGCTGGTTACTAATGTTCTTAATTCTGTGAGCTATCATGCAATGGACGAAAATTTAGTTGTGTTTCTGTCTATTTTCAGGCATTGTTTCTGTCTATTTTCAGACGAAAATCAATGACCTGAAGAGAAATCAACCGACAACTGTATCAAATCTAGTGTTTCTAACCTTTCTCACTCTCCTCCAATTTTTTGTGATGTTATTTATAATTTTTGGTTCTGATGCGTATCAGTTATGTTGATGCTGCACCCGACTGAGCCTCTTCAAGCTGAAGACGATGAGTCCTGCAAAAAGAGTTAGACGTAGGCCGGCTAGATTACTGGGCAACCACCTCCGATGGCTAAGTCAGACAGTGAACAGTATAAGATCTCGTGCAAGGATTACACAAGACGATGCTCAGAATGTATTGGATACTTACCAGAGGTTTATGTCCCTCTTCTTATACCATTAATGTTACCTTTTATGTATTTGGTAAGTCTACCCGGTGGTGGCTGTTGTTCCTTCTGAGATCATCCCTTCCTGTTGTCGATCCCGCTCGATCAGCAACGGAGTTGACTTTCCTCATTGAGAATGGTTTCCATATTAGTCGAGCGTACATCGCGCCTTGATCAAGCTAGACAGCTCTTATCCTGACTGAGTGTGGAGCCCCAGCCGGGTCCGACCCGGTTGGGTAGGAAACTTTCATATCATAAGAGAGTCGATTGAGTGTGGAGCCCTAGCCGGGTCTGACCTGGTTGGGTAGGAAACTTCGGTATCATAAGCCCCCTATCCCGATCATTGTTTACAGTGTGCCGGATAGTAAGGAAGTCAAGTTGTTGGGTGCATTTATCATTCCCGACTCCTTATCTTAATGGGTCCTCTTCATACAATACCACTTCAATCTGTCAAGTTTCTGAGAGAATACTGGTTATCCATGATCGAGGGAGCCATCGGTGATTGTCCCGAGTATCTCTATATGTAATGTAGAGAAAGTTAAGTTAAGAGCGAGAGACGTATCTTTTTATGTTTGGCAATCATGTCGTCTCATCATTCGTCCCGACCAAGGAGAGGGTAAAAACATCTTGTCCCGAATGTTGTTCTTTTATTCGGGAGAATGAGTGAGTTTTGCCGTTGGGCGCATTAAATGCCTGGTACGAAGTGACTAGCCGTTTTCGTAACGGTTTTCCTCGAAGTCCTCGTCCAGTCTGACCTTGCCACGTCAAATGGCTACGCTTAGAGTCATAATGACTGCCTCGGGGAGTTACATCGTCTCTCTTCCTGAACCGTCGATTGTGAAACGTCGTAACCGTTCGATCAGGAAGTGTAATGCTTCTTCCAGTAGTATAAACAGGACCTTTTCATCTTCGTTTTGATTTACAGTTTCCTTTGCTCTCAACTAAGAATTGCTCCCGACTAAGCTCATGAGATGTTTCAAGTCTTCAAGCAGTAAGTTTCTTTCCTTCATGGCACAGAAGAAACCTAAAGTGAGTTTGAGAGGTTTTAGGCATCAGCTTAAGGTTCCCGTCCCTATCTATTGGGAAAAGAAGCGTCGTCGGGCCGAAGGATATGCGAGTGAAGGTGATAGCGATCAAACAAGGAGGTTTAACCTGACCGCACCTGAAGGACTTTCATGAGCAGTCCTCGGACGATGAAAGCTCTCATACTTCTAGTGATAGTCCTCTCGATGATGACCCTAGGATTCTTGAGGAGATAAAGGAGATGAACCATAAGGATAGGGAATATCAAGCCGCTCAGGCTCAAGCTCATGAAGTTCCTAGTATTGAATCCCGGTATGAGGAGCATCGGGATGATCCCGAGTCATCTGCTTCTTTTGATTTTGCTACCCCTTCTGCCTAGAGTGCCTTGAGGCCTGGGTCTACGGCCACCTCTCGTGACCCCTCAGCTTCTTCTCCCCAAGTTTTCTTGATTCATGAAGCTTCGACCTCGTCCCGAGTTTCTTTTTCTTCTAGGAAAGCCCCACCGCATCCTAGTGGTTTTCGGGGAACCATTCCTCGTAAGCCCAATAAGAGAACCTTTGATCGGGATGCCCTGGCATTGGTGAAATCCTAGCCTTTAACCCCCTGGCACATCGATTTCGTTCAATCTTCTTCGGGACCTGAGTTATACCATTTCTCTCTTTCTTCAGAAGACTTAGATAGGTTTAAGTCAAGCTTTAGTATACCTGAGGGGTACCAAGTTATCCTCCCGACTAATAATCAAAGGGGGAATAGTCCCCCGAGGGGCTTCTATCCCCTATATTATGATGCTTTCATCGGCAGCTTGTGTCTTCCTTTGCATTATCGTTTTGTAGATTTTTTAGAACACTATGGGCTTAGCCCGTCTAACTTGAGCCCAAATAGTTGGGGCATCATGATCGGGTTTGTTGGGTTTTGCCATGCCTTAGGAGTTCTCCCAACCTTTGGCATGTTTCATCTTGAAGGATTCCCTCCGTCCACAACCAAGAAGTGGAGGGAATTTTTTCTTTTCTTCAAAGGGCCTGCTCTCGAGCCTTTCCTTACACAATTCCAAGAGAGATCCAAGGATGACATTGATCTCTTGAACACCCCTGTCGACTTGGATCTCAAAGAAGAAGAAAGGGTTGGGATCACTAAGCAAGTGGAAGGGGATGATTTTGCAATCCATAGTTATTCCATGGAATATAATTCAGTACTTCAACTGTGGGGCTTCTCCCCGTGTAAGCTTTTGTTTCTATTGCCTTTACTTTTTATTCCCTATTCTGACCTGATTATATCTCTCTGTCTTGCAGTGGCTAAAAACATCTCTGATGAGGATTTGATGACTGTAGCGCTCGGGGGAATGGACGAGGCCCGGAGAAGGAAGCCTATCATGAATACTAAGGCTTTAGCTTACGGGGTTCTGAAGACAAAGACCCCTGCCTCGGGTTCTGTCCTAGTTAAAACTTTTGTGGCCAAAGGCCAATCTCCTACTGCGGCTGCCTCAATTGGGATAGAAAAGAGTCCAAAGAAGAAAGCACCTTCTTCAGGAGGTGAAAAAAGAAAAGCGGAGGTGGCTCCTCGTCCTCCCCAAAGAAGGTTCATATCTACAAACCCGAGCATAAAGTCGGTCCTTCGACTTCCACTAGCAATCCCGAGTTTAGCTCGGTTTTTGTTGACTCAGGTCATGCCAAGCAGTGGCTGAAGAATGCCACTGAAGATGCTGATCAGAAGTACTTGAAGAGTCTCCCCAATAGAGAGTTTTTTTTCTGAAGGATATAGGTAACGTTCTTCTGGTTTGATCCCGATCTTCTTCCTCTTTTTGTTACCTGTTGTCTAATGTTTCTTCTTCAGGTATGTGGCCGGGGCAGTCCACATCTTTGCCAAGTCTCTGAGTAGAGCTCGGGACCAGGCTAACCAATTGGCCCTAGCCGAACAGCTGCATCAGAAAGCTAACGTTCAAGCTGGTCAAGCGGAGAAAGAGTTGGAGGAGGCCCAGGGAAAATTGGCCAAGTTGAAGAAGGAGAGGGACGACCTTTCCAAGAGCAAAGCAAATACAAGGGGAAGGTCAGTGATCTTGACAAGAAGCTCGGGAAGGATGCTGAAGACCTGAAGACTTCTAAAACTCTTGGCTGAGGAAAGAGAGAACAATGCTCAACTGAGGAAAGAGCTAGGGGAGTTGAAGGCCTCGGGGGCACAAACATTCAGGCGGGAGGTGTTGGAGAACTACTTTGAATCCCAGGAGTTCAAAGATTTGGCAATAACCATTTCTACTCCCTCCTTCAAGAGAGGTATAGTCAGGCCTTCAAGTTGACCCTTCAGCAAATGCAACCTCCCCATCCCGAGAGACTGCATAAGCTTCTGGATCCCAAGTTATATGATGAACTCCAGCTTCCTCAGCCAGAAGATCTTCCCGAACTTCCTGAAACCCCGTACCCTGAAGCTACGGACTATATTGATCGCCGACCTCAGAATCATCCCGAGGTAGAAGCTGAGGAGGAAGATGAAGAAGAAGAAGACGAGGTTGAAGGAGAGTCCGAGAAAGAGGCTGAGGACGATGGCCTGGAGAAGTCATTTGCCAAAGAAGAAGCCAGGGGATCCCCAACTAACACCGTTGTTGACACTAATGTGTCCAATGATGGTTTGGTCAATCTTCTGTTGAAGAGAACGCTCCTCCGAGCCCCTCCTTGAGGATCGATTGAAATTTCCGGGACAGGATGCGTGTGACTATCCAAGACGGGCATCAACTTGTTGGTAAATTCATGGATTTTGATCGGCACATGAATCTTGCTCTCGGCGACTGCGAAAAGTTCAAAGATGCTTCAGTATGAAGTATCTCTTTGCTGGTGTGATCTTGGTATTTTTTGTGTCTCGTGTCTTGTATCTTTCTACTCCCGAGTCATGTAACCAAGAGTTCAAGTCATAGATGTGACTAGCATGCCTTATTTTGCTCTTTGTTCCCGAGTCATGTAATCTCTTATCTTGAATGAAATTTACTAAGTGATTTTCAGCTATATTCTTTTTCGACTCGGTCGGGACAAATGAAATATAAATCTTTTGCAAAGATGCAAAGTAAACCGGGGAGGACCCGAAATAGTTTAACCTTTAAAAAAGGTGCAAGTCCTTAAAAAAGGTGCAAAGTAAACCGGGACAAACCCGAAATAGTTTAACCTTTAAAAAAGGTGCAAGTCCTTAACAAAGGTGCAAAGTAAACCGGGACGGACCCGAAATAGATTAACCTTAAAAAAGATGCAAGTCCTTAATAAAGGTGCAAGTTGACCGGGACGGACCTGAATCAAATTTTATTGCCTTAAAAAAGTGCAAGTCCTTAAAAAAGGCGCAAAGTAAACCGGGAAGGGTCCGAAATAGTTTAACCTTTAAAAAAAGGTGCAAGATGACCGGGAAAGACCCAAATCAATATTTTTTGTTTTGAAAAAGATACAAAACTACTGATAAAACTTTCTCAGGTTGGTAGAGTTCCATGACCGATCAATCGGCTTTCCAGTCTCTGTGTCTTTCAGTCGGTATGCTCCCGGTTTTGTTTCTTTGCCAACCATATAAGGCCCTTCCCATGTTGGAGTTAATTTTCCTTAGTTCTTCGGGTCGGAAGCCCTAGTTCTTCTCAGCACCAGATCTCCGGATCTGTACCTTCGACTTTTAACCCGGAGTTGTAATGTTGCACCATTCTTTTCTGATACAATTGATTTCTTTGTTGGGCCTTCTCTCGGGCTTCTTGTAAGAGGTCTAAGTTTTCCCTTAGGCCTTGGTCGTTTTGCTTCTCATTGAAGGTGTTGTAATGAAATGACGTGGCCAATACTTCCACGGGAGCCAAAGCTTCGTTTCCATACGCAAGGCAGAATGGGGTTTCTCCAGTTGGAGTTTGAGCTGTTGTCCTGTATGACCGTAGTACACTCGGGAGTTCCTCGACCCATAGTGCCCGACTGTTCTCCAATCTCTTTTTTATCCCATCCAATAGTGTCCTATTGGTTACCTCAACCTGGTCATTACTTTGGGGGTAAGTGACTAAGGCGAATCGATGCTCAATGTGATATCTTTTGCAGAAAGATTATAATCCTGCCCCTTCAAATTGTTTTCCGTTATCTGTTACAAGGATCCGGGGTATCCCGAACCTGTAGATAACTTTTTCTTCAAAGACCTTTTCCATTTGTTTTTCTGTAATAAGTTAATGTTTTGCCTCAACCCATTTTGTAAAGTAGTCTATGGTGACCACAAGATATTCCCGGTTTCTTGAAGCCTTCGGTAATTTCCTGATCAGATCCATACCCCACATTGCGAAAGGGGTCGGGCTAGAGATGGGCATCATGGGGACTGCAAGTACTTTTGGAACGTTGGCATGCTTCTAACATTGTTCACATTTGCAAACATATTCAATGGCATCTTTTTGCATAGTTGGCCAATATATACCCGAGCGCAATACTTTTTGTGCCAAAGCTTTTCCACCCATGTGTGTGCCGCAAATTCCTTCGTGGATTTCTGCTAAGGCATAGCTAGCTTGGGAAGGTCCAACACATCTCAAAAATGGTTTGGTTAACGATCTTCTATATAGCTGGTCATCTATGATGGTGATCCGAGCAGCTTGATTTTTGATCTTCTTGGCTTCCTTGGAATCGGTCGGGAGCCTGCCTTCCTTTAGGTAAGCAACCAAAGGAGTTGTCCAGTCGGGATTGCTGGTGATTTCAAAAACTTCTGTTTCTTGTGTACTTGGGAAATCTAATTCTTCAATATAGACTGCCGAGTCCAAGCTTTTGGAGTTAGCTGAAGATAGCCGAGATAGTTCATCTGCCCGTTCATTCTCTTTTCTGGGTATTTGATGGAATGTTAACCGATCAAAGAATATTTGGAGTTGCTCGACCTTGGCCAAGTATTTGGCCATTCTTTCGTCTTTCGCATTATACTCCCCCCTTATTTGATTCACAACGAGCTGGGAGTCACTTCTTACTTCTAATTCCTGTACTTTGAGTGCTCAGGCTACTCTCAAGCCTTCTATGGCAGCCTCATACTCGGCCTTGTTATTTGAGGCCGGGAAGTTGAATCTCAATGCATAGCTGACTATGAAGTTCTCTGGACTTTTGAGTGTTAATCCTACTCCCAATCCAGAAATGCTACTCGGAGCCGTCAACATGCAGAATCCACAAGTCTAATGTCTTGGGGGTTGTTGCTTGATTTTCGTTTTGTGGTAGGCTGCTCTCCACGATAAAATTAGCCAAAACTTGAGCTTTTATGGCTGTCCTCAGTTTGAACTCGATTTGGTACTCGCTAAGCTCCACTGCCCACCCGACCATCCTTCCAGCTACATCGGGTCTTTGGAGTATTTTCTTGAGTGGGAAGTTGGTCAGGACTATTATTGGGTGTGCCTGGAAATAACGCCTTAGCTTCCGCAAGGCTACCAAGAGTGCTAGGGCTTGCTTATCAACATCCGGGTACCTTGTCTCAGCATCAATAAGTACATGACTCACATAGTAGACCAAGTTTTGGATTGTCTCCCCTTTTACTAATACAACACTGACTGCAGTTGGTGAGATGGCGAGATAAACTATTAGAGGCTCCCCAGTTACAGGTCGAGCCAAGACAGGTGTTGTCCCGAGTGATGTTTTCAATTGCTCAAATGTCTCTGCTGGCATTCTTCTGTCCAGGTGATTCCTCTCGAGCTTGGTGTAGCCTTCAACACTTTGAACAAAGAGTTGCATTTTCCCCCGCTCGGGATATGAACCGATTTAGGGCCACCACCCTTCCTGTCAGACATTGAATTTCCTTTACTGTAATAGGTAGTTGCATCTCGATTAGTGCTTGGATCTTCTCCGGGTTAGCTTTGATTCCCCTTTGAGAGACCATGAAACCGAGGAACTTCCCGGAGGAAACTCCGAAGGCACACTTCTCGGGATTCAGACGCATTTGATATGTTCTCAACACATCAAATGTTTCTTCAAGGTCTGCCAAGTGTTTGGCCCGAGCGAGACTCTTCACAAGCATGTCATCTACATATACTTCCATATTCCTCCCGATCTGGTGTTGGAAAATTTTATTGACTACCCTTTGATAAGTAGCCCCTGCGTTCTTCAACTCGAATGGCATTACTCGGTAGTAGTAACTTTCCTGATCAGTCATGAAAGATGTATGTTTCTCATCTCCCTGACTCATCAAGATTTGGTTATACCCCGAGTAGGCATCCATAAAGCTAAGAACTTCATGTCCTGCGGTTGCGTCAATCAAAAGATCAATCCTCGAGAGAGGGTAACAATCTTTTGGGCAAGCCTTGTTCAAATCCGTGTAATAGGTACACATTCTCCACTTCCCGTTCGCTTTTTTGACCATCACCACATTGGCCAACCAGGTGGGACATTCAATCAGTTTAATGAAGCCTGATTTCTCGAGTTTTTAAACTTCAGTCGTTATTGCCTCATGCTTTTCGATTGCGAAATTTCTTCGCCTTTGGATGGCCAGGGTGGCATCTTTCTGGATCCAGAGCTTATGCTCTGCCACCCGCCTATCTATCCCGGGCATGTCGCTTGCAGACCACGCGAATATATCAGCATTGTCACACAGGAACTTTATGAGCTCCTTTTTGAATTCATCTGGTTGCTCTGATCCAATGAATGTTCCTCGATCGGGTAGAGATTGGTTGAGTTGAATTCTCTCTAGTTTCTCTACCAGCTCCGCTCGTTGCATGCTTTCTTCATCCCGATCATCACGGACCTCAAGAGTCAATGCGCTTCCCGAACTCTTTGACCTCCATTTCTCCTTCAAGTAATTGACATAGCATTGCCAGGAGGTAGTTTGATTGGAACAACATTCCCCAACCCCTGCATCGATCGGGAACTTTAGTTTTATGTGCCGGGGAGATACAACTGCCTCAAGTGCATTGAGCGTTGGCTGTCCCAAGATTACGTTGTACACTGACAAATCCTTCACGACCATGAAGTTGACCCGAACCAGAGTATCTCGGGGTGACTTCCCAATCTTTAGATCCAATTGGATCGTTCCTTCAGGTATTGCCGAGGATCCTGCAAAACCATATAGAGGGGTTGATGAAGGTGTCAGTAGATCGTCAGCTATTTTGAGTCTTTTGAAAGCCACATAAGATATTAGATCAACGAATGATCTTGTATCAATCAAGACTCGATGGACCTCCGGATTGGCAATTTTAACTTTGATGATGATTGCATCATCGTGCGGCGCTATAACTCTGCTTAGATCTTCATTTGTGAAGGTTATTGGCTCCGGGCATGCCGGATTTGGTCTCTTTTTTGGTAGATGCATAGCTCCCACGAACCATGCTTTTTGCTTTGCCTTCCTGATTGATTCTACTGTCGAGCCCCCCATGATCACATAGACTGGTGTCTCCTCCCGATCTTCTTTTTCTTTTCCCTTATCAGCCTTTTTAGCGACTTCTTTCAGGATGGGCGACCGGGGTCTCTTTTTTGGTTTGGGTGAACTGTCACGGGGCTTCCTGGATCTCCGAACATACTGACCAAGTTTGCCTTCTTGGATCAACTTCTCGATCTCTAATTTCAGGATTCGGCAACTATCCATATGGTGTCCATAATCTTTATGGAAACGACAAAATTTTGTCATGTCCCGATCCTCTGGAAGAGAATGCAGCTTCCCTGGCCACTTTAAAGATTTCTTGTCCCGGATATTCTTCAGAATCTCTGATGGCTTTGCATTGAGGGGAGTGTAATTTTCCCGTCTTTGATCACGCTTCCATCTGGTTTTTGACCCCTGATTTCTGTCACTCAGGGAATTCTTCTCTGCGTCCCGATCAGATCTTCTGTCTTGATCGGCTTTTACCCGAGCGTTTATTACTTCATAAACACTGGCTTGCTTTTTGGCACTTTCGTAACAGTGTCCCATATGTCTTGGGTTTATCTGTTAGTAAGACTTCCAAAAGTCTTTGGTGAGTTATACCACTCCAAAGTGCGTTGTTTGCCACCTAATCATCAAGATCTTCAATCTCAATGGCCACTTCGTCGAATCGCTTCAGGAAATCCCGAATGGATTTGCTTCTTCCTTGCCTGATAGCAAATAAACTATCAGACATCTTCTTGCTCTCGATCGCACTTCTAAATCGGACGATGAACTTCCGAGTAAGTTCTCTAAAATTATTGATGGATCCCGGCTGCAAACTACTGAACCATTAAGTAGCTTATATGCTCCTTCGGGTTCATCTTTCCCTCGAACGAGGTAAAGGTTGGCATGATGAAATTTTGAGGAAGGGGCATGTTCATTGTCACATCCACCCAGCCGGTACCCTACCTGGCATACCCGAGTGTGTGATCCACAGCCCCGAAGACCAAGTATCGAGGTAATCAGCCTCCCACATAGACAATAACATAATCATGAACAATAATAATCAATGTGCAAAAGATAAACCAAAGATCCAAATAAGGAAAGGATAAATCATATATAATCAGAGTACGAAAGATAATCAGAATGTCAAATCAATAAAGTAAAGTGAGGCGGAATCCCACTCTACAACCAGTAGAAAAGTAGTACTAAAAGGAAAGGAAAAGAATGAAAACTAATCCTAATAGCATGTACAATAGGTAACTAAATTGTTCTCAATCTTATAGACAACATCTCTATAAGTATAAATCTCAAAAATGGCGCAAGGGCGCTTCCACTCTATGGTCGGACTAAGCATCGTACGCAGCATAACCACCCGTAGAATCTTCAGTGTAATTGTCGTGACCGCAATCACCTTCCTAGAGATATGCCTCTTCTCCTTGCGCTGCTTCATACGAGCAGTCATGATACTCAGAACCTCTAGAGTAGTCTAACAAAACATTGTACAAAAGGAATGAGTTTCAAAGAAACTCAGTAAGGCAGTTAATCCATAACAACATAAATGGCAGGATTTCAAAGCAAAGTAAAATGCTATATGATATGAAACACAAGATGCAATATAATTCTAACTCTATGTATCCTGGTCTCTATTTGTCACATCCACCCAGCCGGTACCCCATTTGGAATACTCGGTATGTGATCCACAGTCCAAGGATCAATGATCTGAGGTCCATACCTCCCACATACACGGTAACATAATCATGAATAGTAATAATCAATGGTAAAAACAGTTAATACTAAGTATCATGAATAAGATAAGACTAAACAAATCAGAGTGCGGAAGACAATAACATTAAAGTATAAGCATAATCATAAGGGTGAGAGAAGGTATGATAACCACTCTCTCAGAGCAGCGGAAAAGAAGTGTGATAACGTCAAATACATGTCTAAGTGTCAAAAGATAATCCCAAAGATAAGTCAGTTACAAGACCAATGGTTCCATAAATACACCAGGGGAATGGGGCACTATGCTAGGGTTTCCTCTATACTAATGGTAGTCTCCTCAACAGTACGGATGAAGTAAACCCAACGCTGCCGCTCCCGCACAACTGTGGGGCTAACCCTGGTGCGGATAGTAATCCTCCTCGGCTCCAATATACGGATCCTCACCGAGGCCACTACCCGGAGGGTAGTATGTGGAATCATAGTCCGCCTCAAAGGAGGTGCCATCGTAGTCTTCGGTACTTGGAATATAATCTAAAACATTTGCACCAAAAAGGAATGAGTTCGAAGAACTCAACAAGGAAGTTATTCCATAATTAGAAATCATACACATTCAAAACATATTATAATGCAATGCGATATGGAACATATGATGCAAATATGAGTCTAACTCTATGAATGCTAGTCTCTAGGGTAGACATGCTTTAAGTCATAGCACCGCACTTCTCTGGGTCGTCAATCACTCTCCCATTTCCATATCTTGGGAATGCCCGGGGAAGATCGGTAAAGTCATCAAAAAAACCGTGGTAAGGGGATCGGTCACCGCTCTCTCACATCACCATTTGGTCAAGTACTGGCGCATGTCACAATAAAGCCTAGCCCAATGCAAGTCATCTACTCAGTCGGTCAAGTCAGATTCAGATACGTCCATTCCTCGCCCCCGGCGATCCTTTCCGGTATCCTTCACACTAGAGTCAGCGAAATCCCGGATTTCAGACTCATCAACCCTATTCGTCATCCACATATAGTAAACGGGAAGCTCTCACGTCCTCTCACGGATTGGTTACCGGTCTTGAGCGCCCGTGAGCCCAAGTCTATCCATATGCAACTCTACCAATAAATGGCCCCTTTCAGGTATCCATAGCATGGTTTATGTCCTCTACCGGATTGGTTACCGGCCTAGAGCGCCCATCCAACCATACACTACCACGGGTTAATCGGTCTCAATGCCCTTCCGATTCGGGTCTGACACGACAAGGATAATCCTAGCCACCCAACTAGACAGTCCTATGTATGTCATCCAATAACCCGGGAGAGTGTCGATAGGCACCATCGGAGAACATCCCATACTATTCCCTCCGATGCCCAAGGACAGGAGTGTCAGTAGGACACCCCCCAATCCCAAGTCATACGTAAACAATCACATATCCAATCTCATCATTTCTCATGCATCCAATGCATATCCATAATAATAATCAAATCATGATATTGAAACGAATCATTATAAACATAAGCAATTCAAAGAGATAAAGTAACACAACAAGAGTATAAAGATTTAAATGCTACTGTTCTAACACATATGTAACAGTCCTATAATGATTGAAAGAAAATTAAGAGGTTTCATTCTTTAAATAAAACACCATTCAATATTTGATGACTTATATGTTTATAGAGATAACCATCCTTACCCTGGATGAATTGATGATGAATTAAGAATACCAAGAATGGTCCAATAGAATTGTTAAGGCCCTAAACAAACATCAATAATAAGTTAGAAAAGAAGTCGGGAAGATCGGATGTCATTTGGATCAAAATTGGCCAAGGTTGCTGTCTGCCAACATTTTGGTCGATGGTCTTTGGTCGATGGTATCGACCAAAAGGATCGACCAGAATTTCCTTCGAGACAGAAATGTGGATTTTGGGGGTTTTCATCCGAAATGAGTCTTCCGGTGTTCGGATCAATCTGAAACTTGGAGTCATACTTAACAACAGTAGTAGGACACTATAAATCAAGAAATTAACCCAATCCAATGGTCTAAATAAAAAGCCCCAATTTGAGCTATCGAGTTCAAGTGATAAACATCATGGCATGAGTTGGAATTGATTGCATTGATGAGGAATAGCATGTAATAGTTAGAGGAACTAATAGAAATTCGATTGGAATCATATGGCAATGTTAAACATGAACATAATACACTCTATAGCTCAGTTTGGTATCAAATGGCATGATGTTAATAGGTAAATCATGGAATACATATGCTAGGCATGAGATAGCAGCATAGCATCAATGAATAGCTAAGGAAATCATGGATTGAACATGAGTAGACACTTGGAGTGGTGGTTGCAAGGTTGCAGCACCATTCCCAATGTCTCATCAGCAAGGTGACAATAGAAAAGAGTAGAAAATGGTAGGGTAGAGAGTGGAATGAGGAGTCATACCCTAGTGTGGAAGATGAAGACAATAATCAATGATAAACTAAGTGTCATTGATGAGGTACCCTTCACATTAACCAAGGAGCTGCTTTGGGAAGCTCTCCCCACGTTTCCAGGTGAGAAAATGATTGCAAAAGGGCTCAAGGCTCGAGGTTATAATAAATAGAAAAGGAATATTCCATGGAATCATTAACTTGGCAGACTGGGATATTTTGGTCGATGGTCCTTGGTCAATGGTATCGACCAAATATTTCCAGCAAAAAACTCAGGTTTAGAACAGCAACTTCAAGTAGGGATTTGAAAGGCTATACAAGGTCAAATTGAGTGAGGTTTTCTTCCACAATTCAATCAAGGAGTCTAGTTTCGGGGAATACCTTTGGATTGTGCACGGAGGTCATTTGGTACATCAACTATATTAATATTCTCCAATGCGCAGACTTTCCTCAAACACTGACAATGCATTTAAGCAAGGGGTATCATTGTCAATGTCCATGGGCTTAGTCTTCGAATCATGGTCATCAATCAGAATGGTCCATAAATCTCTTCTTCCACCGCTTCGAGTCTTCGGACCTGAATACAACAGTGGATCCGGGTCAGGGTCAAGGTTAGAATAGGGCTGGATATTACATTATTGGCAGACATGCTTTAAGTCATAACACCGTACTTCTTTAGGAAGGTCTCATCACACAACGCCTTTTGGTAGTGGGTCCGGCATCCCTCGGGACATTCCATGGCTGGGGGTTAAGTCACCACTCTCTCACATCACCATTGGTCTAAGTACTGGCGCATGTCAGGGTCAAAGCCTAGCCAAATGCAAGTCTCCTACTTAGTTACATCAAGTCAGATCCAGATACGTCCATTCCTCGCCCCTGGCGATCCTTTCCGATATCCTTCACACTAGAGTCCTCATAGTCCTTGACTACGGACTCATCAACTCTATAGGCCATCCACATATGGTATACAGGAAGCTCTCACGTCCCCTCACGGGTTGGTTACCGGTCTTGAGCGCCAGTGAGACCAAGTCTAATCATATGCAACCCTACCAATAAATGGTCCCCACAATGTGATTCCTGTCCTCTCACGGATTGGTTACCAGTCTTGAGCGCCCATGAATCCCCATTGCTACCACGGGTCGTTCGGTCTCAATACCCCTCCGATTAGGGTCTGACATAACGGGACATCCTAGCCAAATACTACTAGACGGTCCTAAATATGTCATCCAACAGTTTAGGAAGGTGTCCAAAGGGCATCTCCGGAAGCATCCCATAATATTCCGTAGTAGTCCAAGGACAGAAGTGTCAAAAGGACACCTCCCCTTTCCAAACCATACCTAAGCATACACAAGCATCAATCCATAATCATCACATATATGGCAACTTCATATATGGAAAGAAATCATTAATAATATATAACTCGCATATATTTGGTAAGTAAATCATACATGAATCATAAACAAGTAATGCTACTGAAATCAAGATAGTACAACAATAGTATAACATTGCAAGAATCTAATTAAAGAAATAAACTAACAAGATTCAAATATAGAAACTAAGATATACAATCTATGTACTTAAGGAAATAACCATCCTTACCTTTTATAACTCGCAAAGGAATCTTAAGAAATCAAGTAAGATCTTGACAAAACTTGAGAAGAAAGTCCTAAACAAATGTATACAACATATTAGGAAAGATACCTAGAAGGAAAGATATCAAAACATCCAAAACAGACCAAATATAAGGTTACTGTACTCATTGGTCGATTGACTTGGTCTACTGCCTCAGTCAACCAATGAGTTGACCAACCGAGACAGTGGCCTTCAAAAATCAGAATTTTGAGAATAAAGAATCGAATTTGGTGGTTCAAAAGGGTACTAAACAAGGGGTAAACTACAATGGCAGCATTCTAGTATATGGAGGTCTTCAAAACACTAATCGAATCAAGTTTTCAAGTTACAAATTAGGAAACAAAAGTTACCATAATTAGATCAATCATGGTTCTTGAAGAATTCATAGTAAAAATCATGGACAAGAACAATAGGATGATGGATCACTGATTGTGAATAAGAAATCATGAAAAGCATGCATAGATCTTCAAGAAAATTAGATCTAAGGCTGAAGAATAATAATTTAATTAAGGAAAGTGAATGAATACAAGTTTTCCTTCAAAAGCGAGTGATGATCTTGATGAAGATCATCCAGCAAGCTTTAGATCCTTAGGAAAAGAGAGGGAAGGAGTAAAGAGATAGTTGCAACAGAGATGCAACATCACTACTACTGTCCTCAATCAGAAAAGGAAAGAAAAGTAACGAAGAATCAAAGATGAAACATAGAAGAGGATGATCACATACATTTTTGTGTAAAAGCACGAGTTTTGATGAAGATCCGTCAAGATGATCACCAAGGATGCAAGGGAGATGACTTGTAGAGGGCTCTAGTACGTTCCAAAGAGTTTGGAGGCAGAAAATACGAAGTAGACTCGAGATTGGACTTAAATAGAGCAAGCAAAGACCTAATTAGCAAAATCAATTCCCATTGGTCGATTGGATTGGTCGACTGGTCCAGTCGACCAATGAGTCGACCAATCAGGACAGCAAGTCCAAAACAGGGAGATGAAGGCTCAGATCAAATCCAAACATAAAGGGGTTTTGCACACACACCAAGTGACTTACCTAGTAGGTAGAAATGCCTTCGAACCATGACAGAGAGCACTCCAAGTCCATCCACTAGTTCCATCTTCATCAGGGTGCAGTTTCCATAAATGGAACACTGACATCAACACTCATAGATTCAAAGCCAGTCACCAAGTCTTCCACTAGGATGGCCCATAGCTGACTTCTTGCTTTACTTCGGGTTGTCGGACCTACAAACAACAGGGTTTCCAGGTCAAGGTTAGGGCTGGGTTTCACATTCATAATTTCATCCGAGAATGGTTCTCGATCAACCACGTCCAGATCCTCGTCATGATCCTGATCCTCAAGTTTACGCTCCACTTCTGTCATCCTTCTACAAAGGCGATTTTGCCTTGCTTCACCTCCATCAGATTCGTAGGTATCTTCCCTTTTTTAGCGCGTTTGGGCTACTGATACCCTCGATCAGGTTGGTTGAGGATGACTTTCTCCTTGGTTCTCTACCTCTTCCCGACAATTCCTTTGGGGTAAGGACTTCGTCTTAGATGGTACCGAAATACGATCTAAGGCATTGATCCTAGTCCCGTTGGGCGTTTGCTGGCGATTGTTACGTTCAGCATGGATTGGTCTCTGTCCCTTGGTCTGTCTGCCTCTCGGGACACCCCTTCTTTGTCAGGATCCTCTCACAGTTTGGAAGGCTCTCAGCAACCTTCCCGCCTAAGTGTTGTGCCTTGGTCTTTGCTCAACTCCAATTTGATGGACAAAGTTACGCAATACTCCCTGCATCTCGAGCATGCCCTTTCGAAGTTCATCTACATCCGCTGCAGTGGCGTGCCCTTGGGGACCTTTAGATGTACCTTCCCTTGGCGTGCCCATTCGGGTCTTCTAGAATCAGGTTGTCCTCGGGAGGATCCTGTTCCATTCGAATCGAGCGGTTGACCCCATGTCACGTCCTCCCAGCCGGTACCCTATCTGGCATACCCGAGAGTGTGATCCACAGCCCGAAGATCAGGTATCGAGTGATCAACCTCCCACATAAACAATAACATAATCATGAACAATCATAATAAAAGTGCGGAAGATAAACCATAGATCCAATAAAGAAAGAATGAATCATAAATGAATCAGAATAATAGATATAGTCAGAGTGTCAAACAGATAAGTAAAGTGAGGCAAAAATCCCACTCTACAACCAGCGGAAAAGTAGCTCTAAAAGAATAAACTAGACAAAATCTAATCCCAGTAGCAAGTACATTGGGTAACTAAATTGTTCTCCACTTTATAGACAACATCCTTATAAGTGTAAATCTCATAAATGGCACAAGGACGCTTCCACTCAATGGTCGGACTAAGCATCGTACGGAGCATAACCACTCGCGGGATCTTCAGTGTAATTGTGGTAACCGCAATCACCTTCCTGGAGATATGCCTCTTCGCCTTGTGCTTCTTCATAGGGACCGTCATGGTACTCAGTACCTGCAGGATAGTCTAACAAACATTTTACAATAAAGGAATGAGTTTCAAAGAAACTCGGAGAAGCGATAAAAATCCATAATAACATAAATGGCGGGATTCAGAACAAACATAAATGCAATATGATATGAGACAAACAATGAATGAATGAATCTAACTCTATGTATGCTGCTCTCTATTGGCAGACATGCTTTAAGTCATAGCACCGTACTTCTTTAAGAAAGTCCACTCACATCCTCAACCATTTAAGATATCTTGGATTCTCTCACGGATCATTTCACCGGTCTTGAGCAGCCGATTGGTAATGGGTCCTTCATCCCTCGGGACAAACCATGGCGGGGGGTTAAGTCAACACACTCTCTCACAACCATTTGGTATAAGTGCGGCGCATGTCGGGGTAAAACCTAGCCAAATGCAAGTCTTCTACTTAGTTACATCAAGTCGGATCCAGATACGTCCATTCCTCGTCCCCGACGATCCTTTCCGGTATCCTTCACACTAGAGTCCTCATAGTCCCACGACTACGGACTCATCAACCCTATTGGTTATCCACATATGGTAAACGGGAAGCTCTCACGTCCTCTCACGGGTTGGTTACCGGTCTTAAGCGCCCGTGAGCCCAAGTCTAACCATATGCAACCCTACCAATAAATGGCCCCCACAATGTGATTCCTGTCCTCTCACGGGTTGGTTACCGGTCTTGAGCGCCCATGAATCCCCATTGCTACCACGGGTCGTTCGGTCTCAATACCCCTCCGATTAGGGTCTGACATAACAGAACATCCTAGCCAAACACTACTAGACAATCCTAGATATGTCATCCAACAGTTTAGGAAGGTGTCCAGAGGGCATCTCCGGAAACATCCCATAATATTCCCGTAGTAGTCCAAGGACAGAAATGTCAAAAGGACACCTCCCCTTTCCAAACCATACTTAAGCATACACATGCATCAATTCATATCATCACATATATGGTAACTTCATATATGGAAAGAAATCAATAATTACAATCACTTGTATATAATTGGTAAGTAAATCATACATGAATCAATTTAATATGAATAAGTAATGCTACTGTAATCAAAGTTATGCAACAGTAGTATATCATTGTAAGAATCTACTTTAGGAAACATGTCAATGATATTCAAATATAGAAACTAGATTCATGCTATCTATGTAATTAAGGAAATAACCATCCTTACCTTTTATAACTCGCAAAGGAATCCTAAGAAATCAAGTAAGATCTTGGCAAACTTGAGAAGGAGGTCCTAAACAAGTATATACAACATATTAGGAAAGATCCCTAACAGAAAAGATACCAAAACATCCAACACGACCAATTCCTGGAGTTGTTGTACTCATTGGTCGAGTGGATTGGTCGACTGGTCCAATCGACCAATCAGTCGACCAATGCAGACAGTAGCCTAAAAAAACAGAGTTTTAAGATATGAAATCCGAATTTGGTGGTTCAAAAGGGTACTAATCAAGGGGTAAACTACTTCAGTAGTATTCTAACATATAGGGGACTTCAAAACACCAATCAATTCAAGACTTCAAGATCCAAATTAGGAAACAAAAAGTTACCATAATTAGATCAACCATGGATCTTGATGAATTCGAAATAGAAATCAAAGACAAGAACAATAGGAGGATGGATCATTGCTTCAGGTAAAGGTATCATGAAAACATACTTAGATCTTCAAGGAACAAGGCTTAGAAGCATAAATCTAAATAAGGAAATAAAACCTACCATATATGTAACTACCATGCTTCATGAAGAACACATAGTATGGTAGAAGAGAACAACTAGAGATTGATAGATTATGGATCATGGAAAGAAAACACAGTAATTAACTACTAACATGATCAATAAAGAAGATCCAAAGAGATCAGAATTCAAATCAGAAGTTTAACAAGATTAGATCATGGTTTGATCATGATTCCTTCAAAAGCTTGCAATGATCATGGTTAAGATCATTGTTCTAGCCTCAAATCCTTAGGATGATCGTGAGAACATGTTCAGAGATGTTTGCAACAGAGAATGCAGCATCTCTTCTACTGTCTCAACTCAAAAAGGAAAGAAAAACAAAGATGGAGGAGAAGAAGAGAGAGTAGACATACCTTTTGATGCAAAAGGAAGAGTTTCGACGAAGATCCGTCAAGAAAACACCAAGGATGCAAGGGAGATGACTTGCAGAGGTCTTTGGTTCGTTCCAAAGAGTTTGGAGGCAGCAAATACGAAGTGGACTCGAGATTGGACTTAAATAGAGCAAGAAAAACCTAATTGCCAAAGACAACACTCATTGGTCGAGTGGATTGGTCGACTGGCCCAGTCGACCAATCAGTCGACCAATGCTGACAGCAAGTCCAAAACAGGGAATTGAAGGCCCAGATCAAATCCAATCCTAAAGGGGTTTTGCACACATGTCAAGTGACTTACCTAATAGGTAGAAATGCCTTCAAACCAAGATAGAGAGCACTCCAAGTCCATCAACTAATCCGATCTTCATCAAGATTCAGTTTCCATAAATAGAACTTCATCATCAACTTTCATGGATTCAAAGCCAGACACCAAGTCCTCCACTGGGATGGCCCAAAGCTGACTTCTTACTTTACTCCTGGTCATCGGACCTACAAATAACAAGGTTTCCGGGTCAAGGTTAGGGCTGGGTTTTACACCCCATCTTCTTGATGTGTTCGATTGTCATGGTGATTGTCTTCCCCGGCAGTTTCTTGTCGAGTACGTCCATTGTTTACTTGTCTCACCAGGACTTAGAAACTTGTCGTTCCCACAGACGGCGCCAAATTGATGCGTATCAGTTATGTTGATGCTACACCCGACTGAGCCTCTTCAAGCTAAAGACGATGAGTCCTGCAAAAAGAGTTAGACACGGGCTGGCTAGATTACCAGGCAACCGCCTCCGATGGCTAAGTCAGACGGTGACCAGTCTAAGATCTCGTGCAAGGATTACACAAGATGATGCTCAGAATGTATTGGATACTTACCGAAGGGGTATGTCCCTCTTCTTATACCGTTAATGTTAGTTACCTTTTATGTATTTGGTAAGTCTACCCGACGGTGGCTGTCGTTCCTCATGAGATCACGCCTTCCTGTCGTCGATCCCACTCGATCAACGACGGAGTTGACTTTCCTCATTGAGAATGGTTGCCATATTAGTCGAGCGTACATCGTGCCTTGATCAAGCCAGACAGCTCTTATCCCAACTGAGTGTGGAGCCCCATCCGGGTCCGACCTGGTTGGGTAGGAAACTTCCGTATCATAAGAGAGCCGACTGAGTGTGGAGCCCCAGCCGGGTCTGACCCGGTCGGGTAGGAAACTTCCGTATCAGGTTCAATTATTTCTAGTATCACTATGAATTGTATGCATTCTACACATTGATATGATCATTAGTTACCTTGTACTTCCCTATCACTAGTAATAAAGTTCTTGCAATCTTGCATTGGAAGTTTGAATAGCTTGAGGAGACTTGTTTAGTTACTAGTTCAAAGCCTGAGAAATAATTATTTCTGTAGAATTTACTTCTGAATTGATGAGTTAATATATATATTGTACCATGCAGGAAAGGAGGAAGACTATAGATATCTCGGAGCCAATTATCAAACCAACAAGCAAATATTCACCTCTTTAGGGTCATCAACAGCTGCTTGTCCGTTGGCAACTACTGTCCCTCAAAAATTCAAGGTCTTAGTGTTGGGGAGAACTGGTGTTCCTTATTCCAACTTCAACGTCTCTCACTTGAAGAGAAGGCACTAAAGTAGTTAAGGAAAAAAACCAAGAAGATGTGGTGATTTCTTCAGTCGTTTCATTTGCAAGCCAGACAAATTGCAGTTAGATGAATGCATTAATTATTACCCATTCATAGACATTTGATACATACAGTGTATTAAATATATTTCATGATTTTCTACCAATTTCATGATTGTCCCTCTTCTTTTCTCATTCCGATTTCAATTGATTCTGGTTTCTTGGTTCTTTGTTTTTCTTGTTTGTTCTTCATTTTACTCAGTGATGGCTTCTGTAGATGTTGAGTTTTGGTGCTTCTTCAGTGGTCTCGCATTGGGCGACTGATGATCTAATCCTTGCATAGAGCTTTATTGTTATTTTTTTATCATATTTTTATAGACAATTTAGGTTTTACATAGACAATTTAGGTTGTATATTATCTGGTAATTTAAGTTTAATAGAATTGCCTTTAACCAGGAAAAAAAACCTCATTATTATTTTGATCGTGCTGTTCCAAGTAATTTGGTTCTGCTCACTATTTGTTAACTGTGATACTATGGTGCAACTTAAGTTTTTCTATCAGAGTATAATCATTAATTTGGATCTCCAAAACTTGCCACATGACTTACCAAAAAAAAAAAAAAAAAAACTTGCCACATGAGTTATTCAAAGTAAAATGAAATAAGTTTATTCCTAAGAATACCTCATTTAAATTGAATCCACATTAACTTTTACGCTACATGGGGAAAAACCAACCCTAATTTTGTACGCAATTGACTTCTTACCAAACAAAATTAACACCCAATAAACTACTCTATATTTAATTTAAAAGTAAAAAACAAAAACAAAATCCTTTTCACACATACACAGATATTTATCAGATAATGATTCAATTTGGCCTCTAAACCTATGCTTGGGATGGCATCAGATAGCTAGCTTTTAATCTCGGTGTTTCTCATCTTTTAATTTTAGAGTGAATATACTTTGTGCTGAAGTAGAGACAATCACAAGTGCCTCTCTTCTTCTCTTCATCATCAATTCTCATCCTTCAAAATTTGGTTTCTTTGAAAACAAACAACCCAGATTGGTGTGGAGACATGGAAAAGGAAAATTGAAAGATCCCTGGCATTTATTTTCATTCAGCTCAAAATTATAGATATCACATAAAAAAACAGACTGCAAAAGCAAACCAGCAACTTTTCTAAATGAGTTGACGCCTTGATGGGTTGGTTCTCTTCTCCTCAACTGCTGAGATCTTGTTTTTAGCTCCCCCTCCAATTTCTCTAATATTTTTCAATAGGATTAAGTTCTTCTCCCTCTCTACATGACTTGATAGCTCCATCAAACATATCATATCCCCCCATGGTGTACTTGAATTCGAAACCCAAGTCCGTGAGTTTATTTGAAGAAAGATGTACAGGATTGATTTATGTACCATTCATTTCCTCGTCAGCAGTATTGCATTGAGTTCTACGATTCTATTGCTTTCCCCTCTTTGTTATGGTTCATCTCGTTTAGTCTTTCTTTGTTTAACAGTCATTTGTTAATTTGAGATACATGCCTATTTTAGTGAAAAGGCATGGTGCCGTTTCACACTCCCACAAAACGGCACCATACCTTTTTAAAATTTAAAGGATATAGCATTTTAGTGAAACGGCATGGTGCCGTTTCACACCCCCGCGAAACGGCACCATGCCTATTCATCACTGTGATGAAAAGGCATGGTGCCCTTTTGCAGGCGTTGGAAACGGCACCATGCCTTTTAAAAATTTATAAGATATATGCCCTTTTTCATACCCACACGAAACGGCACCACGCCTTTTTGTCACTGTGATGAAAAGGCATGGTGCCCTTTTGCAGGCGTTGGAAACGGCACCAAGCCTTTTTAAATTTTGAAGGGATATATGCCATTTTAGTGAAACGGCATGGTGCCGTTTCACACTCCCGCGAAACGGCACCACGCCTTTTCGTCACTGTGATGAGAAGGCATGGTGCCCTTTTGCAAGCGCTGGAAATGACACCATGGCTTTTTAAATTTTAAAGGGATATATGCCATTTTAGTGAAATGGCACGGTGCCGTTTCACACCCCCGCAAAACGGCACCACGCCTTTTCGTCACTGTGATGAAAAGGCATGGTGCCCTTTTGCAAGTGTTAGAAACGGCACCATGCCTTTTAAAATTTTAAAATGATATATGTCCATTTTAGTGAAATGGCATGGTGCCATTTCAGACCCCCGCAAAACGGCACCACGCCTTTTCGCCACTTGACCAAGATGTGCTCTTTTCTGTTTTTATTTTTTTCCCAATTTTTATGCTTTTTATTTGTGGTTGGGACTAAGAAGAGAGCATTAATCAAGTCCCCAAGATGTAAATAAGCTCTGGTTGGACGCAATATGCACGTTATCATTTTCATGAGTGCTCCACCACACCATTCAAGCCATGTCCATTACAACAACACAACCCCATGAATCATTTCTTAATCAACACCGAATTTGGTGTTGAAGGAAAATAATTGACAAGTTCTATATCACCCACGACAAAGACATCGTCATTATAAAATTCCAATTGTCCGTTGAAGCCTTTCAACCCTGCAAGGATAATGAAGCATCCAGTAGGAGGTAAGAAAAGGCGCGGTGTCGTTTACCTTCCAACTGTCCATGGAAGCCTTTACTCTTCTTCTTTTTTTTCCCTCACCCTTCATCACAACCACCACAGAAGCAACCAAGCCTGCATCCTCTCCCCAACCTTCCCATCCCTGCAACCCCAGCCCTGTCCTCTCTATTCTACAACCACCACATTACACTGCAACTCCTGTAACCAGCCCCATCTAAAACCCACACTAACAAGAAAGGAATAGCAATTCCATTAATAATTTCTTAATTCAAGCACAACTAGTGCAGCCTACTTATAGGCTTATAGCTTGGCTAAGCTTCACAAAATAAGACATCTCAAAAGTTGATCACTATACCTCGAACCTGGCATTAATCCCTGGTTATGTGTCATCTACCAAAACAATATCATCAGCAAAATGCATAAAACAAGGAACCTCATCTTAAAACACTGATGCTACACAAACATGATGGCAGTGTAGCATTATCAAATGGTTTTTCTTGTTCTTGGCACTTACTCGAGCATGTACTGATATGGCAATCGATGATACATCAAAAACTCAATCCATACAACAATTAATTGAAGCAAAGGCCTGACCCATGTTGGAGTTCAACTGAAACATTTACTTACACCCCAAATAAGAATCCATAATTGTGCTACAAGTAATCACAACTCATTGCCCAAACCATGGAAAACAAACAGATAAAGAACCATAGATTCAAATGGGTACCTAGCATGAACCTGAAGAATGACCTTACCAACAAAATATCATTCCCAAATTTGCTTCATTCAAGTTACAAAATACATGTCCAGAATTTGTATGAACAATTTGTAATTCTATTTCCTCAAATCATAATATTACATTTCCAACATACAAAATGGTTACAAACAGAGCCATTTGAAATGGTTACATACAGAGCCATACGAAATGGTTACAAACAGAATTTGTATGAACAATTTGTAATTCTAGACTGCTTCTTGTGCACATACTTCACTGCTGCGATTTTAGAAATGCTTTCACGGTAGTTCACTTGCGGTGCACCAACATTAGCTTCAACCTATGTGCCAATCAAAGATAAGCTTGTGAGAAGTTCACATTTAGCAGTACTAGTGCTATGCTTCATGTTTTTGAATACAAAAGTCTGGAATCATACATCTAAACTAGGGTACAAAGTTGAAGCACCATGCACTGTAACAGGAATATAAATAACTAGGGTACAAAATTGAAGCATAAAAATGACAAAAAGAAAATATGCTTTACAAAACAATGGAATATAGCATTGTTGGAAAGAACATACCAGAGGATTTTGAGGCTTCAGGTCCTTGTGGCAAACTCCAGGAACATTGTGCATATAACTCAGGCCCCTAAATGACATACAAATCTAAAAGAGTTAGATATATAAGCCTCACAAGGGAAGTTGGGTGGTATGTAAACTAGGAAACAGAACCAATATATGACTGGGAACAACACTCCAGTCAGCTAGGCTAAAAAGAATCGTAAACATACTCAACTAAAAAATAAATTAAAACCAAATGGTAAAGGAAACCCGTTCCAGCCGTAGTTGTGATTGGAATCTTAGAGATATTGAACTTCTAAATTAAGTGTTCAAACAAAGACTGGACTGGTAAAGAGTCATAGTTCAGCCATGCTTTACAATATCATAATAAAATTTAAAGTGAAAAACTCCAAACAACCACCCAAGATCCTAGTTTTAAGAACCTTGAAATGCAAATCCCTTGGGTAGCTGCATCATCCTGTCCATACTCCTTGCTTCCTACAAAAACCACTATGGTGTTCCATGACTTGGTAACTCACCATGAATTTGAGAGCATATACTCTCTCAAGCATCAACCCAAGAGTGTGACTCTGGCCCACAAGCTTAAGAATGAAAAGGGAGATCAACTCAACTCAAGTTTTGCCAGTAGGAGGATGCCACTCAAAGGCAAGAGAAGGGAATGAATCAGTAAGTTAAGGCATGAAACTTGTTTCTTTCGACTCTTTCATAATAGAGAATGGGAAAATACTTTCTAAATGAAACCAATGTCCAGAATTCGGACATAAACACCTCAAAGCTTAATATTGACAAACCTAAGTTATTTCCTAAAAGCAACAGTGGGAAAACATAAGATTCTAACACTCTTCCACACTGACCACAAATCATCTAGGACCATAAAGCACAAACATGCCTAACAAACATGCTGACTAATCCTATAATCCAAAGCCAGGGACTCACAACATTGTAATACAACAAGTCAACCAATAAATTATGAACTCAACTCCATATCCTGAACTTACATAGATAATCAAATAATTCAGCAATGTTAGACAAGAAAAACATCAGGCTAGACAGGAAGTGCTAAGTGTAAAGAGGTGCATTTAGAAGGATAACATTACCCATCTGTGCATGCTGATAGAAATGAGGCCGATATGGTGTGCAGTATTTTGATTCATCGCATTAGGTTTACGAAAGTCCTAATTAAATGGAGGTTCCTTCAGAGTTGGAAGCGTCAAGGCTATAACTATAAAGCTTGAAACTAGACTTTAGGAAAAATCCAAACATTGACATGATTTAAAGGGAGGGTATAAAGCATGCCTGGCTAGCGGTTCTGCCTAAAAAGCATGTTTGGGAACACCACTCCAGTCAGGAATGTAAACTCTTAAGGAACCTCAATTTAGTTATGTAAACTAGGAAACCATTTAACAAAGAGTGTATATAAATGTTTACCTGAGTAGAACCTTGAGATGAATACAGTTGATCACCTATGCCAGACACTGTTGAACCCTATGAGTAGGGGTGTCAATTTATAGCCCGAACCGTTAAAACTGAACAGCACCGGCCCATTATAGCCTGAACCGGCCCTAACCGAACCTTAATGGGCCATAATTGGGCTGAGGGTTGTGGAGCCTGCACCAACCTGAAACCGAACCGCAACCCGGTATAACCCGTTTTGTAATTTTACATTAAATAGTATTTGAATCATTATATTACCATTAGGTAGTTGGTATAGACAATAAAAAAATTAAGCATGAATTCAAAGATCAAATAGTCATTTTACTACTTAATATCTAGGTTCTTGATTTCTATAGAATGGGTGGGTGTTTTTTAATGGAAATTGACCAATAGCAACTTTGCTTTCCATATAATTTTCGCTTTTGTTGTAGGATGCTCAATTGTTTCTTCTTGTTTTTTTTCTTACACACCATAAACCGTTAGTCAACCTGAATCTAAACCGTTAGCCCAAACCGTTAGTGAGCCCAAACCCAAACCGCAGCAAACCGAAACCGTTATTTTGCTAATGGGCCGTGTTTGGGCTAGGTGTTTTTAGCCCGAAACCGCACCGTTGACACCCTTTCCTGTGAGGTACCTACTTGTTGTATAATCCAACAACACATATAAACAACATTAAGGTAATTTAAAAGAAAATTTATATTTTTTAACAGTAATTTTAAATGAATTGTTTTATATATATTATACTTGTAACAGTGACAAGAAACTAGACTGTGGCATATCTTCATATCCACCATGCAAACCCAATGTGGTCATTAAAGATGGTATTCCGGATGATGGTACGTTGATGGAGCTCTGTCCTTCCACTGGCTTTTTCCTTCTATTTTTGTTTCTGCCTTTTTCATGCCAAGGCTTCTTTCTCTTTGATCCACCTTTTTGAGATTCTTTCTTTTTAAGATGTAGTTGTGTATATGTTTCAGCAGATTCTGTTGAAACATGGTCAACATGGTTTACACCAAATTCATCTTTCGAGCTCCTGATGTATCCCATTAGCATGCCTATCGAGTATCTTAAATCCAACCTCTGTATTACAGGATTCATTAAGAAGTTTCAAATATCTGGGAACCATCATCCTATAACGCTGCAAGTGACTTAGTTTGTCATTTACTTCAATACCTTCCATTTCTCTCCTATCATTTAGGGACAATATTCTTATCACCTTCATCCATCTCATCAAAATATATCTTTTAGGAATGGACTTTATTTGTAAGAAATCTAAGACTTTCAACCTTCTCTCTCAAATATTCTACAACTACATGTCATACTCCCCTCAATTGGATTATGCAACACTTTGTGTTCCTTTCCAATCTTATGTTCACACTCACTTTCTTCCATGATCACATAATGACAATTTAAATCAATTACACTCTGGCATTTGATAACTTGACTAAGATTCAACTCATACTCCGTCTTAAACATCATAAATATATTTGGAGTATATACTCTGAAAGCTTTTCTCAAGACACCTATCTTTGAATGGAAACCCCCAAGTATAGTATTTTGTGCATCAAACTCTTGTTTTAGTTCATTGGCACGTTTTGCATCTACAACATCTTAAAAGTGTTCCATAAATTGTATAAGATCAAAACTGGACTTTAGACATTTTTTTCAAATTCGCATTGATGCTTTCAGCAAGTTGTGTGCTCCTCACACCTATTGTGAAAAGTTCATGCATGTAACAACATTCCTATTTTTCTTTCAATTTATATGTCTTATCCAACCAAGAAGTGTCTTGAAGCTGACGATTCCCTCTCAAATTCTTCTATGCATTATCAAATTCATCAACTTCAGTTTTTTTCCAAATGCATTTTTTCAAACAGTTGTTGAATAATGAGTCTTTATGCATACCTGAGGCGTTTCTTTGCATTTTGCAAAAGATGCCAACAACACAATGCATGATGGGTACTAGGTGAAACCTTTGCTATTGCCCTTGCCATTGCAACATCCTGATCAATGAATAGAATCTTCGGCTTCTTCTGACCATTACTTCTAAAGAAAGTCTCAAATAACCACTTAAATGATTCAGCAGTTTCATCATAAAGCAAAGTAGCACAAAAAATAACTGCAGTCCTATGATGGTTGAAGCCTACAAATACACCCAAGGGCTTATATTCCCTATTTGTGCAAAAAGTAGTGTCAAAAACTACCACATCACCGAATAGTTCATAATCACACTGCATCCCATAATTAGCCCAAAATATATTTGTTATCTTTTCCTCATTGTCCATCTGTAAACAGTACACAAAAGCAGAGTTTATCTCCCGTTGTTTATCTAAATAGAGTATCAAACTCCCAGCCTCACCAAAAGCTAGATCACGTTGCCGTTTGGTATTAAGATAATTCTGTGGATCTTTCTTGGTGAAGCCAACATTTTCATTCCCTCCTGCTTGGAAATCCAATAAATCAAATGTTAATTTGGTCCCCAGCCCAGTTCTCTCAGCTAAATCTATCTTAGTAGCTTGGGTAGTAGATATTGCACGCTGAGACCGCATAAAATGTACTGTATTTGATGTGTGAAGAAGATGGTTGTGTTCTTCAACAAAGTCTTTACATTCATACTGTCCATCTGCCTGTAATGATATGATCATCTTTGCACCACAGCCAGTTCTAGTCTCTGCATGATGTACTATTTTCACTTTATCTGATTTCTTTCGCTTTCCTTGTTTACTACAAACATAAGTCCTTTGTACAATGACAGTTGGATCTTCTATGCTCTTATGGCAATAAGCTCTTCTTATACCAAATCCAATATTACGCCCATATTGGTTATAAAGAGTATATGCTTCTTCTTCCGACGTGAATCTCATGCCAATTTGAGGCTCAGGACACCCAGCCATTGCAATAAACAAGCCAATCAACCACTGAGATACAATTATAAACACTATAAAATGTGAGGAAACATGTCTAAAATTCAAACATTTTATTACAATTCGGTGTATCTAATAAAATTTCATTCTTCCATCAATAAATAGCACATACAACAACACAATGAAAATTAAAGGTGTAAAAAAAAAAAATATTGATGGAATATGATGTCTTGGTAGTTATTTTAAATTGATGAGCTATGGATAAGTAACTCCAAATATTGTGGATTACCTCTTGCTAGTTACTCTAAATTGATAAGCTATGGGACCTGGTTACTGAGAATGGCATTTGTAAGACTGAGTTGAATGCCAGGAATTACACTTCTATGGGGTTTAGTGATATACTTATAAAAGCTATAACATCTAACTCCCAGAGTAATATTTTTCTTTTTAAAGCACAACTGAAAAATGATAAAGCCTTAGAGAAACTTCAGATATCGAATTATATCATATTACTAGAGAACTATAGAAACTTCAGAGAAATTAAAATATGCCGTTTAATAGAAGCCTTAACCGACTTATGTAGCTTAATGAAAGTAGACAAGAAATTCATAAATGACACATTTATTTTCACCTTTATGAGAGGTGACAAGCAAGTGCAAAATTTTTGTTCTCCTATCTAATTTCATTATTTTGTTTTTGGCTTTCTCAATTAAAATTTTACATTACATCTATGGAGACTGCCTATTTAAGCATTGTTATATATGTTTGAAGAATTAAATTGGGAAAAAGATCATTGAAGGGCAGTTTGGCTTCAAATTTTAATAAAGGCTTCAGAGCTATATTGCAACTTCTGATGATGAGGCCATGTTGGAATGGGTTACAAACTCAGCATAAGATTTGTGCCCCATTATCTGTATTCATTCCACACACAAATAATAATAAAGAAATAAATAAAATAATAATAAAAAGAAAATCAATGGTGTACAACATCAAATACAAAATTCACTAACAATACCTTCACAACCAATCTAATAGAACTGAAAATGTGACTCATTCCCTGAATTTTATATTATAAGAAACACAACTATAAAATAGCTGAATAAATGAAACTGTAAAAGGTATATCTTTCCTTAACCATTTACAACATGTTAGGTGCCCAACTAGAATTAACTTCAGCTAAAAATATTTTAGGGATGAGCAAAAGAATTCTAAGAGTCAACTTGATCATATCTTTGACAATTGACACCATCAAGAGTTCCATCCCAAAAGCATACTTTTTTACAATTCGTATAGGCCCCTACTGTCTTTAGGTTTAAACTTGAAGTATGGCTACAATTTTGCAATTTTGGATCATCTATTGAGATCATTATCTTCACATTCATTCTAATTTTCTAAAATCACTTCAACTATTAGTTCTAATGTCTAACATCATGATGCTATTCCCTGCAAGATAAAGGATTTGAGGATGCTAAGCCAGTTATAGTAGCTTTGAAAAGTAAAGGGATCCGTACAATAATTGTAGCTTTCTACCATCAGTTCATTTTAAGAGGATCTGCAATTAAAGCTTTTGGATATTTTAAGAGCAGCTCCAACATCTAAGTGTTGTTGGAGGAGTTTCGGATTGCCTTCTTTCATTGTATAAGATGGTTAGGGAAAGAGAAAGAATTGATGTCTCTGGTGAATAATAAATAAAGGGAGGGGAGTGCAAGAGAGAAGCCAGAAATTGTAGATGAAGTTATCTTTGAGAAGTGAGATGGAAGGGTGTCTGTTTCTTTTTCAACCCTATTCTGTCTTCTCAACTCTTGATTTGGTTGTTGTATCTTTGTAACTTGTAAGCATTCCTATTTACAATGCAAGCATTTAAGTCTTCTTTTTCTTTCAATTAACCCCATTTTCATCATCTCCTTCTTCCTAGAAAAGTAGTAGTATGTATCAAGCTTTGGCATTTGTTATCAAACATGAGAATCGAACAATGGTATTGATGAGCTTAGTTGCAGACACAAATAATAATAGTTTCATCTCTTCCAATCGATCAGCCTAAACCAATCCTGAACTGATGAAAGAAAACTAAAAAACTGAATAATAATGAAAAATGGTTGAAATAAGCCTGGATTCTTAGAGACCTGCTCCAGCCTAATTAAAACACTTGATAGCAAATAGATAAAGGAACAGGACTCTAACTAAACTAACTAATAAAGTGAATCCCGTATTTTTGGATGGTCATCAACTTATAAAAGAGGTCTATTGCATCAATAAACTTAAATATAAAAGCTCAAGGCCCATAAAACCTAATCGTTAATAGCAGAAGAAACTATATTCAGAAACAGCAGAAATTATGTAATAGCAGAAATTATGTAACTCCTAGAAACAGAGCTACAATAACACCATATTCAGCAGAAAAGAAAAATGCAAGGCTACTTGTTAATCAAGTAAAAACAGATACCAAAGTTACTGGAAGCATGTTCTAATACTTCAGGTGAGTGAACTACTTGAAGGGATCTGCTAACCTCCAATAAACTACTTCACAGTTCACTCACTGTCATGAGACAGTCAAATGGGATCTAGAGCATTAAATCCCCCCTTTTTAGGGGGAGAAAGAATGTTATGATATTTAAACTCATTTTCTAAGTTAAGCCACTTCAAAAGAAATGACCCAAAAAACACTATCGAACCTATGGATTAAGTAAAAGGCATTGAAAAGAAAATATGACCAGATAATTAGCTACTTACAAATTCAATGGCTGAAAACATTAGACCAATAGTAGTTCAAAATCAAGGGAAACAGGGTTGTTTAACATCTACCAAGCTACCATAATGCTCTCTATTTTCAAAAACAACATGACTTGTTTTAACCTTGACAATATAAAAATACCACAACATGATTGTAACGTTCAAACACAAGCACACCATTGGCAGTCAAAATATCATCGAAATTTATAAGAAATTAGGTACATTCTAGTGCATAGAAGAAGCAGCATCATACCCCATGAATTTCAAAATTTGGAAAAGTGTGAGAATGAACTGTTAAGAGGGAAGCACAATCATTCAAGATACAAGAAAGAAAAGATAGAAAAGATTATGCACAATATATAGGGCAATCATTGAAGGTTTTACAGCTTACCAAGGAAGCGAATGCAAGATGCGTTGCAGGAAGCCAAATGCGTTTGCAGGATGGAGTGAAGAAGAAAACGAAGGAAAGCCCTGTTTCCTTTGGTTTTGCTTGTTCGCAGGTTTGTCTCTTATAAACCTATCGCAGGATCTCTCTCAGAAATCTGCTGGCTATCTCTCTCCTCCAAGTTAGGCTCAAACGAGAATGAAAAAGAAGAGGGTACGTTTCCCTAGATTTTTGGAATGTTGAGCTCGTCGTTGGAAGAATCAGGATCTTTAGCAGATTCTCTCTCTTTCTTAGGTTTCGTTCTCAGGGAAATGAAGAAGACAAAATGAAAAAAGACGATTAGTTTTCCTCGATTTTTCATTTCAAATTGCTTCTTTGAACCGGTTTGTTTTTTAGCCGAACTGAATGAGCAGAACCGAATGAACCGATTATTTCACTTAAAACCAAAAAAACTCACGTGTTGTAAATCAATAACTGAAATTTATTTTTATTTGCTGGCTCAATTTGAGCTGTTTCGCTTAATGCACACCACTGAAGCAACATCCCGTTATTGTACCCAAAAAAAAGAAAGAAATAGATGTCGGAGGACCCAAAACTCCTAAAAAAGTGGGTTCAAGTGAATATATAAATTTTATTTTTCAGTAATTAATTAATCAATCAATTGAATTAGGTATTTCATTACTATGTACAAAGAAAGATTCATTCGTTACAATAATCTGCCCTTGTTTTCTTGTGTTGAAACCGGAGCTGTTACAAAAATTGAATCCAACGACCTGTCCTTGTTTGCTCGTGTTGAAACCGGAGCTGTTACAAAAATTGAATCCAACGGCCTGTCTTTGTTCGCTCGTGTTGAAATCGGAGCTGTTACAAAAATTGAATCCAACGATCTGTCTTTGTTTGCTTGGGTTGAAACTGGAGCTGTTACGAAAATTGAATCCAAGTCATCAACGTTAACGGCTGCCACCTTAGAAGAACTGACCTTAACCGAAGAGGAAGGCGAACGGCTCCTGTAAGGTACTCTCACGTTTATTGTGGTTTGGCTGGATACATGAACATTCTGCTGCTGCTTCTGATGATGAGGATGGTGGTGGTGGTGGTGGTGATGCTCATAGCCTTCAGAATCCTCATCTTGCTGCAGCTGTTGTTGCTTTTCTTTGATTACTTCTTCTTTCTTAAGGTCAGAAGGGGGCAAGAAGAACTCCTTTGACAGACCCCAAACGTTGAAATCAAATTCTTCAATGGACCAGAGTTCTTCCATCTTGGTCCGAGAATGGGTCTCGGAGCTCTCACCGAACCGGAACAGCGAAGCGGTGGTCCGACCACCATGGGCGATGTTGACACCATCAATGCATCGATAATCATGGATGCGAGAAACCATGGTTGTCTCCCAGAAAACGCTGTCATGGCTGGCTGGCTTGATGCGAAGGAGGTGAGAGTCCTCTAACTGCACCAAAAGGCCCGTTCTCTGACTGAAATATCCCCACACTGTGTGTCTGATGATGTCTACGTTGTTTCCGCTCCTGGCTCTCAACGATGATGGTTCTGCTTCTAGTTTCAGTACGAAGCAGTCTTCTTCGTTGATCGTTCTCTCCCCTATACACACCGATTCCGAGAATAGATTGGCCGTCATCCGTGGATCCAAACCCTGTTTGAAAATTCAAACACAATACATCAATATTTACAATACTTAGTTCTCTTCTACCCAACCCCCCCCCCCCCAAAAAAAAAAAAAAAAAAACCCTTACTGTACTTGGCTTGAGATTAATTGGGAAATGCTTGAGACGATCATACATGGCGAATTGGCTTCAAAGTAGGGATACAAATCCTCTGAGTCCGGGCATCCAACCATTAGATGCCTTGCCAGTGGTACCAAAATTCGTTACTGGGTATCACGGGCTAGGCATCCAGTGGCGGATGACCTCTCAATTTAAACTACAACACTGTAGGGTTGGGCTGGGCTTTTTAAATCCATGACTATGATATTAAATATCCTAACTCTACCTTGGCTTTGGCGCTATCTCTACAACGTCAAACCTAGGTTAGGCACTTAACCTTGACCTTGACCGTGATCCTAATCCTAATCACAAAAAGATTGAGCCATGCATAATTTTTTTATTGTTGTTCTACTTTCATGAAAAACAACTTACAAGGGATAGGGTGAACTAGGTCAGATGAGTCAATCTTACTCCAAATGCTCAACTCTAACTAGAAACTTATCTTTATCAAAGCCTCCATGGTTCTGCCCTAATTTACTATTCTTATAATTTTGAATCTAAAACTTATTTAACCTTTAGTTCAATATTAAATCAAATCAAATCATCGAGAGCAAACTTGCACACCTTGTTTCTATTTTTGAACACAAAAGACTGAAATGAGAAATTCCAACCACTACAATACCTTAATGGACAATTTCATTAGTCCCATTTTTATAGGTCAAACTTGAGGGGTTGTTTAGTTGGCAAAAGACCAATACCTGCACATTGGAAGTTAGAGTTCAATCCTCTCAAGGTCACGGGCAAAGTCCTGCCATATATTTAATATATATAATAGCTACTCTTCAGAAATATATTTAAATTATATGTAATATTTAGTCTCTCAAGAGTAGTCAAGGTGTGCCACTCAGATGAATCCCGATTAAAAAAACCAAAAATTAAATAAAATAAAAGAATCTCGTGGATCCAGCGATGGATTCTACCCGGATTAGTTGGCACGTCGTACGTCAAGTCTCTCTCCATCCTCTACCTTGGCCCCCAGGTGCAAATCTCGCTCCAGGCCCACTTTAGCAAAAAAATGAATGGAAAAGAAAATTCCATCTGATCTGTATGGTTTGCAATGCTAGCACCCACGAGGTTCACTGGAACATGTAAACGTTGGCAGTTGGCTTGCAAAAATTATTCTGAGTTTATTTATTTAACTAATTATCGGATAAAGAGGAAAGAGAGAGGGTTTTAGCCTTGGAATAAATCTTTATCTTAGAAAATAGAAAGCTTCATTCTAACAATAATAATAATGTGTCAAGAAGGCAAGCGTGACCTGGATATCACTTCATTTTGGATATTACACGACAGGGATCAATGATCGAAAGAGGTGAACTATGAGTTAGGATCCTCAACTTTTGAGTGTGGAAAGATAATTAATCTTATTTGACGTTTTCCATATCACATATATAAGAGAAACCTCAGTTCTTAACACGGAAGGTAACTCTGGAGGGTCTAGGAGGATTTGAGGTTAGAAGAACCACACTCGTGATAATCAATTGAAAGTTAACTAGTGGGTCTTCTTGTTAATACCAAAATATACTACCGGTAGCAGTCTCTATTTGAAATCTTGTTGAGGAATCTGTTCAAACACTTGAAAAGTTGTTGTAATCACTATACTTTGTCAGAGCTGAAACATATAGAGGTACTTTCTTTAAGGTATTTAGACATCCCGATTTGTGCAATATGTGTTCCAAATATATCTTCACTCCAAGATGAGTCAACCCAAACCTTTAAGGTTGCACCCCCATAAAGGTTACTTAAGGTGTAATTAGGTTATATTCACTGCTTACTAGAATAACAACAGGAAGAGAGAGAGAAAGTAAAAAATAAACTAAAAAATAGGTTTATATAGAGCCCCAAAGGCTATGGGTAAAAAGGTAAGGTCACCTCCCTTTGTGAGGGTACCTATTTAACTCACCAACCCGTCCCTAAGTTCTAAATCATATAGAATTATTAATATTTATTAACATATAGCTATATAACCCTGTTTGGGTCACACTAGGGTTCAAGCTTTGTTCGCGTCACATAGAGTTCGATCCTTAACCCCAAAAATATATTACATAGGTCCTTACCATAGATAAACAAGATAATCAACTCCTTTCTGTCTGATGTAGGACTAAAGTTTCCGTTATGAAAATCATAAGATAAAAGCTATGATTAAAAAATATATTTAAATAAAAAAATAATATACATAAAATTTTAAACATATTTCCAATAATCTAAGAAGACTAAGGAGATTTTAAGTTGGAGCCTCTAGCCCTTTAAATCTTTCACTTTCCCTTTCCCTTTCCCTTTCCCATTCACTACCTTTCCCATTCACTAGGTCAATGTGCTCCCCATATAATTGAAAAAAAAAAAAAAAATTAACCAAAGGGAAGATGATTGGTGATGGTTTTGAATAATTCTTCTACTCTAAAATTTTAGATTCAAAGTAAAATTAGGATAAAAAACTCATGCACCACAAGTGTGTGAACAATTTCTTAGTGCATTTTTCCTGTCTAAAGTGCACAAGAGCCTACTGCTGAGGGTCTAGGTTCTAATCTTCTCGTCACTCTTCCCTCTTCACCTAAAATACAAGGACATCACTCTGAATCTGGTAGAGAAGTGAAAGACACTTGTAAATCCTAGGCAGTAAAGAACCCTAAATCAAGAGTATGTGTTCTAATACAAGGAAGCCAAGAATAATTTTGGGCCACAATCATTGAATCTATTGTAAAAATTTGCAGAGAGAGCAATTTCTTGAAGACTCTTGTAAATCCTAGGCAGGAAAGAACCCTAAATCAAGGGTATGGTGTTCTCATACAAGGAAGCCAAGAATAATTTTGGGCCACACACATTGAATCTATTATAAAAATTTGCAGAGAAAGAGAGAGCAATTTCTGTGGATGTAACACTTAAAAGGCTAGAAAATTGTTCTTTGGACTCTATTTTTGTGGAAATCTTTGGCATCAAGTTGGCCTCAAGCTAAAAGTCATAGAGATTTACCTGTAAGGAACGGCGAAGGGGTCGAGGTGGACCCCTGGATGCACGAGAATGGTGCCAAGGCGTCTGTCTCCACGCCACCTTCCCATCACTCCCAGCAGTGATCTTACAACCTGATACCATCAGCTCCAAGCACCAGAAATCCGGTCTCTTCTGCCACAGCACAAACCCTCCAACCTCTGCAACTCCACCATGTCCATGCCCATGCCCATGCCCATGCCCATGCCTTCCTCCCTTATTGTGAACTTTCATCATCATCAACCCTTTGTTGCCACCAGTATCATCACCAGTGATTGTTTCCGTGGTAGTCATCTTAACCTTTCCAACTGCATACATACTCTCAATTGAATCCAAAGCTGTATCCCCTCCCATAGCTGCAATGTATTGCTGCACTATGTACTTCGCCATTGAAGATTCCTGCAAATAATATCAAACCCACTTCATGATCAATCCCTACTGAACCATCATGGAAATCTGAAATTTAATGCAGAGAATGAAATAACTAAAGAATTATCACAAAACTTACGATGGGATTATCTTTGATCTTGTCTCTTGTGATGGAAGAGTGACTATTACAGATGGGGAGAGGGATGAGAGGAGCACCAATCACACTCATTAAGAGCTGTAAATCGGTGCTCCGACCACCACCACCTGCGGCGGACGCCGTTGCCGATGATCTGTGGACATGGGATTTCATCCATGACTTCATGTTGTGCCATGACAGGCCACTGTTCTTGGTGTTGCACCCAAACATCTCCTCAGGGACGGGCACTTCCAGCACTGTTTCCAATCCATCTTCTCGATCATAATTCGGACAAAGCTTTCTCATCAGGAAGAAACAATCAGAAGACACAGAGAAGAGAAACCCCTGAAGGATCTGAAGAAGAACAAAAGACATTAACCTTAGACTATAACATTAAGACATGCTGTGATGTAGGCCCATTTTCTCCTTCTTCTTCTCAGTCGACTGTCGTGATCGCACGCATATCTAATCCTATATCTTTATCTTTCTCCTTTTATCCTTGGGTTTAAAAAGTTTCCATCTTTAAACTCTTTAATTAATTAATTTAATTATAAAATTATTAATACTTAAATATAGGTTCATCCCTACCTTATACCTTAGAAGTATTTAATATTCAAAATCAATTTCATTTCTTTCATGGGGAGATTATTTCGGCAATGGTGTGGAAATGGGTATCTTGATATCTATGACGGTATGTTTACCAAAAAAAAGGAAAAATATCTATAACCGTATCTTCACCATGTAATGCAATCGTGCTTGGGATGGAAATTTTGTTTGCTGCTGCTGCATGGATGTACGAGTACAATTCTGGATACTTCCAGATCTAACGGCGCGAACATGAACAAGACACCAAATGTGGAAACAAACCAAGAACTATTGTTTCTTATTTTTCTTCATTTTCCTGGAAGATGTAAGCTTATGATAAAGTCTTCATTATTTTTCTTCATTTTCCTGGAAGATGTAAGCTTGGTAATAAAGTCTTCATCAATGTGATGAGGTCCTCTTTGTGATTCCGAAGCAAAGGGGAAGGGATGTCAAAATCAAAAGGACCGCTAGGCTCAGAACAACAAAGGTTTAATTAATTTGAGAAGTTCAGATTTCACAACTAGCAAAAGTGAATTACTGTAACTGGGGTTTGCTTTTGAATCATAAAATTCACAAAATTAAGAATAGATCTGTTATAGAACTTTCATATGGACAAAGAACCCAAAGCCTAAAAGCAAGGTGCAAGTTTAGCTCTAATAGTCTAAAACCCATCACCTGCCTTGGCTTGCATAGGATATGACTAACTGGCCCTAGAATAGGATCAAGGTCAGCTTAATATTGTGCATTTGACTCTAACTACATATCGATTAATGGATTGTTTTGAATTGTGGTTAGGTAGTTCAAGATTTGAATCAGAATTGAGTGTTTAACCTATCTTAATTTAACAAGAAAGTCAGGATTAAAGTCAAACAAAAATATTTAAAATCAGAATCAGATTTTAGAAAATTTAATCTAACCAGACTCTATTAATGAAGAGATAGGATTTTGGGGAAAATCTATATTCGGAATAAAGGTACTGAAGGCTTTGGGCACCAAGTGTCGGGGATTTATTTGACTAGAAGGATTTGTTGGGGGTGTCGTGTGGATAACTACAAGGCTATCATGCCATGGCGGATCCTTTCTTATCCCAAAATCTACACAGGCAATCTAAATAAAAATAGGATCACAATGAATGAGATTACTGGGAATGAGATCTTACAAGTTAAATTGTGTCCGCCACTCACCAATTATGGTCTGCACGTTCCCTGTTCAGACCAATTCTCTCTTAAATTTATTCTTTCAATGACCCAGCCCCCTTTCCCCTTCCAAACACCTTTTTTTTCTTTTATTTTTCCTAGTAGCCTCGTGCCTCCCACTTGAGAGTTGAGATTTTTTATTGAGGTAGTGAATTATGCTTCTCTCATCATACCATACAAATGAAGGACTTTTTTTTGAACAATGTTAAAATAGATCGAATACAGAAAATAAGTCCCCTTCTAAGTATGTAGTTAAGTAACATAAAGAGCAAAAAATCCTCTACCCAACTTGGTATGTGAAGGATGATTTCTCAAATCTTCTTTTCTAATATTCTTAAGATTGATTTTTCTTTAAAATATAATTGTCTCCTTATGCATTATATATATTTTTTTAACTTCTCAAAATGAAACAAATTGAAGGCTTTGCATTGGTTTAAGCTTTACATGACCATCTTAGAGTAAATAGTGATCTCACACTAGAATGCTATTTGGGCAATAAAAGATGATATAATTAATTGGGTCCCATGATTTCTTCCCATCTATATTAATGGAAGAATAAATTTATTCATTTTAACAAAGCAAGACTTTTTCATCTAAATAGAGATCATGAAGCCATTGAATGGGGTGTGACCACATACACCATCATAGAACTTAAAAGACATGATTTTCTTGTATAGGGAATGGCCCCTATAATTTCTTTTTAGGATTTAGCTCATCTTCTGGAAAAAATTTCTAATGAGTACCTAATAAGTGATACGATTCATGTGCATATAAAAATTTTAATCCAAAGATACTCATAGAATTTACCATAATTCTTGAATTAAAATATTTTACATAATTGAATCTTATCACTCTTTGAACACTCGTTGAAAAATTTTTACAAGAAAAGAATCCAAACGTGTGGAATTATTTAATGCACATTAATTTACAATTGAAACCTTCAGTGTCTCTCTCCATGTATATTTGATCACTTTGCACCCAATCACATCTTTCCACATTGTCAACCAAATGGTTGACTCCCTGGGACTAAATCATACCATTTTTTTCTTTTTTTTGGTAGCTGGCAAGTTTGTATTGGGAGGGGGGAATATTACTAACATAGGTGCCACCGGATGGGTGCAAACCCAAGACCTCCCCATGGAAGTTTGGGCTTTCAGCCGCTCATCTAACTCACCATTGGCAAACTAAATCATATTAATTACCAAAATGGATTTGTAGTACCCAATATGTTTAACTGATTTATATTGGACACATATTTATAATCACTTGATCACATGAATATCCATCATTTTCAAAACATACCAAGTGATTGGTTCTCAGGAATACGTGCACCAAGGTATACAACTTACAGGGCAAGAAAAACAAAAGTTGAATTTATTTATTTATTTTATTTATTTTATTTATTTTATTATTATTATTATTTTTTAAATTTAAGGTTGAAGAATCAACAAAGCCATATAGGTGAGTGGGGGTTGGCTTTCAACAAGTATTTTTGCATCTTTAACTTTTGATATTGATGTGGAGAAAATATGATTAACCTTGGTTCATCCTTGGTTCGATCGTCGACTCCGGTCGAGACAAAGGGAATCGACTCGCTTCCGGGCAAGCTGGGTTCAGGAGGTAGCTTACTGAGGAAGGAAACTAACTCAGTCACAAGCACGCGCTAATTCAGTACTTATGGAGTAGGTTAATTAACCTAATGATGGCAGGCAGAACTTGGCGGCTATTACTTATCGCTATCAAAGGGATAACCATCAGATAACAATCGGGTTATCCTAGGAGTCCTCTACTAGTTCAAACTAGTAGGAGTCTATCACTCAACGGATCTAACTATTAGGATCCAATGACTATCCGAAGAAGGCTCAAATACATCCAACGAAGAAGATTCGAAGGTACACTCTATATAAACATCACCTGCCTACAAGGAAAGGGAGAGATATACACACACATTTGGATGTGAACACTCAGAGGCTTACTATCTGAATCGTATTCCAATTATTCATTTCTTAGCTCTGTGCTTCTAGCATAGCCGTTTGTGATTAAGTTCATCGACTTACTTAGCCTTCGGAGGTGGACTCCCGATCCCAGCGGTCGGGCCACATCTGATGCTTTGTTTTGCAGGTCATTCCAAGAAGATCTAAGGGCTGAGCAGATTTTGGAAGCATCATTTGGCGCCCTTCGTGGGAATCGTTTCAGAAAGCTATGGTGACTAGATCAATGGCAGCAGCAGCAGCAGCAGCTTCACAACGCAATACTGGTGTCCAGATTCCTAGAGTAAACAATCCAGACATTCCTCAGGGAAGTCGACCCCTCGAAGTAGATGGCGGTCAAGGAGGAAATAATCCTCCAGAACCACTCCAGTATCAACCGGATCAATTGAAACTCCAGATGCTGAATGTAAGTCAGGCACTCCGTGCATTGACTAGACAGGTGGTGGTACCACAAGAGCTCGATCGTCGTGCTATAGGAAGGCGCACATCCCACCGAGATCGAAGACTAATTGATGAACAAAATATCGGTCAAAACTTCCGTGAAGACGACCGAATGCCTAGGAGAACTGAAAATCTCCCTAGGCGTGATGATCGGTTTGAAGGATCACAAGGAAGTACTACCGATTCAAATACAAGGTTGGTTACAGGGGTGAGAACTGATTCACCTACTGTTAGGCATGTTGTTCGTGATGATCATGCTGTTCGTGATGATCGTGCTACTCGTGAGCATGATCGAGTTGTTCGAGGCCGTGATCGTGTTGCTGAAGATCGATCGACACATATTGGTCAGGAGTTGGCCAATATTAATCAGAAGCTTGGTCAATTGGCAAGGGGAAGGATAACTGATGATATCTATTCAGTTATTCGAAAGACTCCATTTGCCGAGCCTATTGCGGGGTACCAGTTTCCTCACAATTTCCGTTTGCCAACTTTTTCCACATTCGATGGCTCCGGAGATCCCATTGCCCACATCGGTTATTATCAACAGACTATGGCAGTTGCAGGTAATTCTGATGAAATTCTCTGCAGGGTCTTTGGTTCATCTTTAACCAGAGCGGCACAGAAATGGTTGTTGAACCTCCCATCAGGAAGGATCGTAAATTTTGACGAGTTGGCATGCAAATTCATAGGGTGATTCCAGAGTGGAATCCAGATCAAGAAGATCGAGGAAACCTTGTTCACTATTAGACAAGGGAAGAGTGAATCAATTCGAGAATATCTGAAAAGATTCAACAGGGTTTCAATGGAGATAGAAAATCTGGATGAGCAAGTAGCTAAAACTGCTTTGTTCACTGGACTCACTAACCGACGACTCTTGGAATTATTACTTCAAGATATGCCAACAACTTATGCTGAGTTGGTACAGAGATGCCAAAAGCAAGCGGAAGTTACGAAAATCTTAGATGCACACCAGGGAGACAATAAAGCCTCCGCAAAAGAACAAAAGGCTCCTGAGAATAGGCAGAAGCCAAAGCAGAACATTCGTGATTGAGTTGGAAAGCCTCATCAGGCATGGCGGCAGAGATCTCCCGGCAAAGTGAGTATACTCCATTAAATACTCGAGCTGATATTCTAAATATCATAAAGAAACGGAATATTTTGAAGTGGCCTCCGAAGCTTCCTACAAAACCTGGGGAGCAGGATCGAGAAAGATATTGTCGTTTCCACAAAGATTACGGTCATTATACCAATGACTGTCGGCATTTAAAGGCAGATATTGAGAGATTAATATCTCAGGGACATTTGTCCAATTTCGTCAATAGAGGACGAGAGGAACCACACGATGCAGCACCAAAGAGGGACCGTTCGGTTAGCCCAGATGAACCGAAGGAGGCCTAAGTCAAAGAAGGGTAAGGAGGTGGTTGATGCTACTAGGTAATCGATCCTTACAATATTTGGAGGTCCCGAACCTGAATCACTCCGGAAACTGAAAGCAAAATCTAAATTTGTTGGAACCGGAGAAACGCAGAAGCGTAAGAGGCCAAATGGTGAGGATTCGATCACCTTTGGCGAAGAAGATGAAAGAGGCGTTTGTTTACCTCATGATGATGCCATAGTCATCAAGGTAGAGATTGTACGCCGCGAAGTACACAGGGTGTTAGTTGACACCGGGTCTGCTGCAGACTTATTATCTTATATAGCTTATCAAAAACTTAAGGTGGATGAAGACTTGATTGAGCCATCATCCACGCACTTATATGGCTTTGCAGGATCGTTTGCAATAGCAGAAGGATCGGTCCAGTTGGACCTTTAGATTGGAAGTTTTCCTAAGGAAGCCACCATTCGAGTAAATTTCTTGGTGGTTAGGGAGCTCCCAGCTTATAACATCATCCTTGGGAGACCATCCTTATCGAAATTAGGGGCTATAGTTTCTACGAAGCACCTAAAGATAAAATTCCCGACAGAGATGGGAATCGGTCAAGTTTCATCTGACCAGAGGATTTCTCGGCAATGCTATGTTGCATATCTGAAGGATAAGGAGGGCCCAAGTGTCACGCCCTCCCAGCCGGTACCCTATCTGGCATACCCGAGAGTGTGATCCACAGCCCGAAGATCAGGTATCGAGTGATCAACCTCCCACATAAACAATAACATAATCATGAACAATCATAATAAAAGTGCGGAAGATAAATCATAGATCCAATAAAGAAAGAATGAATCATAAATGAATCAGAATACTAAATATAATCAGAGTATCAAACAGATAAGTAAAGCGAGGCAAAAATCCCACTTTACAACCAGCGGAAAAGTAGCTCTAAAAGAGTAAACTAGACAAAACCTAATCCCAGTAACAAGTACATTGGGTAACTAAATTGTTCTCCACTTTATAGACAACATCCTTGTAAGTGTAAATCTCATAAATAGCACAAGGACGCTTCCACTCAATGGTCGGACTAAGCATCGTACGGAGCATAACCACTCGCGGAATCTTCAGAGTAATTGTGGTAACCGCAATCACCTTCCTGGAGATATGCCTCTTCGCCTTGCGCTTCTTCATAGGGACCGTCATAGTACTCAGTACCTGCAGGATAGTCTAACAACATTGTACAATAAAGGAATGAGTTTCAAAGAAACTCGGTAAAGGCGATTAAAAATCCATAATAACATAAATGGCAGAATTCCGAACAAACATAAATGCAATATGATATGAGACAAACAATGAATGAATGAATCTAACTCTATGTATGCTGGTCTCTATTGGCAGACATGCTTTAAGTCATAACACCGTACTTCTTTAGGAAAGTCCACTCACATCCTCAACCATTTAAGATATCTTGGATTCTCTCACGGATCATTTCACCGGTCTTGAGCAGCCGATTGGTAAAGGGTCCTTCATCCCTCAGGACAAACCATGGCAAGGGGTTAAGTCAACACACTCTCTCACAACCATTTGGTATAAGTACTGGCGCATGTCAGGGTAAAACCTAGCCAAATGCAAGTCTTCTACTTAGTTACATCAAGTCGGATCCGAGATACTTCCATTCCTCGTCCCCGACGATCCTTTCCGGTATCCTTCACACTAGAGTCCTCATAGTCCCTGACTACGGACTCATCAACCCTATTGATCATCCACATATGGTAAACGGGAAGCTCTCACGTCCTCTCACGGGTTGGTTACCGGTCTTAAGCGCCCGTGAGCCCAAGTCTAATCATATGCAACCCTACCAATAAATGGCCCCCCACAATGTGATTCCTGTCCTCTCACGGGTTGGTTACCGGTCTTGAGCGCCCATGAATCCCCATTGCTACCACGGGTCGTTCGGTCTCAATACCCCCTCCGATTAGGGTCGACATAACAGGACATCCTAGCCAAACACTACTAGACAAATCCTAGATATGTCATCCAACAGTTTAGGAAGGTGTCCAGAGGGCATCTCCGGAAACATCCCATAATATTCCCGTAGTAGTCCAAGGACAGAAGTGTCGAAAGGACACCTCTCCTTTCCAAACCATACTTAAGCATACACATGCATCAATTCATATCATCACATATATGGTAACTTCATATATGGAAAGAAATCAATAAGTACAATCACTTGTATATAATTGGTAAGTAAATCATACATGAATCAATTCAACATGAATAAATAATGCTACTGTAATCAAAGTTATGCAACAGTAGTATATCATTGTAAGAATCTAATTTAGGAATCATATCAATGATATTCAAATATAGAAACTAGATTCATGCTATCTATGTAATTAAGGAAATAACCATCCTTACCTTTTATAACTCGCAAAGGAATCCTAAGAAATCAAGTAAGATCTTGGCAAACTTGAGAAGAAGGTCCTAAACAAGTATATACAACATATTAGGAAAGATCCCTAACAGAAAAGATATCAAAACATCCGAAACAGACCAAATCTGGAGTTGCTGTACTCATTGGTCGAGTGGATTGGTCGAGTGGTCCAGTCGACCAATCAGTCGACCAATGCAGACAGTAGCCTATAAAATCAGAGTTTTAAGATATGAAATCCGAATTTGGTGGTTCAAAAGGGTACTAATCAAGGGGTAGACTACATCAGTAGTATTCTAACAAATAGGGGACCTCAAAACACTAATCCAATCAAGGTATCAAGATCCAAATTAGGAAACAAAAGTTACCATAATTAAATCAACCATGGATCTTGATGAATTTGAAATAGAAAACAAAGACAAGAACAATAGGAGGATGGATCATTGCTTTCGGTAATGGTATCATGAAAACATACATAGATCTTCATGGAATAAGGCTTAGAAGTATAAATCTAAATAAGGAAATAAAACCTACCATATATGTAACTACCATGCATCATGAAGAACACATAGTATGGTAGAAGAGAACAACTAGAAATCTATAGATTATGGATCATGGAAAGAAAACACAGTAATTAACTACTAACATGATCAACATAGAAGATCCAAAGAGATCAGAATTCAGATTAGAAGTTTAACAGAGATTAGATCATGGTTTGATCATGATTCCTTCAAAAGCTTGCAATGATCATGGTTAAGATCATTGTTCTAGCCTCAAATCCTTAGGATGATCATGAGAACATGCTCAGAGATGTTTGCAACAGAGAATGCAGCATCTCTTCTACTGTCTCAACTCAAAAAGGAAAGAAAAACAAAGATGGAGGAGAAGAAGAGAGAGTAGACATACCTTTTGATGCAAAAAGAAGAGTTTCGACGAAGATCCGTCAAGAAAACACCAAGGATGCAAGAGAGATGACTTGCAGAGGTCTTTGGTTCGTTCCAGAGAGTTTGGAGGCAGCAAATACGAAGTGGACTTGAGATTGGACTTAAATAGAGCAAGAACAACCTAATTGCCAAAGACAGCACTCATTGGTCGAGTGGATTGGTCGACTGGCCCAGTCGACCAATCAGTCGACCAATGCTGACAGCAAGACCAAAACAGGGAATTGAAGGTCCAGATCAAATCCAATTCAAAAGGGGTTTTGCACACAAGTCAAGTGACTTACCTAATAGGTAGAAATGCCTTCAAACCAAGATAGAGAGCACTCCAAGTCCATCAACTAATTAGATCTTCATCAGGATTCAGTTTCCATAAATAGAACCTCATCATCAACTTTCATGGATTCAAAGCCAGACACCAAGCCTTCTACTGGTATGGCCCAAAGCTGACTTCTTACTTTACTTCGGGTCATCGGACCTACAAATAACAAGGTTTCCGGGTCAAGGTTAGGGCTGGGTTTTACACCAAGAAAGGTGACTACACTACCAATCGAAGTACGAGATGATCGGGAAGAAGCAGAAATGCAAAGGCCTGAGCCAGTAGAAAGGCTGGAGCCAATCCAATTGTATCCCGATAATGAAAAAAGAGTTACTTATATCGGATCTGAGCAGCTGGAAGAATTCAAGAGGGAGTTGAAGCCTTTTCTTCAACAAAATAGCGATGTGTTCGGCATGGTCTGCCGAAGACATGCTAGGAATTGATCGAAATGTTGCAGAGCACAAACTCTGGATAGACCCAAAGGTGAAACCAGTTATTCAAAAAAGGAGAAATTTCTCCATAGAAAAATACGAAGCCGTTCGGGGCGAAGTTGAAAAACTGAAGAGTTCTGGTTTCATTGAACCAATTGAATGCCCAATCTGGTTGGCCAACGTGGTGATGGTCAAAAAGGTGAACGGGAAGTGGAGGATGTGCACAGATTACACAGACCTCAACAAAGCTTGTTATAAAGATTGTTACCCATTGCCCAGAATTGACCTCTTGATAGATGCAACTGCAGGTTATGAAACTTTGAGTTTCATGGATGCCTACTCAGGGTATAATCAGATCCTCATAAATAAGGAGGATGAAAAGTTTACGGCTTTCATGACTGATCGTGAAAGCTTTTATTATAAAGTCATGCCGTTTGGCTTGAAAAATGCAGGAGCTACATGTCAGAGGGCCGTCAACAAAATATTCAAAGACTTGATCGGGAAAAATGTCAAAGCTTATGTTGACGATATGCTAGTAAAAAGCATTGCAAGGGCAAAGCATATTGCAGATTTAACATAAGTATTCTCAGTACTACGAAAATACCAAATGAAGCTGAATCCGGAGAAATGTGCCTTCGGAGTTTCTTCAGGCAAATCCTTGGGCTTCATGGTATCACAAAGGGGTATTGAGGCTAATCCAGCCAAAATACAAGCTTTGATTGATATGGAAGCCCCCAAAACTGTTCGGGATGTGCAGTGCTTGACAGGGAGAATAGCCGCTCTAAACCGTTTCATCTCACAATCCGGGGAAAAGTGTACCTTTCTTCAAAGCACTCAAAGATTTGAGGGGCAGAAAGGAAGCAAATTGGACTGAAGAATGTCAGAAAGCTTTTGAAGAGTTGAAGGAAACACTGGGAAGACCACCACTATTATCTCGACCCAAACAGGGAGAAGTCTTGCAGCTATATTTAGCAGCATCCCCTTCGGCAGTCAGTGCAGTACTCGTTCGGAAAAAAGATAAGAGTCAATGGCCAATTTATTATGTCAGCCACGTGTTACTTGACATGGAGACACAATATTCTCAAATCGAGAAGTAGGCTCTAGCTCTTATGATAGTAGCTAGGAAGCGACGGCCATACTTTCAGGCTCATTCAGTGGAGGTATTTACAACTTTTCCCCTTAGTAAAGTTCTTCATAAACCTGATTTGTCTGGAAGGATGGTGGCCTGGTCGGTTGAACTCAGTGAGTTCCGAGTAAGCTTTAAGCCTAGAACGGCAATCAAAGCTTAGGCACTGGCCGACTTTGTAGTAGAGACTACTGTTACTGATTGGGAAAGACCGAAGACTGTGACCAAGATAAGAAGTTTTCTTGGATTAGCAGGATACTACCGGAGATTCATTGAAAACTTTTCTAGGTTGGCTACCCCTATGACTAAGCTAACTAGAAAAGAGGAGAAGTTTGTCTGGACCAATTCTTGTGAGAAGAACTTCGAAGAACTGAAAGTTAGATTGACAAGCGCGCCGGTTCTGACTATACCTGATAGTTCCGGTGGATTGACGGTCTACACTGATGCTTCTAAAATCGGTTTGGGCTGCGTGTTGATGCAACACGGAAAGGTAGTGGCTTATGCCTCTCGACAACTAAAGGATTATGAGCGGAACTACCCCACTCATGACTTAGAGCTTGCAACTATTGTATTTGCTTTGAAAATTTGGAGACACTATCTATACGGTGAGAAGATCGCCATCTTCACGGATCATAAAAGTTTGAAATACTTCTTCACCCAGAAGGAGTTGAATATGAGACAGAGAAGATGGTTGGAGTTGGTCTCTGACTATGATTGTGACATCCAGTACCACCCGGGTAAAGCAAATGTAGTAGCAGATGCTCTTAGTAGAAAGAGTCAAAGAAAAGAGTTGGATTTAAATGCTTTGAGTCGGCCTTTGTTGTCCTCAATGGAAAGATTTGGTTTGGAAGTGATCCCTAAGGGTTCGGATTGTATTCTCTATGCCATGACTGCAAGATCCTCCCTTAGAGATAGAATTATTGCATTGCAAAGTTCTGATCAGGAGTTGAAAGAGAAGATTGATAAGATTGTCTCGAATTCAAAAATGGACCATGCTTTTAGTACATCTACGGATGGTACCTTATTGTTTAGAGGTAGACTCTGTGTGCCCGCTATTGATGAAATCAAGAAAGAAATATTGAAAGAAGCACACCAGTCCATCTTTACAGTACACCCTGGAAGTACCAAAATGTACAAGGACTTAAGGGAACATTTTTGGTGGAATGGTTTGAAAGCGGATGTTGAAGACTTTGTTGCCAGGTGTGGAACTTGCCAACGTGTGAAAGCTGTTCACCAACCCCCATCTGGATTACTTCAGCCCCTTCCTATTCCTAGTTGGAAGTGGGAAGATATCTCAATGGACTTTGTGACTAGCTTGCCGCGGACGAGTAAGGGAAATGACACTGTGTGGGTGATTGTTGATAGGTTGACTAAATCAGCCCATTTCATTCCTATGAAGATCACCTACTCTTTGGATAAGCTAGCTAGACTTTATGTGGACAATGTAGTTCGTCTACACGGAGTGCCAGTGAATATCGTTTCGGACCGTGATCCTAGGTTCACCTCAAGGTTTTGGAATGGATTGCAGAAAGCCTTGGGAACCCAATTGAACCTGAGTACAGCTCATCACCCACAGTCTGATGGACAATCTGAGCGGACAATTCATATTCTTGAAGACATGCTTAGGTCCTGTGTGGTTGACATGGGTGGAAATTGGGATGAACACCTAGCCTTAGTCGAGTTTGCCTATAACAACAGTTATCAAGCAACAATAGGCATGGCTCCGTTTAAGGCTTTGTATGGTAACACTTGTAGAACACCCTTGTATTGGACTAAGACTGGTGAAAGAAAAGTCTTAGGTCCAGAGATGATTGAAGCTACCAATGATATGATTGACATGATTCGGGAAAGGATTAAGTCTGCTCAATCTAGACAGAAGTCGTATGCCGACAAGAGAAGAACCGACTTAGAATTTCCAATTGGAGAGAAAGTCTTCCTTAAAGTATCACCTATGAAAGGGGTGACAAGATTCAATGTGAAAGGAAAGCTTAGTCCCCGCTTCATTGGACCTTTTGAGATTCTGGAAAGGATTGGACCAGTAGCATACCGCTTGGCCTTGCCTCCGTCACTTGCTGGAGTTCACAATGTGTTCCATGTTTCAATGCTTCGGAAATACCTAGAAAACCCGGAGCACATACTACAGCAAGCACCCGAAGGACTTAGTGCCGATCTTTCTTATGATGAAGGACCAGCCGAGATCCTAGATAGAAAGGACAAGCAGTTGCGGAATCGCACCATCCCTCTGGTGAAGATCTGATGGAAAAACCATACCCCTGAAGAAGCTTCATGGGAGAAAGAAGAAGACATGAAGGAGAAGTTTCCTCATCTTTTTGGAAGCACAGGTACGCTTTCAATTTCGAGGACGAAATTCTTTTAAGGGGGGAGAATGTAATATCAAGCCCTATTCTAACCTTGACCCTGACCCGGATCCACTGTTGTATTCAGGTCCGAGGACCCGAAGCGGTGGAAGAAGAGATCTATGGACCATCCTGATTGATGATCATGATTTGGAGACCGAGTCCATGGACATTGACAATGATACCCCTTGCTTAAATGCATTGTCAGTGTTTAGGGAAAGTCTGCGCATCGGAGAAGATTAATATGGTTGATGTACCAAATGACCTCCTGTGCACAATCCGAAGGTATTCCCCGAAACTAGACTTCTTGATTGAATTGTGGAAGAAAACCTCACTCAATTTGACCTTGTATAGCCTTTCAAATCCCTACTTGAAGTTGCTGTTCTAAACCTGAGTTTTCTGCTGAAATCATCTTGGTCAATCATTTTGGTCGATACCATCGACCAAAAGCATCGACCAAAATGTCCCAGTCTGCCAAGTTAATGATTCCATGGAATATTCCTTTTCTATTTAATATGACCTCGAGCCTTGAGCCTTTTGCAATCATTTTTCTCACTGGGAACGTGGGGAGAGCTTCCCAAAGCAGCTCCTTGGTTAGTGTGAAGGGTATCTCATCAAAGACACTTAGTTTATCATTGATTCTTGCCTTCATCTTCTACACTAAGGTAAGACTCTTCATTCCACTCTCTACCCTACCATTTTCTACTCCTTTCTATTGTCATCTTGCTGATGGGACATTTGGAATGGTGCTGCAACCTTGCAACCACCACTCCAAGTGCCTACTCCTGCTCAATCCATGATTCCCTTAGCCATTCATTGATGCTAATGCTTATATCTCATGCCTAGCATATGTATTCCATGCTTTACCTATTAACATCATACCATTTGATATCAAACTGAGCTATAAAGTGTATTATGTTCATGTTTAACATTGCCATATGATTCCAATCGAATTTCTATTAGTTCCTCTAACTATTGCATGCTATTCCTCATCAATGCAATCAATTCCAACTCATGCCATGATGTTTATCACTTGAACTTGATAGCTCAAATTGGGGCTTTTTAATTAGACCATTGGATTGGGTTAATTCCTTGATTTATAGTGTCCTACTACTGTTGTTAAGTATGCCTCCAAGTTCCAGATTGATCCGAACACCGGAAGACTCATTTCGGACCAAAAATCCCCAAAATCCACTATTCTGCCCGAGGACTATTTTGGTCGATCATTTTGGTCGATACCATCGACCAAAACCATTGACCAAAGTTGTTGCTTCGACAACAACCTTGGTCGCTTTTGACTCGAATGATATCCGATCTTCCCGACTTCTTTTCTAACTTATTATTGATGTTTGTTTAGGGCCTTAACACTGTTATTGGACTATTCTTGGTATTCTCAATTCATCATCAACTCATCCAAGGTAAGGATGGTTATATCCATAAACATATAAGTCATCAAATATTGAACTATGCTTTATTCAAAGAATGAAGTCCCTAAATTCTTTCAATCATTATGATACTTGATACATATGTGTTGGAACAAGTAATATTCAAATCTTTATACAATTGTTGTGTTACTCTATCATTTTGATTTGCTTATGTTTATAATGATTCGTTTCAATATCATGATTTGAGTACTATTATGAATATGCATTGGATGCATGAGAAATGATGAGATCTGATGTGTGATTGCTTACGTATGACTTGGGATCGGAGGGTGTCCTACTGACACTTCTGTCCTTGGGCATCGGAGGGAATAGTATGGGATATTCTCCGATGGTGCCTATCGACACTCTCCCGAGTTATTGGATGACATACATAGGAGTGTCTAGTGGTGTGGCTAGGTTCATCCTTGTCGTGTCAGACCCGAATCGGAAGGGCATTGAGACTGAACAACCCGTGGTAGTGTATGGTTGGATGGGCGCTCTAGGCCGGTAGCCAATCCGGTAGGGGACATAAACCATGCTACGGATACCTGAAAGGGGCCATTTATTGGTAGGGTTGCATATGGATAGACTTGGGCTCACGGGCGCTCAAGACCGGTAACCAATCCGTGAGAGGACGTGAGAGCTTCCCGTTTACTATATGTGGATGACCAATAGGGTTGATGAGTCCGAAATCCGGGATTTCGCGACTCTAGTGTGAAGGATACCGGAAAGGATCGCCGGGGGCGAGGAATGGACGTATCTGAATCGACTTGACCGATCGAGTAGATGACTTGCATTGGGCTAGGCTTTACCGTGACATGCGCCAAGATTTCTTGACCAAATGGTGATGTGAGAGAGCGGTGACCGATTCCCCTTACCATGGTTTTGATGATTTTACCAATCTTCCCCGGGCATTCCCAAGATATGGAAATGGGAGAGTGACTGACGACCCAAAGAAGTACGATGCTATGACTTAAAGCATGTCTACCTTAGAGACCAGCGTTCATAGAGTTAGGCTCATATCTGCATCATATGTTCCATATCACATTGCATTATTATATGTTCTGAATGTGTATGATTTCTAATTATGGAATAACTTCCTTGCTGAGTTCTTCGAACTCATTCCTTTTGTGCAAATGTTTTAGATTACATTCCAGGTACCAAAGATTACGATGGCACCTCCTATGAGGCGGACTATGATTCCACATACTACCCTCCGGGTAGTGGCGTCGGTGAGGATTCGTATATTGGAGCCGAGGAGGATTATTATTCGCACCAGGGTTAGCCCCACAGTTGTGCGGGAGCGGCAACGCTGGGTTTACTTCATCCGTACTGTTGAGGAGACTACTATTAGTATAGAAGAAACCCTAGCATAGTGCCCCATTCCCCTAGTGTATTTGTGGAACCATTGGTCTTGTAACTAACTTATCTTTGAGTTTACCCTTTTGACACTTAGACATGTATTTGACGTTATCACACTTCTTTTCCGCTGTTCTGAGAGAGTGGTTGTCATACCTTCTCTCACCCTTATGATTATGCTTTAATGTTATTGCCTTCCGCACTCTGATTTATTTAGTCTTATCTTATTCATGATATTTAGTATTAACTGTTTTTACCATTGATTATTATTGTTCATGATTGTGTTACCGTGTATGTGGGAGGCATGGACCTCAGATCATTGATCCTTGGATTGTGGATCACATCCCGGGTATTCCAAATGGGGTACCGGCTGGGTGGATGTGACACATAGTACCAGCTTCTTTTCAGCATGAACTTCCTCTTGAATTTCAACAAGGTTGAGGGCTCTCCAAACCCCAATTCCTAAGAGAAATATTAAATCAAAATGGAGAATAAGAAGAAAGGTATATACAAATAGAGAGAGGAAACAAAGATGATATACCTGGTAAGAGGCTGTGACAGGCTAACCCATATGGAATCACTCACATCAATTCGCTCCCGGATGGAAAGTAAACTCCAAGTATGTTGGTCATATTCACTAAGAAGAGGTCGATGATTCAAAGGGGATAGAGATTCGAGAGTATGCAAGCACCAACGAGAACGATATTTTAGAAACGAATGGCACAGAAGAAGTATTTATGCCTCCAACCTTTATTGTCATGCATAATGGATGAGTCAGTAAAGATAGAGCAGTTGCCCAACTCAATGGCAATGCTGGTTCTCCTTGTAAAATGGAGATAACCGCTCTTGCTTCCAACTTTCAATGTGTGATAATTCCTGAAAAGGTCAACAAAGGAATGGTGTCCCATTTTTCGAACAAAACCAAAAAAACAGTAAACAAGTCTCCAACTATTCAGAGTTAGTTTGCATGGACAAATTCGGTAGTAATCAAGAAGATATTGGAGTAAAGGAATCAAAGGGATTCTGAATCCGGCTTCAAGGTGGCTGAGGTTGTCACATCCTCCCAACCGGTACCCTAACTGGCATACCCGAGAGTGTGATCCACAGCCCCGAAGATCAAGTATCGAGGAAATCATCCTCCCACATATACAATAACATAATCATAAACAGGAAATAATCAAGGTTTAATATTATAAACAAAGGTTCAAAACAATAATGAATAATCAATATAATCAGAGTGCGGAAAAGATACCAGATATCCAATGATATCAAAAAGAGTAAAGTGAGGCGGAAACTCACTCCACCAATATAGCGGAATGCAGTATGAAAGTCAAAAGGAATTACAACTGAAACAAATGTACTAAGAAATAAACTAAGATCAAGCGTCTTCTAGTTTATAGATAACGTCTTCATAAGTATGGACTTCGTCAATCCAATGAATCCGTTCTAACTCTATGCTTTTTTCAAAAGTAGTACGCAGCTTGATCCGCCGGGGGATCATCAGAGTAATCTTGATCGTCGCCAGCACCTTGCGTGTAATACGCTTCATCGGCTTGCACTTCACTGTACTGCTCGTCATAATAATTTGTACCTGCAGGATAATCTAAACAAAGAATATACAAAAAGGAATGAGTTTCAAAGAAACTTAGTAAGGTAGTTAATCCATAACATCATAGATAACATGTGGCAAAACATAACATGATGCAATGCAGTATGAAACAGATAAAGTATGAATGCATCTAAACTCTATGTATGCTGGTCTCTATGGTAGACATGCTTTAAGTCATAGCATCGTACTTCTTTGGGTAGGTCACGCATATGGCTCCTGTTGGTAGTGGGTCCAGCATCCCTCAGGACAAACCATGGCAGGAGGTTAAGTCAACACACTCTCTCACAACCATTTGGCATAAGTACCGGCGCATGTTAGGGAAAAGCCTAGCCCAATGCAAGTCATCTAGTCAGTTACATCAACTCAGGTCCAGATACTTCCATTCCTCGCCCCGGGCGATCCTTTCCGGTATCCTTTCCACTAGAGTCACGGATATTACTCACCGGACTCGTCAACCCTATTGGTTATCTACATATGGTAAACGGGAAGCTCTCATGTCCTCTCACGGATATAACTCACCGGTCTCGAGCGCCCATAAGCCCAAGTCTAACCATATGCAACCCTCCAATAAATGGCCCCCACAATGTGATTTCCGTCCTCTCACGGATATAACTCACCTGTCTTGAGCACCCATGAATCCCCATTGCTACCACGGGTCATTCGGTCTCAATACCCTTCCGAATCGGGTCTGATATAACAAGGGTATATCCTAGCCAAACACTGCTAGACATCCCTAGGAATGACAACCAATGATTCGGGAAAGCATCGATGGGCATCTTCGGAGAACATCCCATACTATTCCCTCCGATGTCCAAGGACAGAAGCATCAAAAGGATACTCCCCAATCCCAAACCAAACTTAAGCAAACACATTCTCAGAACAGTCATGACATACACAACCAGCAGTTCATCATATACAAGAGAATGTAAAAGCAAAAATCAGATTAGGCAATAATAAGTAATTCATATATCATGAATAATAAAAAGACAATATAAACAAGTGCTACTGTTCCCACAGTAGGAGATCAGAATTAAAGTACAACAATAGTAGGTAATCTCATAGTTTCATAAAGTAGAAACCAGAGAACAAGCAATCTATGTAGTTAAGGAATTAATTGTCCTTACCTTCTAACTTGGATAGGATCTTAAAGAACCAAGTATGATCTTGACTAAACCTGAGAAAACAGTCCTAAACAAGTGCATACAACATGTTAGGAAAGATGCATAAGGAAAAGATCATAAATCAATCGAAACAGACCAAGAATGAGGTTGCTGTACTCATTGGTCGATTGATTGGTCTACTGGACCAGTTGACCAATGAGTCGACCAATGCAGACAGTGGCCTACAAGAATCCGAATTTTGAGAATCAAGAACCGAATTTGATGGTTCAAAAGGGTACAAATCAGAGGGAAATTATCATGGTAGTATTCTAGGGTATAGAGGATATCAAATCATAAATCAAATCAAGTTCCCAAGTTGTAACCTAGGAACAAAAAGGTTAACCTACTAGGTCAAACATAGATTATGAGGGAAAAATATTATAATCAAAGGTAAAAGAACTAGGATATGAAGATTACAGATATAGTAAGGAAAACACATTAATTGGGTTACCATGATCAAACTAGGGGTTCTTGATTTGATTCCAGAAAAATTAGGGTTTCACCCTTTTTGGCTCCCTCGGAAAAATAATTGAGAGCTCTAGATGAAGGGAGATAAATTGTTAGCCAAAAATAACAAGAAGGGTCATTCAATGATGAAGTTTAGGTTAACACAAATGTCACCCAAGAGGTTTTCCTTCACAAGGGAGGTTACCAAAAGTTCTCCAGATGATCACACAGGTTAGGGTTTCAAAGGATTAGGGTTAGGGTTTCGAAGATTCCACTGGCTGAGGTTAAGATCATGATGATGATCATGGATCTTAAAGAACATGATGAGATCATGGAATAGATGGTTGCAAGAGTGCATCATCTTCTTCCTGATCTCAACGAAGAACAGAATTAAAGAAAGAAAATCAGAGATAGAAGAAAGAGTGAGTGAAATCATACATTTGCTGTAAGAGGATAAAGAATTCTTCAAGTCTTTGTAAGAGATCACCAAAGAATGCAAGGGAATGGGTTAGATTAGGGTTCTAACTCGTTCCAGAGGCTTAGGAGGCAGATGAGGCGAAGTATTCCTGAGATTAGACTTAATAGAAGAGACAGGATTCAAATTTTCAAAAACAGAATCAATTGGTCGATTGATTGGTCGATTGGTCCAATCGACCAATGAGTCGACCAATCAAGACAGCAACTTCAAAATGTGGATTTGAAGGCTCTGATCAAGTCCAAACATCAAGGGGTTTTGCACACACCTAGAGTGACATACCTAGGAGTTAGAAATGCCTTTGAATCAATACAGAGACCACTCCAAGACCATCAACTAATCCAATCTTCATCAGGGTGCAGTTTCCACCATTGGAACACTAGCATCAACACTCATGGATTCCAATCCAGCCATCAAGTCTTCAACAGAAATGGCCCAAAGATGACTTCTTGCCTTACTTCGGGTCACTAGACCTACAAATAACAAAGTTTCCGGATTAGGGTCAGGGCTGGGTTTCACAGAGGTAAACAGCAATAACTCCAAGGTCAGTCAAGTAAGCATGATCAGAGGCTTCTGGAGTGCAAGCTTTAACCTCGAGGGAAAGCAATAATTCTGTAAGTAAGAAGATAGTTTGGACTTCTTGATTTTAGAAGGGTACCACTTTTTCCCAGCAATTTTTGGGTTCTTCTTTTCTTTTACAACATCTAAAGAATGGTAAGGAACTATCACCTCCTCATGAGCATAAGGGATAGGATCCCAATCTAATGGAGCTTGGTCCGAAGACCGAGTCAACCTTTGACGGAGCCCCTGTCTTGGTTGAAGAACTGGGATCAGAAGGATCGGTGGAGTGATCCATGGAAAAGAAGAAAAGAAAATAATGAAGGTTCAAATATTATTCAGCAGAATGATAAAGCAAGTAGTAGACAACTGAGGAAAGAAAAGGAAGTCGAGTGAAGGATGAAGAAGAAAAGAGGTGACGAAAGACGAGTAAATATAGGAAGCAGGGCGACGTGATTGGAAACTCTCGAAATTTGGAGGGAAAATACACAATGATTCAAATCAATGGCCATGATTGATCCAAATTGACATCTAAGATTAATTACTTCATTTTGGAACGGTACAACTGAACACGTGGAAGAAGTGGGTAAGTCAAGAAAAAGGCATCGGAATCATGCATTGGAGGATAAATAACATCTTGGAATCATGCATAGGAAGATAAACAACATCTGTAGAAAACTGAAACCCTGCATTTATGAAGGGGAAAAGGCTGACAAGCGGAGATCCTCATCAGATATTTGAGATGGTTTGGGGACTGGGCTCTGTTTTTTAAATGATTACAGAGGCTAAGCATTTTCAGTGACAAGAAAAGTTCATTTTCGATGGAATTCAAGCCGTAAATCATAATTTTGGTTCTAGATAAGTTTGTTTTCAACGATTTCAGAAATTAATTTTGGTGGTTTTAGAAATTCAAACGTTGACGAATCTGAATTTCACCATGTGGAAGGCAGAATTGAGAATCAACATTCAAAATTGAGTACTTGAACAGGAACGGTCAACTTCAAAAGTATATGCAAAAAAGGAATGGCTCTGATTGAATCCAATATCCATTGATGGCCTCTCCAACTCAGAGTTGAACCTAACGATACCTAATGAACTCCCAAGATCAAATGATGAGATCAGGATTCTGATGAGCTTTACAATATAATAGATTGAACTAAGAATCTCTGATGAACTTGTTTGATCGAAAGATGAGCTCGACAGTTTCTGATGAGCTCCACAGGTTGGCAATGTGCTCAAAATTCTGATGAGCTCTACAATGCAATAGATTGAACTCATAATTCCTGATGAACTCTCTCAACTGAAGGATGAACTCAGCGTTCAAACGATTCCTCATGACTGGAGATGAGCTCAAGTACTAAAGAATTCTCACAACCCAGGCTAGATGAAGAGATGAATTAAGAATTTTCCAAGCAAAAGCAGTTTTACTCATCAGAAGCAAGGTTAAAACCTCGTGACTAGAGTTTCAATCTGATTTCAACCTGATCAGCAGGCTTGGGGGCTCGTGTTGTGAATAAATTATCCTAAATCCGGTTCATACTGGCCCGACCTGGATCGACCAATGATACGAACCAGCTAGCGGGTCCACTCGAAGGCCATACAAGGATCCAATCCTAGCCATCCAAGTTAAACCATCAAATTGACGGTCGCTGGTGGCTCAAATCGACTGAAGTAGTCTATAAATAAGGTTGTGACATGCATGATAGGTAAGACATTTCAAATTCGTTCATAAGAACTTGCACTTTCCCGCTCTTATACATTGAAGCTCTTCAGAAGGTCCCAGAGAGCTGTGCAACCCTAATTCTCTGCCCATCACTGACTTGACCGTCGAAGACGAAGCACCGATCCAGCTGATCGACTCTGTTTCTCACAGTCTTTTGTTCGTCTTGTAGGAGAGTGCGAGTTTCGATCAGATCAAGCCAGATCTAATAGGTATGGTATAAGATTCTCGGTTCACAGACCCCAACAAAATCTTCACCAATATTGTTCAGCTTCCTTCATAATTACAATCAAATACCAAGAATTCAGAACAAATATATGCCCAAGAATCATGACACATTAAGCTCATAATGTCCAACTACAATCATAAGGCCATCTTCTGATTTTAGGCCAAAGGACACTAGTAAACTATCAATAAAAATATTATTCCTCAATAATCGATAGCAGCCTATTCCAGATTTGCATGTACTCCAATTCAATGTATACATGCATTTACATTCAGGCTTGTGCCTCAGAATCCATATTCCTAAAAAAGCACACAACATGATGACCGCACGAAGAGAAGAATGCCCTAATTTTATCCCTTGCTTGCTGTAAACTATTCTGTAGACAATCAGAACCCGTTAATATCAATCCATCGTAAACAAAAATAAACAGTTTAACAAAACCTTTATGGACTCATTTCTGACATAATTTTCTTGACAAAATGGGATTCTAGTCATAAATACATCATTCACAAATCTATCCACAATTAGACCATTATTCTCTTGACTTAGTGCTAGAGTTAAACAGTTGCGTCTCTTGGCTGCTCATGTCACTTTCGCTAACTCCATCCATGAAGTATCTGTTTAAAACTTCTAGCTGTACAGTTGCCACCGGAACTGATTATAAAGACCCATTACCTAATAATAAGAGAGCTTAATGAAACGAGACCCTCACAACCGCAGAGGGAAGTGGAAAAGGAACATAACTTACATGTTCCAACTTTCAAAGTCCGCATTTATTCCATCATTTTCGGTTGATATTGTTTCCTGGGGATCTTTTGCTTCAAACATATTACTCGCTTCTGATGGATTGTATGGCTTTCTATTATTAACAACTGCTACACAGATGGAGAATGCTTGCAGTAAAGTTAGTGAACCATGGAAATCGACTGAGAAAATGCCTTTTTTGAATGGGGCCAAGCTGAAAACAGGTTTGCTTTCTTGAGAACCTCCCTAGGAAACAGAGAAAAGATGATCAGCAAACTTACCAAATACAAGGTTGGAGGGCAATGTTGACACTAATAAGAAAAAAAGGAATATGCACCTGAATGAAAAGATCAAAATGATCAGGGGTGGAAGAAGCTTTGAATGAAGTAAAGTTGTCACTGCATTGACCATGGTTAGCAAGAATTCTGAGACTGCAACCCATATCCCAACCCCCACAATCACATGATCCACCAGACTTCCATCGGTCAACAAGAGATGTAGGTACTCCTGTACTTGGCAAGCTGTGAACACCACTTGGGATTATGACCTCAGTGCGGGTAACCCTTTTAGTTCCTGGATTATGTTCACTCTCAAGGTCCTCATCAGCATTGCACGAGCATCTCCCCTCTGGCATGCTACTGCTCAACCCCATATCTGATATGTCTTTATTTTTGTTTCTCTGCCGGCCATCATTTCCAAAAGTTCCTGGGTTCTCTTCCAGAAGTTTGAATACAATGGCAGCAAGCTCATGGTTTGGGTGAAAATCCAAGGTTTCATGGTCTGCCTGTCTTGGTTCAACACCAAACAAAACAAATTCTTTCACCTGAAAGTGATCCTTAGAGTCGTCGTCCTTCAGCATAGGGCATTGAGATAGAGAAAGCTTAATTTGTCCAACAACACTAGAGGCATAACCATGATTTTTTCCTCTGCTTCCATGATTTGCCCAAATTCCACTTTTCTTCTTAATTTCATGAACACTGCAAATTGTGTAAACCCAACTGGAGCTATCCTTCACAGTGGTGCTTTCTTTCCTCACTGTGGCTACAAGAACATCTGTAGTACTGTCTGATACAAATGTAAAGAGAGGCAATCCATTCTTAACTGTGACTTGCATAAGAGCATGCATCATTGGTTCTACATGTTTACTTGGACATGAATCATCGACACTTACAGGCTGATTTAATTTTTTTCTCATGGATTGAACAGTAGAAGAATGTGGTTGACCATCAAATGACTTGCAATCTCTATGGTTTGACTTTGACTCCTTTAGTAATGGATCAGGGCAATTTCCTGCCTTTGGCTTCAGCAGTGGCTCCAACAGCCTTCTCAAAGGACTGGATCTGCCTCTTCTGTTAGTGTTTGGTTTATCATTAGCTGAATCATCCGAAAAAGCAGGAACACTGGATCTCTCTGGACCAGATTTAGCACCAACATATGATGATCTCAACTGTGGAATGGCCGAAACACCTTCAGAACTGAAACTTCTGCTCAACCTACTAAAGCCCACAGTGAGCTGATGATTAGGTAATGCATTTCTAACTTCAGCAGCATTTGGATCCAATCTACATTTAGACTCAAGAGTAATTGAACTCAGTGGCCTGTTTTCTTCTACATCATAGTCGTTCCCATTTGGTACCTCATTTGAAAGTACAGTCAGACCACTTTCATCTGATTGAACTTCTTTACCTTTGACACATAAAGAGTTTGGCAATTTTGCGACGGGCAATTTCGTGTCAGACTCTTTGCTTTCTTCAAATCTACAAGGAAGTGGGCATGAGCGTGGAACATCAGTTAAGAGATCTGAAAAGTTAACCTCCTCTTTCTGATGAAGACAATCTGAAAAGCTTTTACGACCCACTTCTGATGATTTTCCATCAGCTGAAACGGAGGATTTGACCCAGTTGGAGATCCCTGACGAACTGCTTGGCGAGCAATCTCTGGGCAAAACGAGAATGATATTTTTGTGTCTGCCAGGGCATGGGTTGTCGGGAAGAGTGAAAGTCAGCTGATGCAACTCTGATCTCCTTTCAAATTTACCATCTGAAACCGTCATCTCTCCCTTAGGACAGAACGAGACACCACAGTCTTTCAATCTAGACGATGGTATTATCTTTTCTGGAATAACCTTGGCCACCAAATCTTTTCTCTTAACCTTCTTCTCTCGTTCAATATCTGAATTTTGGCAAAAAAATTGATCTGATGCAATGAGCTTTTGAGTTCCACGCAATGAATTTTTGGGGCCGGTTCTAGTTTCTTGAAGAATGTTGACATCTCCCCAAGTTGATTTCAGTCTTTGATTGACTTCACCATGTAGAGTAGAGTTTAGATTAGAAAAGGATGAATGAGATTGCTTCTTCAGGAGGGCACAAGTTGCACAACGACTTCTACCAGAAGAAGTGGATGACCCAACAGTTGTGTATGAAGAGGAAGCATCACTAGTTGATGAATAATATGTCATACTTCTGCTTGGGATCAGTTTTTTCTTGTACTTCCATTTCTCCAGATGTTCCCAATCAAGCACTCCAAAATTCAAAGCCTTCTCTTGGGGGTCTTTTCCTCTCTCCAAGTGTTGCAAATAAAAGGGTAAACTTGACATGTACTTTAGAAGCTCATCATTTTGAGTTCCTTCACTATCAGTCAGTTGTTTTTTATGATTCTCTGATGATTTAGGAGAGATCAACAGCCTATGATTATCATCCTGTTTTCCTTTGTAACGGACTATCTCCTGTGATCTCCTGTAATGGGGTTCTTTATTCAACTGATTGGTGAGCTGCGCAGTTTTTAACTTGTCCTGCAGCTTCACATTATAGCATGCTTGTTGCAACAGAATCCCCTCCTTGGCAGCTTTTGACGTATTCTGATGTCTTGAACTCCTTTTGAGCTTTACATTGTGTTCCATTTCCTTAAATGTTCTGAGAACACATTACTTGCTTGTCAATTCAATGATATCAAAATCAGATATTCTCACCCTTTACTGTAATTCCTCATTCTGCAATTTCTGTGTATAAAAAATGGCTCAGTCATTTTTCTCATTTGACCTGATATATCACAAATAAACGAGGGGACTTGATGCTCCTCTGAGAAGACTTTAACAATGGAAACTGATGTGTCACCATAATGCAAGTATTGGAATCAATGGCTTCAAGAAACTACTATCTAAGCCAATGTAGAAATAGTGCCCAATAGCATTATTAGAAAAACGGATAAAATTAATGAAGACTCCATCCCAATTTTATTAGTAAAAATAAAAAGCAAAGATAACCACCCACAATATAGGCCCAGTGTTGAGAATGAAATGGACTAACACTATACAGAATTCATACAGTTGCCTAGTAATAACAAAAGTCAGTTTATCATAAAACAAATAACTAACTTAAATAAACCACCACAAAGACACCACATACAATGGATTAGATGACAGGCTACTGAAAATGCAGGGAAATGAGCCTCATGGTACTTCAACTTGTGTGTTAATATTGCCCAAAGAAGTTGTTCAGGTACTTCTGATGACAAATTTTATTCAAATTGTATTTAAACTAGACTCAGAGTACCCAATCCCAGTAACTAAGTATTATCAGGCGAGAAGATACGGGAACAAATATTCGAGATCTCTAAGGAAATGTTGTATTCTTATTATGTCTTTTATAATTCTGTTAACTCTTATGTTCAATTACATGGAAGATGTAGACAGTCTAATACTAGTGCCTTAACTTAGACAAACTTTTTACTTTCTTTCACCGTTAAAAAAAGGAAAAAGCAGTCAACCTTATGAAACCTTAAGTACTATGTTTTCAATCTGTCTGGTCACAATTTCAAAATGATTATTTATGCCTAATGAACCTGAGCTCATGTAGTTTTTTGCATAAGTTATGACATTGCCCTTGTTCCTCAACATGAGCTTTTTCTGCGAATCAGGAAATTGCACTAGAAAGCATCAAACCATGTGTGTGAATCAAAAGCTTACTGTCAAAAAATTCCACAAAACCCTGACAAATGTCAGCTAGACCAGATCAAGAAAATCCTTACTCAGGTTTTGGCAACGTTAAGAAGAGAATGCAATCAAAACACACTTTAAGATAGAAACCCATAGTTTAGATGAAAGAAGAGTAAATCCACAGTTGTAACCCTCATTCTCGCAGCACCAGCTACCTCATCCTCAACACTCCCTCACAGATTGGATACAGAGCAGCACAGTTTGAAAAAAAAAAAAAAAAACCCAACAACAACTGCTGTATCTCTAATCTGTTTCAGACCAGCATCTCAGATCCATTACAGTGACAATAAGAGCTTGCGGGAGAGGGTATTGTTTTCCATTCCGATTCTAGTTCAGGGTTGGTTTGGGGGAAATCTGAAAACTGAAATGATCTAGCTAGTGAATTCAGATAGAGATCTGTTCACATGTGGTGCTTGAGAGTTCTCTTGAGATTTGCTTGTATGGCAAGGCACCTTGCAGGGTGAATTTCAGAGGTTCTCCTAGGCCGGGTTAATGGCTTTGTTGTGAAGCAGGGTTGCTCCAAGGCTGTACAGGGGGTTGGTGTTGGCTAGTTTGGAGTCACACATGGTGGTCCCCAGGGTGTGTTGAGCGGGCTTTGCACTGTGAGGTAATCAAATGACTTCTATCCTGCACCTTTGGGCTGCTGGGTGGGCCTGAACAAGGTCTACAGCAGAGGGCTGGCAAAACGAGGAAACAATTCTGCCAGCCAGTTTATTAAATGCCACTATGTTTTCTGTGATCAAGGACACAATGCAACCACAGAAGCCTGCAGGTCAATATCTTATTGCTGGACAGAGACTTTATCTTAAGTTTTGCTCTGGAGGAGGATAAGCTCAATGCACTTGGAGGCGTTCCTTAGTTGATTCAGCGGTGACCTTTCTTATTTAAGCCGAGGTCTCCCCTGTACCTCTGTAGAACCTTGTACTCTGCTGGTCTAGATAAGGCACCAAGACCTCCTTTCCACATTTGGACTGAGGATGCCTGTAGCATCTTTTGAGAGCCTGTTTGTTGAGACAACATGACCTGTTGCAAGGAGTGACTCCTTTGACAGAATATGTATTGTATTGTCCACTAATTCTGTGTTTCCCAACTCCACCATGTTATTTGAAAAATATGTTTAAAGCTTCTGTCAGATGAACATATATGAATGGCACACCCCTCACCCCTTAGGTTTTGGGCACTCCTCAGAGAATTGTGCAGGGCCAACATCGATGCCTAGCTCAAAAAGCATGGATCCAAGTTAGTACCATTACTGAGAGAAAAGCTGAGGACATTAACTACAGAAGATTCTCCAACCGTGATGGATGAGGAGGGTTTACCACCAACTAGTAAAAAGTAGGTGATATACAACCACTTTTGGTGGTACGAAATGGAGATTAAGGTGGTGCCAAGCTGGAATATTTTCATATTGAATTTGAAGTTAGAACTAATACTTTTTGATATCTTGGGAATTATGAATGTGATTCAAATTTTGAATCCATGTGGCTTGGGTTGAAGTGGTACAGATTGCTATATTATATGCTGAGGTCAAAAGGAAGGAACTTAATTGGACGAATCAGTTGCTGATTTCGAGTTAGAGTTCTAACCATATCTAGTAAATTTAGTAGAGAATCGTCCTTCTGAATAAGGAGATTGAAGCAAGAAAAAATTAAAAGATACTCTCTTCCTGATGACTTAGTTAACTTCGCATTTGAAGTTTGGAGGGAAAAAGGCACAATTTCACCTTCAACCCTTCCTTCTGAGCCTTCATCATGTAGAATCAAAGGCTGGACAGAAGAACAAGAAAAAAGACCATGAAACTAGGACTAATTGGACCAGGACAATTCAAGCCAACCCAATCAGCCCCAGTGGTCTTCTACAAGGGCCAGAAAGAAGGCCAAAACACTGTTTAACATGAAAATGGTCACAGCCCTATATTTGACTTAAGTGGGAATATTCCTAAAAGATTTGTGGGGCCCAAGATCAAATTACACAGAGGCTTTATGCAAGGGAGTGGTGCAGAATCACACTGGTTGGATCCTCATGCCAGGCTTTGGAGGCCCAACCCCAAAAAAACAACCAGCCCAATGGGTTTTCGTGCAAAAAGGATTGGACATAATTATTTAAATTATTTCAGTATTTTATTTTTAATATTTTTATTCGTTTTGGGTCACCTACATAGGAATAAGTTAGAGTTTGAACTGTATCCAAGTTGTTAATTCAGTTTCACTGTCTTATTAGGAATCTTGCTATTTCCTTAATATATTTGGTTGTAACTCGGCCATTATTTGAGAGAATTGAATAGAAGCTTCAGTTAATTTTTGGAGTTTGTGCTTGTTTGCTTCCTTTCCCTTCCCTAGCAATTTCCCTCTTCTCCCTACAAGTCCCCCCATTAGAAGGAATTAAGAGTTTAGTATGTTTCTACTTTTATATTGCAACCTTTAATAGTTGTTTATTCATTAATTTCTATCCTATCTTCTATTCTACCTCTTTTTCTCCCAGTCAAATTTTCCTTGCTACTAGTGCTGCTATACTGTTCAAGTACTGAAGAAGCTCTCATCGACGACTGCCACTGACTCCTTCAGTCATCGACGCTAACATTAGTTTGCTGCTAATGTTATTTCTCTCAATCGAGCAAGACTGCTGCTGTAATGAGATTTGGTGGATTTTTACAACACAAGATTCCCCCCCCCCCCCCCCCCAAATTCTATTTCCCTCCACTCACCAAATCCAGCCAGGCTTAAAACTGCTTTCAATCCCATCTCCTCCTCCATTCAAGCCACCCACTCATGTTATGCATCCATTAGTTGACTCAAACACATTCGTTAAACTATCTCTTTCATAGCACCTTCAATTGAGCCAAGTTCACAGCAGGTCTTCATTGCTACAAGCACACCATCCGATCCAAGGCTGAGGACATTCAACTGGATACTTTGGCCTGCAGACCCATTAGTTACTAATTTGGGAACTGCAGCATATCTTCTCATTGCACCACCAGAAGTTGGAGAGACTTTCAGTATGTCTTCCTTCTTTACAATCAACATTCAGACTATGTTTGGTCGTCTTCTATTGGCTGACCCTATTTACTAAGTTACGAAATATATTCTCAGTGCACCACCAGAAGTTGGAGAGACTTTCAGCATGTCTTCCCTTCTTCACAATCAACATTCAATTTGAGCTTGGTGCCCTATCTATTTCCTAAGTTACAAATCTTCATTTGCTTCTAATTTGATTTAGTGACTGATTTTTTATTGAAGCTTTAACATCATACTTGAATTGTTACCCCTGCTTTGCAGTCTTGCATTACTCCATGGAATCTTTCCTCTGAGGCTGACAACTTCTCTGTCGTCTCTTTGGAGAGATCGTGGAAAGTTTGCCTCATGAAAGTGGATCCAAGAAAGGTATGTTCATTCCTCCACATTCTGCATGTTAGTCTTTCTCTTCTCCTTGCTTTACCAAGTCTAGAATGACAGTTCCTGAACTATTGTTTCAAGGGGCTAAGTGTTTTCCAAAAAGAGAGTCTTAGCAGGTTCTTCCTGCTCTATCTGTGATCATCAAATTGGAAAATTCAGATGATTTGTTACCCATAGATTTGTTCTTGGTCCATATATATACCGTTTTGCTGCTTGTTCTGTTTTCTCCAATTGGCTCAGCAAATTATGAGCTTTTAGTTGATGCTCAATCTAGACCAAGAAATCACAGTTTATCACATTAGTTAAACTATGATAGCAGATTCTCTCTCCCCTGATGGCATTGCTTAAGGTAGGAGAACCCGCAGAGCAATCATAGGTAGTTTGCAGTGCATGATTGGCTTAGTACAGTTACCTCTATGTACTCTAATTGTTTTTCTCATTATAAATTAAAGTGGCCCTTTAAACGCAAAAGTCATTTGTTTCGTTCGAAGTCATCTCTTTGGCCTTTTTTTTCTTGTTTTTTTTAAATATCTTTTTCCGTTCAACCCCTAAAAACATCTACTCCGGCAGAATAGAGTGAGAAAAAGGTGTCTTCATGCAGAGTGATAGTAGCATCGTATTGATAGTTAAGCATTAAGCAAAAGGCGAAATATAGACAAACGGTGATACAATTGAAAGCTTCGAAAGAGAAACGATAGCGCCAACAAGAGTCTAGCAACATTCGATACGGTTCTCAAGATAATTTTGGAGAACAACGTATAAACTGACTCTTATTTTCCCCTTTCACCATCGCTTCGTCTGAATTAGCTATAAACAAAGCATTAAAAAAAAAGGAAATGAATTTGCATCCACAGGGAACGAACACAAGAAAACTTCCCGAAGAACAAACGAATGAGAAAAAAGCAACCATTTTACCCTGCCACTTCTCCGGTTCCAGAAGAATTTTTCTACTTCATGGCAGCAGCAAGGGTCAATAAAATTATTCACAAAATTACTTAACATATACAAGATTCACAAACTCTACTCAGCAGCAGGATCTTTGTTAACCAGAGTGAGAATCAACAATCAATACTCTAACTGTAACTTGATAGATCTAAAACCATCTGTTAACATATACATTCAAGGAGGATGAGCTGAAACCTATGAATATGAATTCAAAGAAAAGAAGAAAAAAAACCAGAAAGAATTCTCCTCAGAAAATCTAATTCAAAAGAAGTCGAGCGAAAACTTACCGTCAAACGATCTTCAGTGAAGATCCAAGGCGCATTCCAACAAATGTAGTGGTTAAAAAAGCAAAGAAATGCACAACAGATGCAGTGAGCGACGATTGAAACAATGTGTGTGTGAACAGGGAGACAATTGGTGGCCTCGAAATTTGATTGCGTTATCTTCCAAAAGTTGTGATGATGAGGAGAAAATCACGCAGAGATGTCTGAGACAGATTCTAAAGGACCGAGTAAGACAATGAAGCTTTCGTTCTCGTCAAGATGGGTAGAAAGTAAGAGAGAGAGAGAGTGCATTAGTGGAAAATGAGTACGGTAAACACTGAGGTCGATGTTGGCATGGAATAAAATTTTGTTTGAAGTGGTCCCTATGGAATTAATATTGATATTTGAGACATGCTGTAGGGATCTCGTGGGCTCCACTCTCCATAAGTCATACGATTAGTTTAGATCACCTCGGTTTACCAAAAAAAAAAAGTTTAGATCACCTCCTCCTCACAGGGAGAACAGTATGCTTTTCTAATAATTTTAAACAATACAATTATACAATAAAGGATTGGACACATAAAGGCAGGAACGCATTGTTCTACCGGAGAGCTAATCCGGATTCCGGAAAGATACAACGATCTTTCATTGGTAGGGGCATCTACGTCTTTTCTGCATTGTTGACACTTTTTTTTACTCGTTTTTGACCTTATGATGAGATAAAACCGTGTTTTATATGGTTCTTGAAAGGTCGCTTATACTCCTAGCCCCAAAAGAAAAATAGTCGCTTATACTAGGGGTATCTAAGCCTTTTAAAAACTGTCGGTAATGTAAGGGCCTTTTGATGAAATATGACCGTGTTTTGTGTACTTTGTCTAAATGTCGGTTATATATGGGTATATACGTCTTTTTGTTGTTTAACATTTATTATTTCTTATTTTGTATTTTGTATTTTGAAGATTTAAAGTAGAGATTTTTATATATGGGTCCTGTAGTGGATCATAAACTAATGTTGTGTCCCCTTAACGTAATATATTACCTATGGGTCTCAAGCAGACTAACATCATTAGTCGCCGTTAAGTATATTCAAATTTCAAACATGAAAGCACCAAAGTGTCCCTCAGGTTATTTAATACATTGTGTTAATATATAGTTTTTGTTACAAATGAAACGCACATGTGTGGACACATACATGTACGTGGTCGATATGTCGCTCGGCCTATCACTCGGCTTAATAGTCGGGACACTCCCCAGTTGAATAAAACCAATAAGGAATGTTGCACTCACGCTAAGGCAAAAAAGGACATGACATGGATGGAAATTCCTAATTGGGGATTCATTCCACAAATAGCTAGACGAGCAGGTATGCAAGATGTTGTCAGCTCTAAGAAAGGTAATTTGCACACTATATAATAAGGTTCCAATCCTTAGGTAAGGACACAAACTTTTTTGGATAATCTCTAAGCAACACTTGCTCAGAATCCTAATTTGATCCCCGACTGGCTTAGCCATCGACGGCGGTTGTCCAGCATCCTAATCGGCCCGCGTCTAACTTCTTTTTGTAGGATTCATTCATCTGTAGATCGGGACATTGATCAGACTTCAGTCGGGATGTTGGTCAGATCTAAGACGCAACAGTCTTTGGCGTTGCCTATGGGAACTAGAATAACAAATAATGACAAGACAAACAAACAATGTCCGACGAGCTACCAGGCAAAATACCGCGACGGGGGATCAAAACCCAGACGATCAAAACCTTTGAGAAGATGGAGGCCAGCATTCCACTCGAGATGCAGATCGGGTTGAAACTCAGGTAGTCCCTGTGAAATCTAGCCCTAAACCTAACTTGGAAACCCATTTGTTTGTAGATTCGAAGACCCGAAGTGAAGGAAGAAGACAATTGTGGGTCATCTCAATGGAAAAACATGGTGTTTGACCCAAAACCCATGGAGATTAATGATGGAGTTCCATACTTGGAAACCTTATCAAAGTTGGAGAATAAATTGCACCTTGAAGAAGAAGAGCTTAGTTGATGGACTGGAAGCCTAGTTGGACATGGTTTGAAGGGATCCCTCAATGCTAGGTCAGTTGCTTGTTGAGTTGGGAGAAGCCCCATCAAAAATTTTGAGGTTCGGAGCTTCAATTCCCTATTTTGGGCTTCCTTGTCACTGGGTCGACTACTTGGGTAGACTGGGCCAATCAACCCACAGACACTGGGGCTTATGCGTGAAATTCTGATTTTTGGGGTTTTTGATGCTTTATTCAATGGGACTACGTGGTTTCAACCCCACTTGTTTCTAGAGCATCTGGAGAATGTGGGAAGCCTCTCTCAAGCCTATTCTTTCGAATTGTGGAAGATTCTTTGCGAATTCTCAAGTTTTTCGGCAATCCTTCTTAATTAAGGTTGATAATTACTCCTATTCTTTTCCACTGATCTACTCTTCTATTAATTTCTTCTCATCTATGTGATTATAAAGATGGTTTCATATCCATGCAAACACCTCTTCCTTAATCTCTGTAGTTGTGAGTGAATCTCCATTTAGTCCAATGCTTCTATGATCCACATAACCTGATTTTAGGGTGAGATCTTATGAGATTTTCATAGATGTATGATCTTTCAATGTTTTTGATTTATAAAGTATACTAGATTCATTCCTAATGCGTCCAGAAAATTGTTAAGCCTCCGGATCTATGAAGATGATCTGCAAAATAAAGTTAGACGTGGCCCGACCGCTGGGGTCGGGAGGCCACCTCCAAAGCTTAAGTCAGTTGCTGAACTAATCACCAAAGCTCTGGCAAGTTGCAGAGCATACTAATGAATACGTAAATTGAAAAACGATTCGGATACCTCTGGAGTGAGGGGATCACTCGTTTATATAGATTTTACCTCCAATTCTCGACCGTTGAGTGAAGTTTCGATCTCTATTCGTGATCATCCGATTGTAGGGTTTCTTCTAGATATTCGAGGGCGCAAGTAGTTACCAATCATGGCACGATTTCCTCACAGCTTTGATAATAGTTGTTTCCTACAAGTCAACTTCGTCTACCGCAAGGTTCGGGAGATCCTACCGGACTGATAACCAAAAATGCAGCGCCTTTATAACCATTAGATTAGGGTTTGGTGGGTCCCTAGTTATGATCTAACATGGCTGAAGATCCTGAACCTGGTTCACGGGTTCGGTGCAATTTTCCTCATATCATTTGCCTCGCAGGCCAAGCGTTCGAGCAATGGCGTGGAACGCTTGGTCTGGTTTGGTACATTTACCGATCATGAGTGGGTACGGAATATCTTTTCGAGTAAAAATATCTGTCTTTAATGCTGCTGACATCTCTTTCCAGCGAGGTGCCGTCGAAACATTCTGACGCCTTGTTGCCTGTGCGTAGTGGGCCACTTGGTTGTCGGGGAGGTGCGAACGTTACGCCCTATCGTTCGAACCGTCGTATCTCAATTTTATCTCATCATGACGAAGATTTTTTGAATCGCTAGTGACTACAGACCATTAAAACTTTACGAATTGTCTGATCTTTTCTCTTGAACCAATGCATGCCCTTGTCCATCGATTAGACTTAATTTTACTTGTTCATTCACCTTTTGAATCTATAAAAGGTTCCTCATGCCTTATTTCTTCTTTTTACTTCTCTGCTTCTTAACTTGTGTTCTTTCGAGTCTTCAATTTTCAACTTGCGCGATTCAAGCTCTGTTCTTCTGAATCCTGAAATCACAAGTAAGTTTCGTCTCCCTTACTTTGTTTTTTCTTTTGTTCTCTTTTCCTGCTTTCACACAATATTCTTTTTCTGTTTATTTCTTCAAAAAATGGGTAATGGTAACTGTGAAATCCAGCCAAACCTAACTAGGACACCCTATTTGTTGTAAGATAAAGAAAGACTTGTTTGATGTTAGACCTTAATGTTAGACCTTGATTTTAGTGTTATTATCTTTGAAAGCCTTAGGAGGTCATGTCCGACCTTTTCCTTAGGGTAGATCTAATGTCTCAAGGTGAAGGAAGAAGTCCTTGTGGGCCCTCGTTATGGAAGACATGGTGTTTGACCCGAAACCCATGGACATTGATGATGATGCCCCTTATTTGAGTACATTGTCAGTGTTTAGTGGAATTTTGTGCATCAAAGAAGGTTGAATTAGTTGAAGTACCAAATGAACTCCCGTGCTCAATCCGAAGGTATTTCCTGAAACTAGACTTCTTGATTGAGTTGTAGAAGAAAACCCCACTCAATTTGACCTCGTATAGCCCTCCGAATACCTGTTCGAAGTTGCTGAACTAATACTGATTTTTCTGCTGAACTGTCTTTGGTCGATGTCATCGACCAAGAGCATCAACCAAGACTGCCCAGATTCGAGTAAAAGATGCATTTTGGAATATTCTCTCATCTATATATGCTAGCCTTGTGTTTTGAACTCTATTGCACTCATCTAAGCCACTGAGAACTAGAGTGGAGCTTCCCAAGGCACTCTCTTGGTATTTGTGAAGGATTCTTGCCCCCAATCATTGCAATCATTGTCTCTCTTCTCTAATTATCATCTTCTAAGGTATGATTCTCTCTCTTGCTCTCTATCCTACTCACTTCTCTTCTTCTTTTTACTGATGAGACCATGGCCAAGGTGCTACAACCTTGCAAACACCTTGCCATGAATGTCTCTTCCCATTTACATTGATTTTCCTTCATTCTTGCTATGCCTCACTTGCATCTTGATCCTTGCATATGCATTACCATGATTCCTTGCTTAGCAACTTGATTTCTTATACTAGACTGAACGTGGAGTATGATTAGTCTAATTTCTAGCTTGCAAATGATTGTAACCTTGTTCCTAACCCATTCCCCAACTAATTCTCTAACTTCCTTTTCAATTACATCAATTTCTCATGAATGCTAGGATTCTTGTCTTTAAACTTGGGGTTTCAATTTGGGGGTTTTCATTTGGGCCATTGGATTATGATAATACTTGCTAGGTAGTGTTCTTACATTGTTATTAATCATTCCTCCAAGTTTCGGATCGATCCGAGCCCTGGAAGACCGATTTAGGACAAAAAATCCCAAAATCCAATATGCAGCCCGAGACTGTCTTGGTCGATCCTCTTTGGTCAATCCCATCGACCAAACATGCTATTGAACTGTATCCTTTGCCGTTTTGACCCGTTCGACCTCCGATTTTCCCGATTTCTTCTCTAATCTTTCATTTATGTTTGTTTAGGGTCTAAACACTATTATTGGATCACTCTTTTGTGACTCCTGGATCATCATCAACTCAACTTAAGGTAAGGATGGTTATCGCCATAAATACATAGGCTATGTGCTTATCCCTTGATATTCATAACTTAGTGAACATAGCTTTTGGATATCATAGGACTGTTGTACATGCTTTAGAACGGTAACATTGTGTTTATATATGTTCTTGTTATAATGATTAGTCATTCTTGTTATTTATATATATGATGAATCATTTCGATGTTATGACTTAACTTCTATTATGATGATGTATGAATTATTTATGGTATGATGGATTTGAGCATGTGATTGCTTAGGTATAATTTGGAATTGGGAAGTGTCCTATTGACGTTTCTGTCCTTGGGCATCGGAGAGAATAGTATGGGATGTTCTCCGAAGGTGCCCATTGACACTTTCCCGGATTATTGGATGACATACATAGGACTAGTCTAGTGGTGTTTGGCTAGGATGTCCCTGTCGTGTCAGACCCGAGGTAGCAATGGGGATTTGTGGGCACTCAAGACCGGTAACCAACACGTGAGAGGACATGAATCACATTATGGGGGCCATTTATTGGTAGGGTTGCAAATGGATAGACTTGGGTTCACGGGCTCTTAAGACCGGTAACCAACCCGTGAGAGGACGTGAGAGCTTCCTGTCTACTATTTGTGGACGACCAATAGGGTTGATGAGTCCGTAGTCCGAGTTGGTTGGAGCCATAGGATATGTGACTCTAGTGTGAAGGATACTGGAAAGGATCCCAAGATATCTTAAATGGTTGAGGAGGAATGGAAGTATCCGGATTTGAGTTGACATGACTGAGTAGATGACTTGCATTGGGCTAGGCTTTACCATGACATGCGCCAATACTTATACCAATGATGATGTGTGAGAGTGGTGACCAAATCCCCAGCTATGGTTTACGAGGACTTTACCCAACTATCCCGGCAGACCCAAGATACCTTAAATGGTTGATGGGGAGTGACAGACGAGTATGGTGCTATGACTTAAAGCATGTCTACCATAGAGACCAGCATTCATAGAGTTAGAATCATACTTGGATCATGAGTTTCATATCATACTGCATCATGTTATGACTTGTATCATATGGCTTATGTATTATGGAATAACTACCTTGCTGAGTTCTTTTGAACTCACTCCTTTTTGCAACATCTTTTGTTAGACTTTCCTGCAAGTACTACCACTGTTGATTATAATGGTCAACACTTTGAAGACCAAGTTGGTGACTCATACAATACTGGTTACGGCGACTACATTGGTGAAGACTATTAGTTTGAGACTGATATTTGTCAGGAGCAAATTCGGCCTTGTCTAGTTTCTTATGATTATCTTATGGGGAAACATTTTATATGTTAGAAGAAATTGTAACTTAGTTGCTTACCTTTTTCTTTCCCTTCTTTTGAGAACTGGTTGTAACATTTACTTTTATTCGATTTACCTTCCGTTGTTATTGTAGAATTGGTTTACCCTTTTATATCGCACTTTGACTATTTATTCTATTGGTATCATTTTCCGCACTCTGATGTTCTTTGTGATCCTTCTGAGATCCTTTCTTGACTTTTATTATTAAATTACTTGAAAACTATGATTTGTTCTTGCTTTTGATTAAGTTATTGTGCTAAGTGGATATGATCGTTCCTAAATTTGATCTTTTGGGCTGTGGATCACTCCCCCGAGTAATCCAGATAGGGTACCCCCTGGGTGGATTTTTGCAGGATGTGACACCTTACCTATGGGAGTATGGTGTTATGACTTAAAGCATGTCTGCCAATAGAGACTAGCATACATAGAGTTAGAAGCATATTTGCATTGTCTGTTTCATATCATATTTTTGTCTATATGATTTGCTATCATGTGTTATTATGTTATTATGGAATGATTTGCCTTGCTGAGTTCTTTTGAACTCACTCCTTTTTGCAACATCTTTTGTTAGACTTATCTGCAATAACTGATGATTATGATGGTCAATACTATGAAGACCAAGTTGATGATTCATATGGCACTCAAGGTACTGACTACGGTGACTACATTGGTGAAGACTGCCAGTACAAGGCTGATACTCATCAGGATTAGTTCGACTCTAGCACTTGAGTGCCAACAATGGGACATCGTCTCTTCTCTTTTTGATCTTTATTAGATTCATTGAGACCTTAGTTGTTTGTTCCCCTTTTATTTTGGAAATCGGTTGTAATCTTTCTTTTTGATCTACTTTTCCGCTGCTGCTATGGAGTGAGTTTCTGCCTCACTCTACATTTTGATTTATTCTATTGGTATCATTTTCCGCACTCTGATTGTATTCTTGAACCTTATCTTGATCTTTTAATTAATAAAATTAACATTTGATTTAATCTTGTTCTTGATTATATTATTGTAAATGTGGGAGGATAATTTCCTCGAATACTGAATCTTTGGGGCTGTGGATCACACACTCGGGTATTTCAAATAGGGTACTGGCTGGGTGGATGTGACATCCTTGATCAGCTTCGGAAAGCGTGATCAACCTCGGAAGGCTTAGCTTAAAAAAGCCTGACTTATGGAAAGTCCTGATCATCCTCAGAAGGTATGATCCATGATCAGCTTTGGAAAGCGTGATCAGCCTCGGAAGGCTTAGCTTCGGAAAGCCTGACTAACAGAAAGTCCTGATCATTCTCAGAAGGCATGATCCATGATCAGCTTCGAAAAGCTTTGATGGTCCTTCGCCTATATAAAAAATGGATGATCAGAAGCCTTTAAAGAAAACGGCTGACGAGAACTTTTATGGCTGATGAGGAACCGTTTTGGCTGACGAGAACCTTCATGGCTGATGAGAAACCAATTTGGCTGACGAGAAAAATGGTGTGCAGAGGAAGATAATCTTGGGGGTGAAAGGAATACAGAGGGGGCAGCTGAGTCAGTCCTGCCCTCTGGACATAATGTCTCACCTTTGCTTTCCCTAGTTCATCTTCCACTTGCTGCGACATTTGACGACTTGAGAGTGACTCAAGCCGTCAACGTGGAAAATCCATCTACTGGGATTTCCTCCATTCACAGGTGGCGATACATTCTCAGGTTAGTCATTTCTTTAACTCTTCAGAAGATGTTTGGTATTCCTCTGTCCATCTGAATTCATTCTAAGCATTCAAGTTCTTCAATGCTTTAAAGAAAGTTGCAAGATGATCAATGGTTTAATGTTCCACCTGTTAGAATTGAGCAGAGTGCAAGATCAAATGATAATATGAAGTTTGCAATAATATAATATTCTTTATCAAAATGAAATAAAATATATCAATTAATATGTAGAAAATCAACTTAATAAAAAAAAATTAGAAGGGAAAAAGAATTACATTTATTATAAACAAACTAAGATAAACAAATTAACATAATATCAATTTTATTTTTATTTGAATTCCAGTAACATATCTTCAAAAGAGTCTACAAAATCTAAATGTATAATATTTGTCAGGCCATCAAAATCATCTTATTTATAGGCAAAATTTGTTTCAGTATCACTATTTTGAAAAGTCTAATTTATCTCCACATGATTTTTATTCTTTTAATTAAAGCTTGAAAAAGTTTAACGAAATATTGTGGAATACAACAAATACATATTAATGCATTTTATTTCATTTTGATAAAGAATAATATTTCATACTACATTGATGACAAATATTATTTTTACTCCTTAAAGAACCACATTGAAAATTCTTGTTATTCTCTTATTTATTTTCATCATAAGAATGATAATTATTCTGTCTTTTGCATCATCCATTTTCACAGTCATGGCCATAATTATAATTTTGTCTTATTTCAAGCTTATCACGAATTGCTGCATTCACTTCAAGGAAGAAGCAGAACCAATAAGGTGAGCTTCATGATTCTTCATTTAAAGTCCATTATTTTACTCAGCCATAAAAAAGGCATAATATCATTCATAGTATTTCTTAACACTATTTTTCATGATATTTCTAATAGCACATTTGAAGCATCAAAAGTCAAAAATTATTTTTCTTTTCAGTAAGTCCTCATCAATAATATTTTTTTTCACATAATTTCAATTGAAAATTAATTTTAAAAATTGCATAACTGCATTTACAGTTTTAAATCTTGGAACTTTAGGTGCATCTGTAAAATTGTATTCATTTACAGTTTCAAGTTTTGCAACTTCAAATGCATCCAATAATATTTGTGGTGCAAAATTAGCGACCACTATGTATAATAAATAAAATCATCATGTTGATATTGATTAATGACAAACTAAAATTGTTAATGCAACATAATATTTTATTATTTGTTTAATTAAATTCAATAAATCACATATCTTAATCACGATGCACTTACATTATAGGATGGACAAGGCAAACTCCATCGTTTATAGAAATGTGGGAGAAGTCGATCATCCTTTTCACCTTTGAATAGAAAGCATAATGATACATCTTCTGTCGTCTTTCTTCTCAAAACGCAATACTTTGAACGAAGTTGTGCTGATAACGTGTTATAAAATAAAGGAATTATATTAGAGACAAAGAAGAAAATTAGAATGAGATCAATCAAAATTATTTATTGAGTTAAGTGCATTACATATTTATAGTAGAAGTAACATCTTTTCTGATATGGAAAGATAGATTGCTACCCAAAATAGAAGATGCATAGAATAGAAATGTTGACTGCCAACATTGTGTGTTGAGATAACTATGATTTTTAATTAAGATGGGAATGTGAATTACCAAGATTGCATGCTGAGTTGGTTGAAATCTCTAATTGGAAGTATTATCTATTTAGGGGTCATGGACATCTACAATCAATATTTATAATAATAATTAAATTTACAAAATCAAAGCCATAAACTAGATAATTAAAATAACTTATAGTTAAGAAGGAATAGCATGATGAAAAAAATAAGGGATAATTACTATTGCCCCCCTATACTTTGATTTTATTACTAATGTATCCCCTGTATTTTGCAAAATTACTAATCCAACCTTTAACTTTGTCTATAATTACTAATGCCCACCTACTGTTAAGTTCCGTTAGTTTACTGATGATGTGGCATCTCCATATTTTTTAAAAATCCCAAAATACCCTTTTACTTATCTCTTTACTTATTTACCCCTTTGTCAAGTTACAGTAATACCCTTAATTAATTGTAGAGAAAAAAATAATCATAATCTGTTTTACTCTAAAAAAAAATCACCAAAATAAAGAAATAATAATTGAATGAAATTAAAATAGAAACCGAAGAGGAGGGAGGATAGAATTCAACTCAAATTTGGAAACTGAATATCACCTACTTCGTTAATTCCTTCTTTGGCAAGATTTTGTGGTTTCGTCAATGGTGGGTTAGTAAAGCGGTTAAAAATCTAAACTCCCATGGGGAGGTGTTACATTTCGTTTCCAATATTAAAAAAGCACCAGTCCCCCCCCCCCCCCCCCCAAAAAAAAAAAAAAAAAAAAAAGAAAATTTGTGGTTTCCTTCCCTACGTATGCTAGAGGAGAAGGTGGGAAACCAAATCGAATTTGAATTTTGCCAATTTCTTTAATTCAAAATAAATAAGTTTAGTGAAGGTGGAAAACCAATATTTTTTTAATTCAAAATAAATGAAGTTAGGGTAAAATTGACATTTAATCTGGTTTTTATAAATGGGGTACTATCGTCTTTTGATTTCTTAATCTTAATGAAGGACAAAGTGGACATTACGTATTCAAACTTAACGGCTACTTAACACCGTTATAAGGAAGGGGGCAACAGTAATTTTGTAAAGAACATGGTTTTATTAGTAATAAAATCAAAGTACAGGGGGGCAACAGTAATTATCCCAAAAAAAATAATAAAAAAAAAAGGAAGCATTTAGGATGGTGATACACTGTCACTTTTTATGGAAATATCTTATTTCAAAACATTTGTAATGCCGAATTCAAAAAACGTTGTGTATGCATCCAATCGGATCTTATATCATAAGGGGACAACATATGGTACTTTGAAAATGAATAATATATTTCCAGCAGCAAAGCAAAGGGAAAAATATAATATAATTAATGTTAGTGAAGCAACAAATACCTAAGTGCATATGCATGTGAATTTTCACTAATAATTATAATACAAATATTTCATGTACAAGTTTACCATTTGGCTATTAAGAACAAATGGTGGACTTGCATGCTCCTTACAAAAGTAACATAATCACCACCAAAGAGTTGATTCGTGCCTCTTAAAGTTAGATACTCTTTGATGATATATTTAAATTATATATATAAAAGTTACCTCGAGAATGTAATTAATGTACACTTAAGTTAAGCCCGGATGAACTAGAGAAAAAGTGCTTCAACATATTAACAAATATTTAGGTTCCAAGATCATGATTTTGAAAAACTCTCCCATAACATTCACAGCCATACCCTTATTTTTTTCAATTGATACAGTTGAGTTATTTTTTTCAATTGAAACAGTTGAGTCTTTCTTGTCAATTGTATAATTAAAAATAGTAGTGTTATGTTGTGATCTGAATTTTTGTATTTGGTCTTGAACATGGACCCACACCGCCATATTTTGGTGGGTAACCCAAATGACCCATTTTTGAAAATCAATTGTAAAAGTGGAGAGCTTGGACCGTACATCCTGACCCAATGGATCAACTCGTTTATCCGATTAGAGTTCATATATATGTATCTCATGTTCGTTTACTAGTATCATTGAGAATTAGTAATGCCCTTTTTTTGACGACTAGTTGTAAAATTTCCTTATGTACTTTATCTACATATTGAAAAACTCTTCATCTTTACTCGTGGACATAACCCATCATATTGGTATATTAACCACATTAAATCTCTACTTATTTTCGCTATATTTCTTTTTTTTTTTTTAATTCATTATTTCGTAGTGTTTAGTGTTTGTTTAATCTAGTATATCTCTGATTACAATTGCCCATTTCACCGAAAATAGAAAAACTACACTTGCCCATTCACCGAAAAACTACAATAGCTCGATATTACACTACTTCTAAACAATCTTTAAGCTCCCTGAAAAACTGTCACGGGCAACCCGACGTCCATTTATATATTGCACTTCCTAAGGTTTAGAAAGAATTGAATCAAATGAAACTGAATAAGAAGCACATCTATCTTTTTTATTTTCTAATGTACACATGAAGTGGAAAACTTCAACCTGATGTTCAGCTGTAACATACAGAATATTACTTCTTTATTGGCTTTCATGAATATCTAACATGAGCGTATCCAATTAATATGTACCATTTTACACTAATATACAAATGATACATACAGAACCGAAGACAATTGCAACTGTACAATCCAATTGCTACAGAAGTGGAAAATCTGTGTTTCAAGACTCGTCCAAATTACAATCGCTATTCATGCCATCTTTCTTCTCCAATGAGATCTGCACTAAACAGTTAGAAACAATTAGAGCCTTGATATTAGCAGACACTTAAAAGACGGGAATAAAAAAAGAAAACCTTATCACATTTGTAAAGGGTCAAGTTAACAGTCGAAACAAAGTGTGTGGGGAGAGGGGTTGGAGGAGGGCAACTAATTTACTTTAGATCATGCTGTCCAAAGTGCGCTCATTCATAAGGCAACAGTTTTCGAGGAAGGCGCAGCCATGAACTAGACCAGATAAGAATAGTTTTTTTTGGTCAGCAGCAGAACCAACTGGTCTAATGGCCCATGTACCATAGGGGGATCACCATGACTTAAAGATATCAGTTGTTCGGAAGCTCGAAAAACACTACCTTTTCAAGTTTTTCGGCATGCACAAAATCAAGTAGGACCCAAGGAATGATGTCCATTAAATCTTATTGCATTGCCCTGGAAATAATTCACTGCAGTGAGAGCCCTTTGTAGTACTTTAATGCCCTTTGTGTCTTTGTGAGCAAGTTAAACTTTGCGATCAGACCCCTTTTTTAAGAAAGAACATGTATCATAACCCGTTTGTGTTAAAAATTTATGCTTCAACTTCTAAATCTATTATTTTCTCCTCGTCAAGTTCTTTTATTGCATAGCTGACTAATGTTATCCGTTCACTAATCAATTGCTGTAACAATCAGCTAATTTTTGTCATTTATGTTTGTTTTCGCCATTCATAATATAAACAAAAGTAACAATAACAACAGATATGGTCAAGTACATGGGTCCAGACAAAACAAAAGATGCAATACTGAGTTCTAACCAAAAAAAGGAAACAGGGGACTGGAAAAGAGGGATGGGAAAAAGAGATGAAAAATGAACAATAGATGAAAGATGGAGATAAGTAGAAGAATGAAAAGATTAAATTCAAAGAGAGGAAAGAGGCACAACAGAACACATTAGGAGAATCTCAATTAAATGGACCTGCTACATAGATCCTTGAGCTCAATATGTACCACCTGCAATCATAGTTGGCAAAATATCTAGGCTATGCAACTCGTTCCTCAGTTAAAAAAAAAAAAGAAAAGAAAAAAGAAACTAAACTATTTTAATTCCTCCAATCAGAATCCTATCACTCCTCTTAATAGAAGAATTCCTAGGTCTTGATTGAATATGACTATACTCAAATGATCTATCGGAGCTTGTCATAGATGGAGGTTATTCTGGAGTCTGTTCTAATACATCCATTTCATACATCATCCCTCTTTGTTTTTCCACACATCTGTCTTAAAATCCTCGTCTTTGCTATGGATGCTTATCAAAATGACATCTTTTAACTGTTCAACATTTGCATAATACAACGTAGGCAATCGAACAACCATTCTACAGAACTTGCCTATAAGGTATAAAGGAATGGATCAGTCACTGCACTCTGGCAACATTATCCTCTTGTCACCTTCTTACTTATGATTGACACCAGATACCTAAAGAAGTCATCTTGCAGTATCAATATTCACGATATTGTAATAAAATTATAGAATATTTACTCCAGTCTTCATTTTACTAATCTTAAATGCTCTTTTTTTCTAAGGTTGACCTCCAAGGCCCTAACTTATATTTAATCCACTCTTTGGATATTTGTAATAATCAACAGATCTTAGGACTTCCCTAAGGGGGAAAATGTGGCACAGAACACTTAACATTCAATTTAGGATTCTATGTCCTTTTGCAATTCTTCATAGTATTTCAATCACTGTCTAGCATCTCTTCCATACACTGACATGTAACAATCTATAATGTAATTGTTTCAACACAACTACTGAATTAGATCTCTTTTGATTCAATATGGTATCATGAGTCTCCTCCTACTCCAATGAGTCGAGTATTTGTTGTAAGTCATAAGTTGAGTTCAGTTAGGAGTATGAGTCCAGTTGGGAGTTTGGTCTATTAGAGAGTCTTTATTGTTTATGTTTTAAGTCCCACATCAGGGAACATTGTACTTGTTCATTCATAACTATTATCATAAATAAAGCTCTGCTATGTCACACAGGACATAAGTCAAGATTCTCTCAAGATTTCAACATGGTATCAGAGCCATGCCAAATCTAGGGCACCAACACCCCATCGCAGATTCCAGGTAAGTCAGAAAATTCAGAAAAAGCTTCCACCTCTGAATCTCCACACCTACCATCATCAACACCTCCAACAGCTCTTCACCACCCATAACAGCCATTGCCTAAGCCTTCAACACCATTCCAACCTAAACCGAACCACCAACTACCCTTCCAACACTGAGCGATTGACCCTAGGAGTCTCGTTGCATCATTTGCGACTCTTCTGTGATGCAGCGACTCTCCTAGGATGATTGACATCCCTTTTAAGAAAAAAATATCTCTCAGTTGTCTCCCTTCTTCTTCCTCTTACCTGCAATAGTTGCTAGAAGGGTTTAGAAGGTTTTTTATGATTCAAAAGTCCCTTTAGAACCTATTGCCTGACCTAACCAGATCTTTTGAATGCTCCTAGAACCATCGATGTCTCTCAAGGGTGTTTCTAGGACCATCGCAGGCTTCCTTCCATGATCAGATTTTTGAGGTGGATCGTGGTTCTGAGATTTCACAGGGAGTTGTTTTGTAAATTTGCAAACTCAAATCTTATCAAGGAGTTTTTTTGTAAATTTGGATAGTTCCAGGGAACTCTTTCTAATTTCACATAGTTCCAAGGCTGTTTGTAAATTCAAATAATTTCAGGGAGCTCTTTGTGAAATTTGAGTGACTTTTTGTTCCTTCGATGGTTGATTTCAACACATCTCCCTTGTTTGGTACATCTGAAAAGTCTCCCATGTCTTCCATTCATAGGGATCATTTTTTCCACTTTAGATGACCACTGTGAAACTTAATGGAACAAATTATCTTAGATGATCTCGTTCAGTTTCCCATGTTGTTGGTGCTTGTGGTCTTATTGGCCATCTTGATGGAACTTCTACCAAACCTTCCACACCTGGTCCGCAACTTTCCAAGTGGTACACAGACGAATGTTTGGTCATGGGTTTTCTCATCAACTCCATTGAATCAAGCATAGCAGACAGTTTCTAACTATGGATACTCTAGAGTAGGCAATGATACACAATGCTTTGAAATTAAACGGAAGATCAATCAATTGCAACTGAAGGACCTTACTCTTTTCTCAGTACTATAACACTCATTGGGGATATTCCAAACTTCAGATTTCTATGGGAAGTTTAAACCGAAGAATGTTGAAGATGCTATTGTCTATCAACAATGGGAAGACAAACAAAGAGTTTATGAATTTTTGTCAAAATTTAATATAGAATTGATCAAATTCATGCACAGATCCTTTCTAAAGAGCCTTTCCCTTCTCTGGCTCAAGCTTTTGCCATGGTAGATAAAAAAGACAGTCGACAAATAGCTATCGTACATACACAAGACTCTTGATAGGTCTGCATTAGCTGCTGGTTTTGGTAATTCTAAGCTTAGTTTTGGTAACTCTCGACCTCCTGTGAAGTGTGTGTATTGTGGGAAGGAACACCATACAAAGGATAAATGTTGGAAATTACATAAACGTCCAACCAATTCTCGTGGAGGAGGAAAGAGTGGTAGTAGGGGCAGCAATCAAGTATCAACAAATCAGGCTATTCCAGACATACAGAGTACTCCAGCACCTACTTCCATAGACAATATCCATAATCTTTTTCGTCAACTTATGACCAGACTTAACGAATCCTCTTCTAGTTTGACTCCTAGTACGGGTGTTGCATCTGTCATTGCCTCTACCTTTGGTTCCCAGCCTCCTACAGATATTTTCAATTGTCACAATGTCAATTCTCTCTCCTGGATAATTGACTCTAGGGCAACCGACCACATGACAAGCTCATCTTCTTTATTCCACACTTATTCTTCTATTCCACCTGTTCAGAATGTTCGAAGAGATGATGGATTTCTGTCCCCTATTTCTGGAAAATACTCCATCATCTGTTCACCTAACCTCACCATTTCCTCTGTTTTGCATGTTCCTAAATTTTCAACTAAGTTATTATCCATTAATAGCCTAACCCGTGATATAAACTGCAAAATAACATTCTTTCTATCTCATTGTGTTTTTCAAGACCTGGAGACAAGGCGTACAATTGGTAGTCATAAACAGAAGGAGGGGCTCTACCTATTGGATGGTTCTAGTTCTCCATCTACTCTTTCTACAGTTTTTGCATCATCCTCTCTTGCATTAGTGTCTTTATTATAGTGGCATAATCGTCTTGGCCACATTCTATGTCAATTTTGTCTTAGACTCTTTCCTGATTTGGTTAAAAAGTGTCATTTGAATGATTTTCGTTGTGATGCTTATATTTTGGCCAAGCAAACAAGACATATTTATCCCATTTCAGATAATAGAAGTAAAGTTCATTTTTCTGGTTATTCACTCGATGTATGGGGTCCTTTTCGAACTGTGACTATATCCGACCATCGTTGGTTTGTTACGTTCATTGATTGTTGCACCCGCACTACTTGAGTTTATCTCTTGCATAAAAAAAGTGATGTGTTCTCCTGTTTCCAAAATTTGGTTAAGATCTAGTTTGGGGCTGTAATACAAATCCTTAGGATAGATAATGAGACTAAATATTCGGGTGGCAGCTTTCCCTCTTACTATTTTGATCATGGGATTATCCATCAAACTAGTTGTGTTGATACACCTCCTTAAAATGGGGTTGCAGAGCACAAAAATAGGCATCTCTTGGAGGTGGCACGATCCCTTATGTTTACTATGCATGTGCCACCTCAATTATGGGTGATGTGGTTCAAATTGCCACCTATCTCATTAATAGGATGCCTTCACGTGTCTTAGATCAATGCTATCCTCTTGTAGTTCTCCTAAGTATAACAAATTTTACTATACCCCCTAAGGTCTTTGGATGTGTCGCATTTGTTCGCAACCATTATAGTCATGGTAAGCTTGATCCCAGAGGGTTACGGTGTATATTCTTGGACTATCCCCCTACACAAAAAGGTTATAAATGGTACCATCTTGGATCTCATCGATTTTTTGTGTTCATAGATGTTTTTTCAGGAATAGGTTCCCTTTTTTCCTCCTCTTTTTCAGGGGGAGAATCTTAGTGAAGAAGTTCTGGTGCTCCTCGAGATTCCTCTTGAAGTTCCTACTATTGAGTCTCCTTTGGCAGATTTCCTATTGGAAGATGGAGGGACTGGACAGAAACAACAGATGGATGATGTGTAGGGAAAGTCTAGACCTCCTCTAAAGACCGACCAAAGGAAGCAAAAGCCCTCCTCTGAGCCACGACAATTGAAAGCACCAAATCCTAGTCCTGAAGCAACCATTCCTCCTGCTGAGTCTGTCTTTGATCTTGATTTGCCCATTGTATTAAAAAAAACAGCCACATACTTGCACCAAACACCATATACCATATCATTCCCTATCCATAGAATTTCAAAGCTTTATTTCCTCTGTCTTCCACCTCTATCCCTAATTCATGACAAGACGTAGTGTCTCACTTATACTAGAAGAAACCTATGGATGAGAAAATGCAAGCCCTGGGAAAAAATAAGACATGGGATCTAGTATCCTTGCCTTCAGGGAAGAAGACTATTGGATGTAAATGGGAGTTTGTAATAAAACACAAACCAGATGGGACCGTTGAGAGATATAAAGAAAGACTGGTAGCCAAGGGCTTTACTCAAACCTATAGCATTGACTACCAAGAAGAGACATTTGCTCCTGTTGCTAAAATGCATATTGTCCGGCCATATGTTGTAAACCAAGGGTGGAGTCTTCAACAATTGAATGTGAATAATGCTTTCCTACATAGAGAGCTGAAGGAAGAAGTATATATGTATGTGCCCCTTAGTTATTCTAGTTCAGAGACCCATGGGAAGGTGTGCAGGTTAAAGAGAGCTCTATATGGTCTAAAGCAGTCTCCTAGGGCATGGTTTCGAAGATTTCACAAGGCAATGATCTCCTATGGCAACAAGCAAAGTAACGTAGACCATATCGTTTATCAAGCGGGATAAATCTCATACTATAGTATTCCTTGTATATGTGTGGATGATATTGTCAGCGCAGGAAACAGTGAAGACGAAATTACAGCCTCGAAGACATTCTTGGGGACAGAGTTTGAGATAAAAGATATGGGCAAACTTCAGTACTTTCTCGGGTTAGAGTTGGCCTACTCTGCTAATGGTGTCTCACTCTCTTAGAGAAATTACACCTTGGACCATTTAGAAGAGACTAGAATGCTAGGGTGTAGACCTGCAAAGACCCAGTGGAGCCTAATCAGCAATTGAAAACTAAGGAAGGAGAACCAATTGACAAAACCAGCTACCAAAAATTAGTTGGGAAGTTCATTTATTTGTCACATAATAGGCCACATATCATCTTTGTAGTCAGCCTTCTAAGTTAGTACATGCAAGATCCTTAATCTTCACATTTTAATGCAATAAATTGTATTTTAAGGTATTTGGGGGGGTCTCGGGGGGGGGGGTTTTTAACTCTTCTTGGGGGGGTTTTTAAAAGGGGGAAGAAAATATTTATGGTGGGGGGGGGGTGGGGGGGGGGGGGGGGGGGCCTGCTGTTGTTTGGGGGGGGGGGGGGGGGGGGGGGGGGGGGGGGGGGGAAAAAAAGGTGAGGGGGGGGGGGGGGGGGGGGGGGGGGGGGGGGGGTGGGGTGGTTGGGTTGGGGTGAAGACATATTTACGAAAGAAGAAGCCCATTGGGTTAGGCCCATCAAAGGCCTAAAGTTGTCACCTGAATCAGCCCATGGCTTTCATGGGCTAGGGCTGTTTTAGTGGGTTAAAGTTAGCCCACATTTGTTGAACTTCATAGTCTAGACCTAAGCCTAAGTCTAGTTTTTAGAAAGTCAATAAAAGGGGCTTTAGTTTGAAAATAAGAGAACTCATTGTCAAAGGAGTTCTCCTTTGTCAAGAGTTAGGTAGTAGTTGAATCATTAATAGGTAGGTGGTGTTAGCTAGTGGTTGGATGTTGCCATTAATGTTTGTCTCTTTAGAATGCTATATAAAGAGACTTATGTAAGTGGTGAAGAGACAACTTATGAATTGAAATCAAATTGCTTGCTAGCATTCTTCCTCTTTGGAGAACCCTTGTGTTTGATCAAGGTAGGTTGGTGTTTGATCCAATCGATCCACCTTGCGGTGTGAAGCCCGGGTGTTACTTTGTTGTCCTTATTGTTCTCTTAATTCTCTTATATTGTTTCATCCTTTTCTTCTTTATAGTCTACTGCTGTTTTGAAGACCTATTTAGTCCTTGTTCTTAAACCAATATCCTTGTTCTACCACTCCGGTTTTCAGCCTATCTTTATATCTGAATTTTATTTATCTTAAGTCTTATCAAATCTAAAGTTGATTCCCTGTGAAAGGTCCTATTTGGCTACTGTTTTGATCATTCAAATACAGTACTACATTATTTGGTATCAGAGCCATGACAGGGAGTGAAAATTCTGGACCATCCAGTCCAACTAATCCTATGGCAACAATGATGGAGATGGTTCAACAACTGAGCAACCAAATCACTGCGAACCAGAAGCAAATGGACGAGAGGTTCTCAGAAATGGAGGCCAGAGTTGCTGCCTCTACTCATGTTCCTCACCCTCCACTTGGTGAAGAATTCCATCCTGCTCATTCTGTAGCCAATTTTCCTGCTCGAAGAAATATGGGGAGAGGACCCCAAAGGATTCCAGTTGTGCAACCAACTTTTGAGGAGCACGTACGAAGTTATTTTGCTGGAGAACAACCTACATTCAATAAGCATGTTGGTGACTCTCACAGGGTTAAGCTTGAACTCAAAGAATACTCGGGTAAGCATGATCCTCAAGTCTTTTATGATTGGTTGGCAGCGTTGGATGACTATTTTGATTGGTATGAACTCTCGGAGGTACGAAAGATGAAGCTAGCACGTACCAAGCTAGTTGGAGCTGCACGTGAATGGTGGAGAACTCGCGAATATGAATTGGAAGATCGTGGTAGAGCTCCTACTACGTGGGAGGAAATGAAGGAAGAACTGAGAGAAAAGTACTTGTCATCTACTTTTCGATTGCGACTACAAGACAAGTTAAATTCTCTTCGCCAAGGGAACTTGTCAGTTGCAGAATATATGGAACAATTTGACTCTCTTTCTTCTCGTACAGGAATTCGAGAGAGGGAGATCCAAATCTTGTCACGTTTCAGATTGGGTTTACGGCCTGAAATCAATAGGGCCATTGGCGTTGTGGATGTAGAGAACGTGCGGGATTGTTTTGAAAAGGCCCTACGTGCGGAAGAATTATTGGCATCCAACAACAAAAGGTTTGGATACCAAGCCGGGGAGGCTAGGCGAAATTTTCCAACACCAAAACCTACAACAACAACCCCTACTCAACCCACATTTCCTACCCGACAAGATAAGGGCAAGGTTCCTATGACTAGTGGCAGCCAAGCACAATGTTTTCACTGTCAAGAGGTTGGACATTATGCTAAATATTGCCCACACCGTCAAAAGATTAATGTTGTTGCTGAGATAGAAAAGTCAGCAGAGGAAGCAGATCCTGATCTATTCCCATACCCGCTCGATTATGGCGACTATGACGGAGCTGCATATGATGAGGATGATGCTAATAGAGGTGATGCTTATGGCATTCATATAGTAAGCCGCATCTTGGTGGCTGAAACCAAAGGAGAGGACTGGCGGCGCAATTGTATCTTCTACAGCCGTATGAAGTCCGGAGATAATACCGCTTTGGTGATAGTTGACAGTGGGAGCTGTGTCAACGTTACTTCAAACACCTTTGCAAAGAAAGCAAACTTGAAGGTGGAGAAGCACCCTCAACCATATCGGGTATCCTTGCTGAATGGGAATACTCTGGAGGTAAATCAACGGTGTTCCGTACCACTGAAGCTCCATCGATATGAGGAAGAGGTATGGTGTGATGTAATCCCTATGCATCTTACTGATGTTTTGTTTGGTCGACCATGGATGTATGATAATGATGTTATGGTCGGGGGAAAAAAAACCAATGTGTATTCAAGTTCAAAGGACTTCACACTGTCCTCCACCCAGTCAATGTCCCAGCTGAAATGCGTCAACGGAGGTCCTTGAGGACCAACCAAAGGGGGATCGATGAAGCACAAAAGTTGTTGTCCATACCGCAAAAGAAGCTGCTGGTTGTTCCTCACAAGGAGTTCATTCACACTAGCCATGATACAGGGCTGGTATTGGCTCTTGTTACAAGGGTAGTCACGCCTCCACCTGAGGCGACATTCCCTCCACCCATCAAAGAGTTACTTTCTGATTTTTCTGATGTGGTTCCTGATGAGTTGCCTAATGAGCTACCGCTTATGCGCGATATTCAACATGCCATTGATTTGGTACCGGGTTCGGTGTTACCAAACCTACCGGCTTATCGCCTTAGCCCAACAGAGCACAATGAACTCAAAAGACAGGTGAATGAGTTGCTACATAAAGGATTCATTCAGGAGAGCTTAAGTCCATGTGCTGTACCAGCATTACTGACTCCAAAGAAGGATGGCTCATGGCGCATGTGTGTGGACAGTAGAGCAATCAACAAGATTACAGTTAAGTATAGGTTTCCTATACCGCGGCTTGATGACATGTTGGACATGCTATCCGGGGCTAAGATCTTTTCTAAATTGGATCTTAGAAGTGGCTATCATCAGATTCGTATTCGGCCTGGAGATGAGTGGAAGATTGCCTTCAAGACCAAGGATGGACTATTCGAATGGAAAGTCATGCCTTTTGGTCTGACGAATGCACCTAGTACATTCATGAGGGTGATGACACAGGTACTCCGTCCTTTTATTGGTCGATTTTTGGTCGTATACTTTGATGATATATTGATCTACAGCAAGCATCCAGATGATCACATCGATCATCTACAGCAAGTCTTGAGAGTGCTTCGCCATGAGAAGCTATACGTCAATCTCAAGAAATGCTCCTTTATGCTGCCAAAGGTTGTGTTCCTTGGTTTTATTGTCTCATCACAGGGGGTTGAAGCTGATCCAGAGAAGATAACAAGTATAATAGATTGGGCCACACCAAAGACAATCACTGAGGTTCGTAGTTTTCATGGACTTGCATCGTTTTACAAGAGATTCATTCGGAACTTTAGTGCAGTCATGGCACCTATTACCGAGTGTTTGAAGCAAGGCAAAGGTGAGTTCAAGTGGACAGCAGCGGCAACCAAAGCCTTTCATCTTATCAAGCAAAAGATGACAGAGGCTCCAATACTTCGCCTGCCAGATTTTGATTGTATATTTGAGGTAGCAACTGATGCCTCACATATTGGTCTAGGAGGTGTATCGATGCAAGGAGGGCACCCTATCGCTTTCTACAGCGAGAAACTCAATGATGCCAAGCGACGCTATTCGACATATGATCTAGAGCTCTATGCTGTTGTTCAGGTATTACGCCATTGGAGACATTATCTCATCGGCAAAGAGTTCATTCTCTATACCGATCATGAGGCGCTGAAGTATCTACATTCACAGAAGTCGATAAGCAACAGGCACGCTAAATGGGTTGCTTATCTCCAAGAGTTTGTGTTCGCAATGAAGTACAAGGCAGGAAAGGAGAATACGGTGGCTGATGCATTGAGTCGAAAAGTACTTACTCTTAGCACATTCTCAGCACATGCAGTTAGCATTGATCAGATACGTGATGAGTATGCATCTGATGAAGATTTCAACATGCCATACAAGGAGTTACAGCAAGGCAAGCAACATCATAAATACTCACTTCACGATGGGTATTTGTTTTTGGGAACTCGGTTATGCATTCCAAATTCTTCCCTACGACATCACATCATACGGGAGCTGCATGGCGGAGGTTTGGGAGGTCACTTTGGCAAGGATAAGACTATCATACAAGTTACCGATCGGTATTATTGGCCCCATATTGCAAAGGATGTTGATCATGTAATCAAAAGATGCAGAGTCTGTCAGCTAGCCAAGGGAACCAAGCAAAATACAGGTTTGTACTCACCATTACCAGTTCCTCATGCACCTTGGATTGATATTAGTATGGATTTCGTACTTGGGCTACCCTCCACAAAAGAGCGATCCGACTCCATCATGGTTGTGGTTGACCGATTCTCAAAGATGGCTCATTTTATACCATGTCGAAAGACCTTTGATGCATCTCATATTGCAAAGATATTCTTTAAGGAGGTTGTACGACTACATGGACTACCAAGTAGCATTGTCTCAGATCGTGACGTCAAGTTCACGAGCTACTTTTGGAAGACATTGTGGCTGAAAAGTAACACAAAGTTACAGTTTTCAACCGCATTCCATCCACAAACTGACGGGCAGACAGAAGTGGTGAATAGAAGCTTGGGAAACTTACTGAGGTGTTTGGTTCGTGACTATGAGAAGACATGGCCGTCCATACTCGACATAGCTGAGTTTGCTTACAACAGCTCAGTTAATCGTACGACAGGTCGTACTCCTTTTGAGATTCTACTTGGAGTTCAACCCCGACGGCCTATAGACCTCATTCCATTACCACCACAAGCACGTGTGAGTATTGAGGCTGACGAGTTTCTGCGCCATATCACAGAGGTACATGCTGATGTTCGCCGAAGAATAGCTCTCAACAATGATGTCTACAAGGCTACAGCAGATCATCATCGACGATATGTGGAGTTTCAACCAGGAGACATGGTGATGGTTCGTGTCAACCCAGAAAGGTTCCAACATGGGGTCAACAACAAACTCCATCCAAAGAAGATGGGTCCATACAAGGACACCACTCTGATGATGGAGACACTGAACAAATGTTGAGGCTGCCCCAACTCAAGCCACCAATCACTGACATCATTGAAGAGGTTTTGGATGACTCTTACAAAACCACGCACTGGGGGGGTGCGGGATACCATGCTTTCCTCGTCAAATGGAAGATTCGTCCACGACATGATAGTACTTGGATTCATGCTGATGATTTCAAGAAACTCGATCCTGATTTGTATGAACGTTACATGTCCTTCGTTCATTCGTCGGAGACGAATGTTTTCAAGCCGGGGAGAGTTGATGCAGAATTGAAGACATATTTACGAAAGAAGAAGCCCATTGGGTTAGGCCCATCAAAGGCCTAAAGTTGTCACCTGAATCAGCCCATGGCTTTCATGGGCTAGGGCTGTTTTAGTGGGTTAAAGTTAGCCCACATTTGTTGAACTTCATAGTCTAGACCTAAGCCTAAGTCTAGTTTTTAGAAAGTCAATAAAAGGGGCTTTAGTTTGAAAATAAGAGAACTCATTGTCAAAGGAGTTCTCCTTTGTCAAGAGTTAGGTAGTAGTTGAGTCATTAATAGGTAGGTGGTGTTAGCTAGTGGTTGGATGTTGCCATTAATGTTTATGTCTCTTTAGAATGCTATATAAAGAGACTTATGTAAGTGGTGAAGAGACAACTTATGAATTGAAATCAAATTGCTTGCTAGCATTCTTCCTTTTTGGAGAACCCTTGTGTTTGATCAAGGTAGGTTGGTGTTTGATCCAATCGATCCACCTTGCGGTGTGAAGCCCGGGTGTTACTTTGTTGTCCTTATTGTTCTCTTAATTCTCTTATATTGTTCCATCCTTTTCTTCTTTATAGTCTACTGCTGTTTTGAAGACCTATTTAGTCCTTGTTCTTAAACCAATATCCTCGTTCTACCACTCCGGTTTTCAGCCTATCTTTATATCTGAATTTTATTTATCTTAAGTCTTATCAAATCTAAAGTTGATTCCCTGTGAAAGGTCCTATTTGGCTACTGTTTTGATCATTCAAATACGGCCCCCCCCCCCCCCCCCCCCCAGGACCACATCACCCCAGCCCAAGGAAATGGGGAAGGGGGAGGGGGGAGGGGCGCCTCCAAAAACCGGGGGGAGGACCCGAGGAAGCAAGAAAGGAATCAAACACAAAACAACCCCCCCACCCACCCCCCCCCCAAAAAGGGGGGAAGGAGGGAGGGGAAGGGGGGAGGGGAAAAGGAAAAGAAAAAAAAAAAATGAGTCTAGTCTGGTTCAGATTTCTTTTGTTACCACTAATAACTAGCGTGCTGATATTTTCACAAAAAGTTTTGAGTGTCAAGTTATTTAGTAGAATTGTTAGCAAATTGGGCATGATAGATATCTACATGGTGGGAGATCTCGCCACTTACAAAAATCAAGATCTCAGTCAAGATATACCAATTTTCTGGTGTAAACTCAGTGGCCCATCTCGGTGGGTTTTAGGGTCCTGATTCGGCTGAAACTTGGTATTTAGCCTATTTAAGGCTTTTTGAACACACTTATGCCCTTGGATTTGTGAGAAAATAACCCTAAGTATGTCTTCTAAGTCGACCCTATGTGTAAAACCGAAATGCTATAAAATGCAAGGTTAAACATGTAATGTAGAGATATCAAGTAATTTAAGTTATCAACTATTAAGTATCAAATAAATTACACATCCAACTATCGAAGAACTTAAAATGTCTTCAAAATTTTACAACCGTAAGAAGTTTTAGACTTTTAGCAAGTCATAAATCATAATCCATAAGTTCACAAGAGTACAAGAGTAACAAGACTACAAGACAGCAAGTGTATCACTCAGCATTCTACATCAACTGATTCTGAACAGTGGTCACATATGACTCCTAAGTCAACTCATCACTGTAGTATGTCACATATCAGTTAATGTGGGACCAATATGTCTCCATGTCAGAATATTGGAGGAATAGCACTCTAGGGTAACCGTCAATTGTGGGTGGGTGAAAGAGCCATTGCTGCTCTTGTTGTTCGTGTTGCTGCTGAATATATGGGTAGGGGTTTCTATACCATTTAGTCAAAAGCCCACCTTCACTCCCATATGTGTACTCTTCAGGTGCAAGGTCTTGAGGAATAGTATGATCTCCATAAGCAGAATACCCAATGTAATCTGACCTGGTGATGTGATCCCCATATAGGTACTCTGATGACTACCAACTAGCCAAACTCTACTGTTGTGAACCACTATGACCATGATCTAGGCTCATGCATCCCATGTTCAATTCAAGATCCTGCATGCTCACATCATCATTCGTTTGCCCCTGGTTTGATTTGCTCTTCCTACTTCTAGTATAAGTCCTGGAGATAAGGGAACTGTGGCTCACATGTGTCGGATGACTCGGACCTGGTGGAAGTGACTCCCTTTGTTGACCCTGACTTCCACCAGCAACACCACCAACCTAACTGCCTCCATGACTCAATGGCTGACTTGGAGGGATGCTATCATTAGCATCATCTAAACTCCCACTACTAGACATCACTACAGCTGTTTCAAGTCGACCAGGTGGCTCCACAAATGGTACACTTGGTCCTGCTGATGCTACTACAGCAGCCTCCTCATCAAAAGACTATGTGGTCGACCACAACATATGGGCCCATGGCAATAGCAATGGTAGGATCCAACTGCCCTCTTGGCCCATCCAACACTAGGCCACCTCGATCCCTAACCCACCGATATATAACATCATCTTCCTCATCCTCTGCGGGGGGCTTGTGGAATATATCAATCAACTCAATCGGTTCTCGATTTTCGTCATCCATATCATCTTGTATGTGCCCTACTCTCAATCTCATGTTGTAGTGCACATACACTAAGTCTTCGAACCTCTTACTCCCCAATCTATTTTGTACCTTACTATGGATGAGCGAGAAGGTGCTCCAGTTCCTCTCGCAACCAAAGGATGAGCAAGTATGTGAGAGTACTTAAATTCCCATGTCCTTGAGATTTGGCGAACTAGTTCCATATAAAACCCACCAGTCAGCTGCATAACCAAATATTATAATGCATTAGGCAAGTAAATCTTAATACTTAAATAACTTATCAGTTATCACTTATAGTAATGGACTATTTACCAGGATTAACTTTTTGCCTAGTTGCAACCACAAAAGGCTTTTAAAAACTCCCAGAGGCATCCCTAAACTCCCTAATATGTACGCCAATTGTTCAATTATTGTACTTTTACTACTGTATATGCACTGATGCAAGAAGTTGAAGAAACAATTGAATAAGTTCTCACCTCTCCATTAATTGTCCCCTGCATGACAAGATTTGGCACAAACTTCTCCAACACGTCTTGCACCGCATTCATCAACCTTACATTAAGCCCCAGATCATTCTTATAATGGTACTTTGGGTTAAGGTAGTAAACTTGTATTGTGGAAATAAAAATTTTGATTAGTGATTTGGTTGTTTACTTGTTTATAAATTATAAGTTATAACCTGTAACAAATTAACAATGTAAAAAAGTATACAAAAAAAATTTATAGATTTAAAAGTGACTCACCAGCCAAGTGCAAAGGATGCATCAAGTGCGTCTCCCATCTATCATCGATGATCCTCTCATAGGATTTGAAGGAGCCAGGGGCAACAGCTCTAACCAACTCTTTCATTTGCTAGAGGGCAACAAATATGTGGCGCATTGTGGGCTTCTTCTCCGAATCCAACATCCTTAAAACAAGCACAATAGGCTCTAAAATGCCCATTGTCCTATTCATCTGCCTCTAAAAGGAATCATCAGCAATGGTTTGTTGGACAACTATTGCATCAGAATTGCTAGATACACGCCAATTAAACCACTCCTCACTTGCCATAGACTCACCACTTTCTTCTGGAAGCTTTTCAGAGCTACATAGTTGGTGGTGAATCTAGTCAATCTAGGTCTAACTAGATCACCCTTACAATGGATCCTCATCATCTTCAGCATATAACCATGGTTATAAATAAAATTATTGACCCTTCTAGCCCTGTGAACCACAGCATTAATTGACTCTCTCTTCCTCAAGTCCTTCAACGTAAGATTAATCAAGTGTGCTGCACATGGTGTCCAAAAGAAGTGGATCATGCTGCTCTTCTTCTTCATCAACATTTTACCAGCTTTCTTGAAGTTAGCACCGTTATGTATAACAATTTGGACAAAATTGTTTGACCCTACCTCGAGGACCACCTGCCCAAGAAGCTTGTAAAGGTAGTCAGCATCTTTGATTTTATTTGAGGCATCCACTGACTTAAGGAAGGATGTCTTTTCATTACAGCTCAACATGAAATTAATGATGGATTGTCTAGTAGGACTAGTCCATCCATCAGCCATCATAGTAACACCATATGTTGTCCATCTTTCCTTCAATGAACCAATGTATTCCTCCACCTCCTGCTTCACCTTTGGTAAATATTTATTCATTACTTCCAAAGTTCTTGGGCCTTTAACCCCTACACCTGCCCTAGCAACTGCATTAATCATCCCCTGATAGTATGGTGTTTTGGCTACATTGGCTGCAATGTTGTTGTAGAGCATGAATTTGTTGATCACCAACCTAGCTTCCTCCTCCCTATTGCCTTCTCTACCTCCAGCAAACATATATGGAATGCTTCTTTGATAGGTGTCTTGATACCTTAAGAGGGAGGGGTCTTGGTCAAATGTGGCATCATAATGTGCAGTCTTCCTCCTTTCAGTCCTCTCACTTCCATGAAAACTATGTCTAGGCGGCATGGATGTCCCTGACCCCAAACCACCTACTCCTCTCGTCTGTTCATATTGCCTCACATTCTCAAAATATAAGGACTGTCTGCTAGCTTCCATTACAACCTTCATCTGTCTCCACTCGGCCTGTGACTCAATACCTATAACCCTCCTCCTCTCCTCATCGTCATCTGACTCCTCATCAACATCAACAAAAGGTCTACACAACACTGCATCCTCAAATTCCCTTTGCATTTGTGCCATCTCATCCTTTTTTTATCTCCCTCCCTTTAAAGTTGTTGCAATTGCTTTTTGCACTTCATAAGGAACCTTAGGACACTTGGCAACATCTTTGTAGCCACCAACCAAATGTTACTTTAATCTATTTAGACCACTGGAATTCAAGGTCTTGAGGCAATACTTGCATTGGGATTTTTTCTTGTCAACAGTTAGTAGTCCCCATATTGTCAAACAATGTCCTGAGTCCCACTGCAAATGTCACTTTAAGCTACAAGTCTACAACACTGAAATACATACATGAATGTTCCCAAATAATCATTAGAATAATTTTTAGATAATTAATAACATGTAAAAACAATTCATTAAACAACAAAACAAACACTATGTTATAAGATAACATATATACAATGCTCAAACAGACATGTTTGTATTTTTAAAATACACTACATAATATGAGCATCATTTAAGAAAAATAATAGATATTTTTGAATAAAATGTCATTTTTTATAATTATTTTATTTAATTATTTAAATAAATAAATAAATACAGGAAGCATGATAATCAAAATATGACTACATGGGTTGTAGCCCTCTCAATGTAGTTTAACATAAGTGATAATCACATTCATATCATAAGTATTTTTTAAATTTTTTTATTTTAATTTTTTTGATATTATATTTTTTAAATACGAAAATTCAAAAAATAAATTAATAGCAGAAAATTAAATTTGTTCCCATGAAAATGTAGATCGAAGCTAGTAGATCAACATGTATTTATACTGGACTCACACACCCATTGTAGAACATTCTAATTGAAAAAAACTCAAATTTGGAGGAAAAATCTTACCTTTGTTGAAGATCTAGTTGAAATAGGATTGAATGATGATAATATAATGTTGTAGATGTATTAAGGATGTTTAGAAGTTGAATCCCCAAAAAATTCCTGCCAATAATAGGGGGTCCAACAACTTTTAAGAGTTGCAGCGAGAGAGAGGCGAGATCTGCCTCTCTCACATGAGATAGGGGGTTTTAAAACCCCCTAAAGCATGTGGTTGGACTACATTTTGGCGAGATCTCCCATCTCGACTATCCTCCCGTCTCGCCATCCCATTTTAGCGAGATATCTTGCGAGATCTCCCACCATAGATATCTATGCACCAACTTGAGGGGGAGTGTTGTAAGTCATAAGTTGAGTTCAGTTAGGAGTTTGAGTCCAGTTGGGAGTTTGAGTCCAGTTGGGAGTTTGGTCTATTAGACAGTGTTTATTATTTATGTTTTTAGTCCCACATTGGGGAACATTGTACTTGTTCACTCATAAATATTATTATATATAAAGCCCTACTATGTCACATAGGACATAAGTCAAGATTCTCTCAAGATTTCAACAGTATTATTCAGCTCCAACAGGCCTGGTGATCAAATCTTGTGGCAGTGCCCTTCTTATCTCCTCTAGTTGGTGTTCTCTCACCAAAATGGTCACTAAATCATCCTTCTCTCCATCATCTAAGTATCTTCTTCACTCAATATACCACTTACATTCCCCTTGGCTAACCACTTTTTATCCATAAAACAAACACACAGAAATCTTCTCAGCTGTGCACTTCTTGGAGGGATAAGTCTTATTTGGCTCTTGATGCATCCAATCCATGCCCCCACCAACCTTACTGCTACTTCCATTTGGACAAGCAAAACTTGTTAGCGGCCTCCTTGTTTGAGAATCTAGTTCATATAATGTTGGACAACGAAAGAAGCTACGGATGCTGGTCTACGTTACACAAAGCCTACGGCACAGCATCTATCAAATGCCTCATGTCCATCCATCTTTATCTGCAAATCCATGCCAAAAAACCTAATATGTGTCTCTTACTTCTTCAGCATCCCAAATCAGTTTTTCATGAACTTTGATGCATCTAGTATTGCGCTCAAGCCAATTGAGTATAATATGCTCTTCAGGATGAGGTCCTGATGCAGCACAACCAGAAATTACTGTTCACGCTACAGTAGCGTGAACAGTAACCTAGATTGATATTTTTCATATTTGGTGGACCCCAAGTCTAGCTTGCATGGAAATAGATTCAAATTTGGTGGGCCCAAACTCCAGCTTCCAAGGAGATAAAATAGGATCTGTTTTCGTGGGAGTTCTAGAGATAATTTAGAATTTTATTATTTATTATTGGGATAATCATGTAATCAAAATTTTTTTTATTTGGGTAGGATATCGAGGATAAGTTTTAGTTAGTTTTAAATTCCTAAGAGTCCTTGTAGGATCAGTCTTTTGTTAGTTTTAAATTACCAAGAGTCCTATTATAGTCTGTTTTCGTATCAAGTATGTTTGTTTTGTTATTTAAACACTTGTAATCAGCTTATTAAGATGGAATAGAAAAAAATGAATTGAAGCTTGAGCTTTGTGCGTTTGCAGCCCCCCTTCTCTCCTCTTTTCTTCTTCTTCTTTTCTTCTTATGAGTGTTCTCCTCGCTCTTCCTCTTCTTCAAGACTAATTCTTCTAAGATTTCTCTTCTTCCCCCTATCTTCTTTATATCCTTCTTTCTTCTATATCCTGTCCCCCATTAGGTCCAAGACATCGTTTCTAGTGTTTCAAATCGGCCCCAAACTCCTTATACTAAGCTGCATAATCTTTAAAGTAGTCTCAATTGAATTAAGGCCAAACTACCAAGATCTTAGGTCAGAATTTAACTCCAGCATTCAAAATAATGGCTAAGGTAGGAGAACAGAGATAGGTGTAGAATGTCAGATACTTGGATGGGGAAGCCTTGCGAAGAATGGGTTGAGTGGAATGCCTTGAAGGCTGCCAGCTCAACCACAGCAAGGATCTCACTTGCTCTGACCAAGAATCCTAAATTTTCCAATCCTTAAAGAGGTTTTTTTACCAAAATTGAATTAAACCAGCAATGCACTACAGCACTACCGCAATCATGCACAAAAGCACTCAAGCTTGGAAAGAAATAATTGGATAATCAATCCATATTAGCCGCCATCAAGTGGGGTGTATTTATGGCTTATTAGCAGTCTAGCACTAAAAAGACTGACTGAAAATAGAACTAATAACCAGGATAGTATTTGGACTTTGACTAATACTTGGCAGCCTAAATCATGGCTGTCTTATATGTAGATAGCTTCACAATGAAAAACTAAAGGACTTCAAATAAAAGATTGCTGGACCCTAAAAAGACCATTCTGTAACTGACTCAATAGTTGTGCAGAATAACAAGAATACTACTGCCCAATCAAAATTTATTAATCATTGGACTAAGATAAAGCAGGTATAAAATACTATAATATGGAACCTGAGCTGCTGGCAACAATTCTAGGGGCTTGGCTTTCCACCTGCGTCCTGCATCAACCTTTCCAAAACCTGGTGTTCCATGCCACCACCAAGCATGCAAGGTTGTCAAGGCAACAAGGCGAGGTGAGGCAATAGGGAGCAACAAAAACCAAGGCGATAAGGCATCACCTTGACCCAAAAAAGGGCCAGGAAGCCTAGGCAACGCTTACGCAATGCCTTGACAACCATGCAAGCACATGGAGATTTCAACTTCCACTTTGTTCATGAGAGGGTCACTAACAAGCAGCTTTCAGTTCAATTTTTTTCTACACATGACCAGGTTGGTAACATTATGACCAAGCCACTATCTAGTATGCTTTTCGATTCCTAAGAATTAAGAGGCAAGTTGAAGATCCACTCACATTGACCTTCCACTTGAGGTGGTCTAACAATTCTTTAGGTATATTCCCATTAACACATGGTATAGTGCCCTTACCATAAAATCTCGATTCCCCATGTATTTGCAAGTGATTACGTTTCCACTCAAGTTAGAATTCTAGATCCCTTTGTAATACTCCATTATGTTTCAGTCACTGACTAGCATCTTTTGTACGCTAATATATAAAACTTACAATGCAATCGTTATAACAAAATAATGTCTATATCTTTTCTGATCTGATAGTCATGTAAACTTACGTAAAATAGAGCCATTTCAGTAGGGAAGGTATAGACCCTACGTACACCTAGGCACCAGAAGCCTTGCCACATTATGTTAATCCACTACGTTTAACACTAGCTTGCACATGAAGAGGTATTAACACTATGGTTCCCAAGTTTTAAATTTTAAGCAATCACTGTCAACTGGAATGCAAAATGAGGGGCCTTTTCCTAAAATCTAAGTATAAAAATTATGGCAATATTACAGTCCAAGGAAGAAAATTCAACCGAAACAGGAATTTCAACCTTGCAAAAGGCCGGCCGAAATTTCGATGTTTCAGTCAAACTGGACACCTTTTTCTGGTAATTGGAACTTCAATTTCGGGCCTCTTATGGACTCAAAATGATTTAGATTCTTGCATACTACCTATTTCAAGCATAGTAAACACAATGGAACTAGTATTTTGCCCAAAAAAAAAAAAATCATTGAAACTTTATCATTCAAGTATACTAACAAATGACTGGGTCCGACAAGTGCAAACTGTATTGCATACAAGGGTAAAATGGTTACATATACAACAAGTCAAACAAAATAAAATGACCGACTAGATCAACGGATGGTGTCTCACATATATTAAGTTAAAGCTTATATATCATATAGACATTAAATAAAAATACATAACTTTAGAAAATAATTATTAAAATCTAGAAAATGAAAAAATGGTAACAAATAATAAAAAGATAAGTTTAACAAAACACAATCATAGATCATAGTCCTAGGCTAAACATATATTAATTTTAAGGCAATACAAGATCATTTAAGGCATGAACAAAACAAAAATAAAAAAGGGGAAGTTTGGAACTGTTGGATATGGCTCATGCTTCACATTCCATTGTTGTCAGAGTTTCCTTTGTAGCTGTTGTGGCTTAGGAGGTGTTTAGAGGCAAAAAATGAGCAAAAGAGGTTTTCGAAGGCAAAGCAGTCATGGAAATTAGATGAAAATGGGATAGCAATCAACAAAAACTAAAGAAAAACAAGATGAATTGTTGAAATGGTCGAAATTTCGGTCGAAACCTCCGAAATGGTCAAAATCTCTAAAATTTCGGTCGAAATTTGACATTTTTCCGAAATAATTGGAAATTAGTTTCGTTTTTTAAAAATGCAAAAATTTCGACCGAAATTTCGACAATTTCAGTCAAATTTTCTTCTATGTTACAGCCAAAACTAGTTGAAACAAAAAGGCATTGGAAGTTTTTTTCACCAAACAGACCACTATATTCAGTCCTGTCAGTCATTTTGGCCATGGTCAAAACTGAAGTCTTCAACTTGGCCCAATTTCCTGAAACCCTCCTTTCTGAGTGCATAAGCTTGGATCCAACTGGAATGTGTGTAGATGTTTTGAATGTGCACAGAAAATGGTAGCCCTCATTAACCTACTGGAATATCTAACCAATTAACACTTGCCACTTATCATTGAGGAAAATGAAAAGAACAATTCCCAGGTGATGTTTATATCAGAAAACAAGTCAACATCAAACAAAATCCCAATTCTTTGTTTTATGTACAAACCCTAATCTATTTTACATCACAATGTGATAACTAATGATCGCGAAAGAAAAATTTAGGATGGCTTCGCACATACAGTTGCTCCAATTTGAGGCTGTGGCCAATCCAAGAGGTGGATATATAGACTGGAATCTGGTAATCAATGGGATCACGGTTCGTTATTTGGGATATATAGGAGTTGGGAAGGATGGAGTCAGGATTGGAAGCAAGCACATAGCTGACCCCAGTTAGCTGGGACAAAGCTTGTTGTTGTGGAAGGATGGAGTCAGCTGTGGTATGGACAACAAGTATGTTTCATATACAGTAATGAATTAGCCTGGATATTCGTCCACACCCAAAACATTTCAGAAAGAATGGAGCATTTGCATCAGATGTTCCTGAGATATCCAGAATAGCAAGAGAAAAATTGCCCCTCATCTATGACAAAAGAGATGGCAACATCTATTCAGTATCAATTAATTTTCTCGGGGAATAATATCAGTAGCTTACCAGGATTAGATCCTCATCGGTACCAAAGGATTTGCGGGCCTCATCTAGGCACTGCATGGAGATCCTGATAGATTTCCTACAACAGTTAAAATTGTTAATTTTTTGTAACAAAAGAACAAGTTAAATTTGTCACCACTCAATTCATGTGCATCAAAGTTTTGGTCAAGACTGAAGTAGTTCGATGAAAACTAATGTTCTGGTTGTTAACTTCTTTCAGATTCTAGGACACATATCTATAAGCTTCAAAAAAGAATCTGGAATATTGGATGGTGATAATTCATTGGAACCATTTCATGCAAGGAGATACAGTAGACGGGAGCAATCCAATGCCGGGCTGCAGATAGAATACTCACCTCCCTATCATCTTTTTTCACATAAGCAAGAATTATTAATAGAGAGATTCTATGAAACATGGAGTGAGGAAAAATGAAGATAATTTACCTAGAGCTTGATGGATCTCTAATTTCAAATTCATCTCTGTCGGCATCATAACCACATACAACAATATAGTGACCTACAGAGGAGAGAAAATGAAATGTAGGAAGGGGAGAGGAAGGACTCATTAGTATATCAATTTTCAAGCCTCGGAACATAAAATACAACACCATCACCATGACCTTACAACAAACAACTGGATTTCCACTGAGATCTAATCACGAGGATATACATGCTCCAGAAAATGTAAAACAACTATCCGGCAACTCTTTCAAGAAAATGTGCAGTCACCACTTTTTAAGGATAGAATAGATAAATCTTATCTGTATGTTTTCCATCATAAACAATTATCCAAACAGTAGTACCCTCCCAGTGCAGCCTTTCATTTATTCTGTGTCTCCCAGTTTTATTTCATCATTAGTGGTAGTCCTGGGTTGGAAACTGTTAACAGTCTACCTTTAATCATGAGCAAATTTTTTGTTGGAAGTTCTACCAATTTCTGTTAAACGTACAACAAGAAAGACAGGGAAAAAAGGAGACTTTATCCAAAACAGCTTCAGTTAAGACCAAATTACATATTTTGCCCTAAGGTATAACCACAATGTCTAATCAAGTCAATTATGCATAAGAAAAGAATTTCATATCTCACCAGTGTAACCTGAGTCTCCAGCATAGAACCCAGAGACACAAATATCCTCGAGCCAAAACCGACTGCATCAACAAATTTTGACACATGAGAAGAAAAGAACCCTTACACTAAGAAAATTAAAATCACAAAGTAAGCCTTCAGTTCAATCAATGCAAGAGAATTTAATAATGATAGCAAACAATAGGATCTCTTGATAAAAACTGTGCCAGTAATGAAAGATTTCATCAGAAATGCAGCATTAAGGGGTTGACCCGGGATTTTACTATTAGAAAGACCAATCAAAAGCAAGGGCAGGACAATGGGCTTATATGAGTTTGGATAATACCAAATCAAACGTAATTAAGTTGTGGTCATCCCTAAACCCCCCACCCTCCACCTTAAGCATGCGCGTGCCTTGTTGATTTTGTAAGTTAACTAGTTTGGGACCTTGAAGGATGAAAAGAGGGTGGTGAGGGACTGAATATTTGGGATGTCATACTCACCTAAAGGCTACAGCCCCATAAATGCTCATTCAAACCAAACCTATAAAATCTCCATACACAAACTACAATGCTATATACTTTCAACAGAAAAAGCCGTCTAAATGGCATGCCACATAATGAAGGTGGAAAACAAAATCCGAGTGTTGCCAATGCACAAGGTTCCCATCTAATGGGGCCTCAAAATGGCCCTCTGTTCACCATGTCCACAACTCTAAGAGGCTGATTAAATGAATATATTTACCCACCAACTACATGGAAAGACAATGGTGTCACATACATTTACTTCCCTTCATTGATGCGCCTCAATAAGAAGGGGCATAGTTCCAACCACGACGATAGCATGGTTCGAGGTCATATGAGATCTCAGAATATCAACTGAAAAAAGAAAAAAAAAATAGAGACAAGATCTATTGCAAGTTCCAAAAAGTTCAACATCTCGGTCGAGTTGAAATTTCATTGCTGTTACACCCCAACTCAATTGAGTCCAGACAAGATTTCCTAATCTCAACTGCTCTCGGCCTCATCTCGACACCATTAGCTATGTTCTTCATTTTTTGCTGGAAACATGTTGGAGCTTTGCCTGCAACACTTTTAATCTCACCTTAGCTCATCTACAATAGAGGTCGACATCAATGAAGGGTTTTTAAAGGTGTTCTTCAAGGAAAGTGAACTTTTTCTGCAAATTTCATTTATGAACATCTTTGTCCGATTTACACTTTCATGGAAAATTTTAAATTTTCTGTTATTAATTATTTTTGGATTTAAAAAATATATTTTTAAGAATAAAATTTAAAAAATAATGGATTCTTGCCTTCCAATCAACTTTGTTTGAGGCCACACTAAATACAAGGCCTAAGCTATGCATATCCCTTCTCACCACTTCTCTCAAGGTTATCTTAGGTCTGCCCCTAGCTCTTCTAATTCCTTCAATATAGATTTATCACTTCTCCAAATAAGGGCATTTACAGGCCTTTGTTGAACATAGCTAATGAACACATTTATGTGTGAAATCTTAGGGCATGAAGCATGCATTTACACACTTAAAGTGGAGCTACCTTGGGTTTTATGTTGTTTTTACAGATTTTAGAATTTTTCAGGATTTAAGCAAATATTTGGAGTTTTGGGTATGAAACATGCAATTTTACACGTCAAGAGGTCCGTTCAAATTCTCAAGTGCAAAAAATGCTTGATTTGGAACATGATGGGCTACAGATGCAATTATGGGACAACTCCAAAATATCTTAGAAATAAATAAGCCAATTTTGATCTACGGTTGAGATTAGTTAGGATTTTATTTTATTTTATTTTACTTTATTTTACTTTATTGTAATTGAAAAATGTATGGGGCCAACAAGTAGTAAAAGATTAAGATTTTCTAGAAGATTTTATTTTATTAGATTTTGTAGGATCAAACACTTGCCGTTGCTCCAAAAGTCCGGACCTGTGGATACGGTGCTACTAATATTTCTTATAATGTAGCCAACAACTACTCCGCTTCGAACCTGGATCTGGGCAGGACCTTGGGCAACCTCAGCACAGCCTGGCAAGGTCCCTAACAATCCCCCCAGATCCAAGGCGAGATTTTTGGATAACTGAACCTCAGCACAACCCTGGCGAGGCCCTAAAATCCTCCGAAAATCCCCCCAAATAGCACCATAAGGATTTAAACACGAGACCTCCTAGCTCTGGTACCACTTGTAGGATCAAGCGCTTGCCGTTGCTCCAAAAGTCCAGACCTGTGGATACAGTGCTACTAATATTTCTTATAATGTAGCCAGCAACTACCCCGCTTCGAGCCTGACGAGGTCCCCAACAGATTTTATTTCTTTTCCTAATTATTTTTTTTCTCTCTCTCTCTCCCCACTTTCTATTTCTTTTACTTTATTATTTCCTTAATAAACCCATTTCCTTTTGTTAATAAAATATATGTATTTTTTTCTCTTTCCTCTCCACTTTATTCTCCACTTCTAAAATATTTTTTTTTCTCCACTTATTCTCTCTCTCTCTCTCTCTCTCTCTCTCTCTCTCTCTCTCTCTCTCTCTCTCTCTCTCTCTCTCTCTCTCTCTCTCTCTCCATTCCAGACGTTTTTCTTTTTATTACTATTTTTTTTATCTCTATTCTTTCTATCTCCAAGTTTTCTACTTTTTTTATTTATTCTTTGATTTAATTTTCATAATTATTATTCTTTTTTATTATTATTTCTTTCCTTATTTGTAAATCATTCACCATGTCCTGTAAATATACCCTCTCCCTTAGACCTAGGTTTACACCTTCTATTCTCTTTAGCTTCTTTAGGTTTTCTCCGGTTCTTTGATTGCTTTGTGGGGTTCTCATTTCTAGATTGAATGTTTAAGTTCAATTTTTCTATGTAAAGCAATGAATATTCAAGTTATTTAGTTTATTTTATGCAAGTGTATTTTCTTTCGTTTGATCAATGCAATTTCAATTTCAATTTCAAGTTCAAGCTTCAAGTTTCAAGCTTCAATATTCAAGAGGATTCATTTTCTCTAGGTCTAGCAATTGTAGATTTGGATCATTCCAGATCTGGTTGATAGGGTTGGTTGAGATTCGAATCAATTGTTCAAGGTTTTTTTTTTTTTCATTCGAGATTCGAGAACTCAAGTAAGTTGTCTTCGTCAATAATCTTCTCTCCCCCCCCCCTCCATTCCCGCTTCTATCTACCCCTCTATATTCTTAACTTAGGATTTACTTTTCAGTATTTATTTATTGTTTTCTTTTCCCCTTGGGTCCTTGATCAAAGATGTCGGGACCCTACCTCTCTTTTTCTGATTCGAGAGGTAGGGTCCCGTTGAGTTCTTACTTTTACTTTTTCGTGTCTACAAACCGGCCCATTCGATTACTAGAACAATCGTGTCTCTCTTTGGTTAAGGTTTCTCTTTTCCATTTATTGTTTTGTTATTGTTATTTGTTTTCTTATTTACTTTCTGTATTTTTTTCTTTAAGATTTGTTCCCCTGATCGGTGGACTGTAAGCTCAGGCAAAGGGTCCAAGGTCAAAGTCATCCTAGTCATACTCCCCTTCCCTCGATCCAGAGTTGACACTCGAATCACTTCCCTTTTATTTGTTTATTTATTTATTTTTCGCATTTTTTTATTCCTACTTTTTATTTATGCATTTTCTATTTATTTATTAGATGATGAATGGATAGATTATGTTTCTTTTATTTTTATTTTCAATTTGATCACATTAGATGTATATGTTAAAACCGCTCATTTAGATTTGTTAATTTAGTTTAATTAATTAGTTTAAAAAAATTTGACATCCTTGCACTCTTGTGTTACCATTAAGAAGTTATTCTAAAGTGGTATATCTTCTTGAGATCGACCGTTAGCTACACGATACCGTGCACTTGCGGTTACTTTTATTTTGCAAACAATAGTCGTGCCACCTCAAACGACATTCTCGTAGCTTATCACTTACATAAGCTACCCCCAAACCACCTCTAATATGATCATTTTTTATCTATCCTTCCTAGTTTTGCTATTCATTCATCTTAACATCCCCATTTCTATTACACTGAGTTTATCTATATGATTCTTTTTAACAGCCCAACACTTTGCACCATGCGTCATAGCTGGTCGAACGACGATACTATAGAATTTTCCTTTAAGCTCTAAAGGAATAAGTCGATCATACAAGACCCCAGACGCACCTCTCTATTTCATCCACCATATTTTAATCTTTGGGAAACATCATCCTTCATATAACTTTTATTATTTATAATTGAACCAAGGTACCTAAAAAAATTGCTCTTAGGAATCTCCTTATCATCAAATTTCACCATCTCATCGTCTGCCTAATCATGACCAAAGTTACAACACAAAAGAATTGTCTTCGTTCTACTTAGTTTAAAGCCTTTCGATTCCAAGTTGCTCTCCATGATTCTAACTTGGTATTAATCCCTCCTTGAGTCTCATCTATTAACACAATATCATTAGCAAAAAGCATATACCAAAGAACCTCGTCTTGAATGTCTTTTAACTGCGGCAATGTTTGTTGCCAATCCAAAGCTTGGGTAAAGGAGGAGGTTTGTGCGTTAAGTTGGAGCCGACACCGAAAATAAAATCTAGCCAAACCCTTTTCACGGAGTCGACATAGGTTATGATAATGATTCTAATATATGTTAGACTATTGGAAGGGCTACAATCTCGTGGAGTAAATTTTTATTTTTTTTCATAGTTGTTGCATTTCTTTTCTTTTTATTTTTATTTTCAAATATAGTAAATTAATTATAATGATTAGGAAAATATTTTAATTTATACGAAAAAAATTTGACACTTATGTTGTTTTTTTTTTTTTTTTTAAATATCAGTATTTATACGTTTGTGGCTTTACAAAAAAGTTTGTATTTCTTGTAATAAAAAAAAAATTATAAGTTTTTAATGAAACTAAAAATATATTTTCATTATTTTGTGTTTTTAGTTGTTACTTGTTAGATATGTTATTATATTAGTTTAATAGTTTAATAGTTTAGCATTGAATATATTTGTGTGTGCGAATGGTTTAGTAGTTTACATTTTTTTTTTTAATACATAACTGTATATGATGATATGGGTGAATGTATTTATCTTGTTTATTAGCTGATCGTAGAGCTAGTAGTAGCACTAAGGCTTTTGACAATGCTTGGCAACATGGTGAGGCCTAACCATCCATAAGAAGTCAAGACACAAATATAGCTTGAAGGAGCTAAATTCTGGTGGTGCCACAAGACCAAAAAGCTTACAGGGATGTGGCGAAGTGACCTAAAGTGCTATACAAAATACACAAAAGCAATTGCTGCCAGCTTAAAAGAAGGTAGACTGAAGAGGGTAGATAAGGAAAGGCAACAGAGGGAGTTCGAGGAGGTAGCCTTAAAGAGGCCCTCCGTGGATGTGGATGAGGAGTCTGATGATGATGAGGCTGCCAGAAGAAGTATGGGTACAGGTTTGGTTCTTTGATATCTGGGTTTACAAACTGGGTCAAGCCAGTCCAGAAATGGAAATCCAACTGTCACAAGTTCAAAAATGCATTATTCCATTCCCAATGTTCCTTTTATTTTTATTAGATACAAAAAGGGAAAACATAATTTGAAGAGCCACAATAGCTAAGTCATGTGACTGAATCTATATTTGTAGACAGATCAAACTCCTATAAGTAACTGTTTCCTAACACCAGCACCAACATGCAAATCCATGCATTATTGTTTCTTGTGTATTAATTGTGATGCGGGTAGCCTCTGTACTCTGTATCTAACTCAATCAACCTATCCATACTCTAGAGACAAAATAGTACACAATAATAGCCAATCAAATAGATGAGGGGCATAAATAAAATCTCAAAACATTAGCCATACTCCATTTTGTACTGGTCAACCAAAGCAATCGCAATATATTTCCCTGACAACATGAGGATAGAAAGCTCTTCACCATTAATTGATCTGCACTGTAAACCAAGTGAAATTCATCAAACCTACTACAATCTCATTAAACCTGAACATGCACATTTAAAATTGACTAATAAATACCCAAAAAAAAAAAAAGAGACTGGCAGCGCTAAGTTTTCAAGCACATATGCACAACATGATCAATAAAAAGCTGAATAACGTGGTATGTGTGCAGTTGGTTGCTTTATTGCAACACATCTTGACCTATTTATATTAGTATCAAATCCTATGTTGGACCTTATTTATGCCTAATATCATTTGGCTAAATTATATATGCAAATACCCCAAATTTAAATCCAACCAAAATAATTAGAAAATCAAATCCCAAAATGCGGGGAAAAAAAGGCTAACCCCCATCTCAATAATAAAAACTAGATTTTTATCAGTAGGTGTAATTTTTTAACTTTCTAGTAAAGGGAACTTTTCTCAAATCTAATATTTCATAAACCTTAACATGTTACACCATTGCTAAAAACCAAAAAGGTGGTAAAATACAAACTTTCTTGGGTATCTATTAGATATTTCTTAGAGCACTAATCAAAAGAAACATTCGTGCACACCATACAAAGTTTGAGCAGGACGTAATACTTCAGAATAAATTAGACTTGAGTAGGTTTGAATTTTTGGAAAGTTAGTTTGTGCTTGATCCAGTGAGAAAAAATCTCATGGAAAAAGAAAATTATTTGACCAGTCAAATTTTTAAAGATCAACATATTTATATGAGTATGATTTTCCTTTTTTTCCCCCTCCTAACACAAGTGTTCAAGATTTTGGCCCGACCATCCTATTGGTCCATACTGACCCCAAACCCACATGGGCAGGGCTATAAAAATATGATAAATGTAGTTATTATTATGTTTATTATTTGATGAGTATCTTTCATAGGTAGGATCTCTAATAATTATTTCGCATATAAGTAAAATTATACAATTTTTAGTGTCACTTGTGCCAAACTAAATAAAAAGATGAACTTGGTGCCAAAGGCATTTTGCACACGTAGAGTCCAGGGAGGGGGGCAATTCTCCTATGCAACCTTACCTCAGCAATTTTGCCAAGAGGCTGTTTCAATGCCTTGACTGCTACAACCATGGTCCGCCGACCATTGTGCCAAGTCTTGCCCCTTCTGTGCCAAACTAAGATTTTATATAATTTAAATAAAAAAAGCACTTTGATCAACATGGCAATGACTGACAGCTGCCCTATGGAGTGTAGGAATTGGAGGGAGAAACAGGGACTTGAACCAAAAAGTTGGATTTTAGGTCGAAATTGGTGAAACCGGAGGCGTAGCACCGAGACGAGATCTGTGAAATATGCAGATATCATCAAAATGGAAGAAGATGGACCCAAATAGTCGAGATGGTTGAGATTTGGTTAATATTTTGACCAAGATGTCCCAAAACCAAAGAAGAAAAATTCTCCCTTCAGGGTTTATATCGGCTGGGCAAAAAACCAAAATTTGAACTTTGGTTATAATATATATATATATATATATATATATATATATATATATATATATATATATATATATATATATATATATATATATATATATATATATATATATATATATATATATAAGGTATTCTGCAGATGACTTTAGCCCTCATTTGACCCTGTTTCTTTAAATCTTAAGATTATCTCATGCTTCTTGTTTCATGGTAACAAGCTGAACCACCAGTATTATGTAGTGTTGTGAAATAAATTTTAGTCATGTAACCCCCCCCCCCCCCCCCAAAAAAAAAAATCTCAGTAAAAAATGTTGAAAAAACAACCACTCATCCCACAAGGCATTGCCTAGAGACAAAGCATACATTTTTTTTCGCATACACTGTTGATAACTATGAATCTAACTTGGTACTTAACCATAACTTTGTTCAAATCTTTAGAATTACCCTTATTTAGGGTATATAGGCTTGTGGGCAAGACTTGACACAATGGCCAAGTTCACTGTTGTATCCTCATATCCTGTCAGTTGTGGGTTCAAACTTGGAAACAGCCTCTTTTATGAAGCAGGGGGTAAGGCTGCATATGTTTGCCCCTCCCAGACCTGCAGTACAGCCTTGTGCACAGGGATGGCTTCTAATTCTTGCCAAAGAAAAAGGATGGCTTTTAATTAGGGTATACAGACCATGCAAACATATTTCAGGCTTGTCAGCATATGGGTGTTCCCTACTAAACATCAAACACACGCACATTCAAGCTGGTAAGACGAAAATAATGTACCTGTATATCGATTCCAGCTTCTACAGCTTGCTGAAATAGTCTATCCACACGTACCAGGTCATCTGACAACTGCTCCTGCATTATTTCAAAGGCAAGGTTGTGGAAATTACTAACTGGCCCAGCAGTGAGGAGAGTTAAAATATATATATATATATATATATATATATCCATCTATACACAACAAATAATATGCTGCATTTTATGACACCTAACAGTACACAGGGAAGAAGACAGTTCTCCCACACCAGTGGTGAATGGAAAATCACATCCATGGATTTGTGCATCTTGGCATGGTATAAGAAACAGTAGGAAGGACATTATCGAACTCATACAGTGCAGGGCAGAGTAAGAGTGAGGCTGATAGGCGGACAAACCCACTTTCATTTAAGCACTCACAGAAAGATTCTCAAGTTACACACAAGCTTTTGTTGGGACTTAAGCACAGTGAAGTGATTCCACATAGGTAGACAACACAAGAAGTAAGATGCATACAGATATTGTCAAGACTTTCTGTTCTCATTGATTTACCTGCAGTCAGCTGCACGTAAGAGGATGTATATGGACAAATATATGATCCAATTAAGAGGTAAAACCCTGAAGATCAAGAAAATGGATGAAACAGTAAAATAACTTTTCTAATCTAAATCTTCCAAGAAAGTTGGGACATGAAGATTTCTAACTGGAATCCAAATGAAAGTGGATTTCCAATGCACTGTTTCAGATACTTCAGTGGATGAAGCAACCTAGAATACTAATTGGTTCTTTTTAGTGAGATTGGGGCTAATGGTCAAAGCTGACGGTGTAAAGACCAATGGATGATTGGGTGGACATGTTGTTAAGGAAGTGACCATCTGATGATCACAAACACATAGAACAAAGATCTAACAATCTACTCTTGTGATTAAGTTAGCCCAAATAGAATACTAGAGGATACCTTCAAGTAGAGAGCATGCATGGCACTGAAGCAGTTTGAGTGGCACATAAAGACCAAGATTAAGGGACTCAAGACATGGAGGACTAAGGGATGGACCTACCCACATATAAGTACACTCCAAAGACTCAACAATAAAGACAAGACAAGCTTGAAGACCATGCATATACAATAGTAAAGTGCCAACTGTAAAAGCATGCATTTTTCAGGTTGAAGTTTTATAAAACTAATCACATGCACAAAGGAGTATATTAGGTCAGTCCATGGGGGTATAAAAAGAATTTGAAAACTACTTTGGAAAGCCCTACAAAAGCCCACAAACTAAGTGTCGGTCAACAAGATCCGAATTGGCTTGATCGACTAATAGAATTCTAGTGACCTCATGGTATGTACCATAGAACAAAATTCGGTCGAAACTTTTCCCATTTTAGGAACCTCGCAACAAAAAATTGGGGCACGAAAAAAAATCCCAAGTTTCGATCGAAACCGTCAAAATTTCATCCAAACTTGTCAAAACCTTGAAACCTTGTTTAACCCAACTGGACCAGCTGGTTCATGAGAAGAAAAAATATTCCCAAATTTCATGGGAAACATGGGAAATTTCGTGGAAACCTAAGACTTTTTCCTGCATGTTTCGTAGCTTTTCCAAATTTTCCATCTTTTTGTTTCTTTCATGTTTCACCAAATACCACAACAAATACCCCCTCTATCAGGACTTCCATATCCAAATTGCCTATTCCCTCAAACTAGTTATCTTAGGCATGTTGATGGCCAGACTTAAAGTTACAGTTTTCTATTACCTTGACAACCATAGGCATAAAATGTCATGGGATGTCTATGTTCATTGGTTAGAGGAGAGGATGTTACATGCATAGTACTACTCAGCTCATAGGATGGATCCACCGAGGCACTCCTCTTGGCACTAAGTTGTACTTTCCTTTTATTGTCAGTTACTTTGTATTTGATGTTTTGAAGTTAGAAATTATATATTAAACGTTATATTGTTATGTACTAAAGTAGTTAAGTTTATAGTGTACTTCTCGGACAACTCTACATTGATGTTATGTACATTGAATGACATATCTACATTGACTTTTTTAGCAAAATACAGCCAATGTGTTATTTATGCTCTAATTAGCTTAAATGAAGAGTCCCACCCTAAAATACTCCTTAAAACCTGTCAAAACTTGCACACAAAAATCCTAAGTTTCCTCAAAATTTCCCAGTTTCCCACCTAGGTTCCCAGTTTCACCTGGTCAAAACTTGAGTTTCCCTCAAATTTTTTTCTATTGTATGTACTGTGGAAGGTCTTGGTCAACCGCCAGCCCACGGTCAACCATGAATCAACCTAACGGCCTAATGCCTAGTTTTGAATGGCTATATTGAGCCAGTCAACTGTGAGAATAAAGAGGTCAACTGCAAGTTCAAAACTGACTGTTTTCTATCCGTTGGGACCCAATTCAAATTCAATCATTTGGCTATAGATAGGGTTCTAATGATGAAGCACGAATTCCAAATGATGTAACCCTGGATTACAGGGCCAGTAGTAGGATCATTTCTAAGAAAGCAGCGGGCAATAATCTAGGGTTCAATACCTTGCTGTTTGGAGTCAACATCTCCAAAGGAAAGCAGTAGTTATAGGCTTATAACCCTGCTGTCAAGGTCTGCAATTAGGGTACAGCAGCTAATCTTTCAAATATCCTCTCAATAGGTCACTTAGATTTGGTCCTTGCTGTCCAAATCAGAAAATAAATGAACAGCAGTAAAACTCTACTCAAAAACGTCTAAAAGCCCTGTAGCTATGGTTAGGTTGAGTTCCAAACCTTGCATATTGTAAAGGGAGATTTAGGGTTATGTTTAGGGTAAGATTTAGATTTGATTTAAGAGAAAATATTATGTTCTCATAAATATGTACTTGCAGAATCTTATGGTTGATTTTGTGATTTTCTAGGGTTTTAAGAATTCCAGGGTTTCTAGTAGGGTAAGCATAGGGATCGAAGGTAGGGTAAAGGGCTGGGGATGCTAGTTATAAGGCTGAATTTAAAAGGGGTAGGGATTTAGGGTTTAGGGTTAATTATGCTTCTAGGGTTTAAGGTCATATGGGAATTTGCAAATTCAGGAATTTCCAGATTCTGCCACAAGTGAGAAAAGAATAACAAGAAAAAGAAAAAGGGAGATAAGGGGCTGGGGAGTAAGGGGAATGTAAGGGAGGGGATTGAGGAAAGGGAAGGACCTAACCTTGGGGTCCTAGGGGAGGGGAAGAAGGGCTGCAGTATAGGGACTGGGGATTCCTAGAACTAGGGTTTGGTGTGGGGGGGTGGTGCCCCAAGGTGTAGGGAGAAGGGAGAGGGCTAGGCACAGCTTGGGATAGTGGAATGGGGTTGGGAAATGGGCTGTGATCACACTTACTTGAGTAGGAAGGGGACTGTTGAATGAAAATTGAGTTGAAGATGCTCCTGGGGTTGCTGCAGGCTTGAAGAAGATGAAAGGTTAATGCTGAAATTGTAGAATTCACTCTTAATTCCTCAAACCCAGGTGTGGGAAAACTTCCAACAACTCCCAAGTCTCTAATTTTTATTAATTCTTCAACTGATTTGATTACAATGAGGTGGGGGCTTTATATAGCCTTACACTAGAGACCTTGAGGGAAATGGACTAGGAATCAATCTAGGAAACATAATGGAACTCAAACTAGGAAATCCACTTTGGATTGGAATTCCCTTAACAACTCAACAACTTGATAAACAAACTAGAAAGGAATTTTCTAGAGATCTTTGAATCAAAAATAACAACAACAACAACAACAATAAGCCTTGTCCCAACTAAATGGGGTCGGCTACATGGATTCTTGCCCTCCAATCAGTTCTATTCGAGGCCATGCTAGATACAAGGCCTAAGCTATACATATCCTTTCTCACCACTTCTCCTAAGGTTATCTTAGGTCTACCCCTAGCTCTTCTAGTTCCTTCAATATGGATTATATCACTTCTCCGTAAAGGAGCATTTATAGGTCTCCGTTGAACGTGGCCGTGCCACCTCAAACGACTTTCTCTAAGCTTATCACTTATGGGAGCAACTCCCAGCCCAACTCTAATATGATCGTTTCTTATCTTATCCATCCTAGTTTTGCCACTCATCCATCTTAGCATCCTCATTTCTACTACACTGAGTTTATCTATATGATTCTTTTTAACAGCCCAACACTCTGCACCGTACATCATAGCTGGTCGAACAACAGTCCTATAAAATTTTCCTTTAAGCTTTAATGGAATACGCCGATCACATAAGACCCCGGACGCACCTCTCCACTTCATCCACCCTATTTTAATTCTTTGGGAAACCTCATCTTTGAATCAAAAACAACTTGCAAAAATAAGTAACCAACTTCCATAAGGAATCCTACTTGGAAATTGGAGTCCAACTTGGACTCCTATTCAGACAAGGACTCTAACTCCTAGTCCAATTGAAAATTTGTTGAAGTATATACACTTGGGCCATTTACTGTTCACGACACTATTCACGTAAACAGTAAAAAATCTGTTTTTACTGTTCACGTGAACAGTAAAATCTGTGTTACTGTTCACGTGAATAGTATATGCTAGCATGGTGGGAGATCTCGCGAGATCTCGCGAGATATCTCGGTTTTTTCATAAACCGAGACGAGATCAAGGGCGAGATCTGCGAGATGGGATATCTCGCTCAAGATCTCGCCATATCTCGCCATATCTCGCTATATCTCGCCATATCTCGCCATATCTCGCCATATCTCGCCCCAAATCTCGCCATATCTCGCTGGAACTCTCATTTTTTACCAAATTTTTTGTAGATTTCAGCCAAAGTTTCACTTGCAACTACTCTTAGCACATCTACAACATCAAAGAAAGCTCAATCATCCTCTACTTGTCTTATGAACTTATGCGTTAATGACTTATATAAAACTTCTAACGGTTGTGTACTTTTATCATTCTATTCTCGATAGTTAAGATTGTAATACTCATATGAATGTTATCTTGATGACATTGAAGTTATTTGATGTATTTGATACACATGATTTTCATTTATATGCCTTAAGGTTTTATATTACATGTTATATAACCTTGCATTCTCTAATTCTATAGCATTAATGGTTTTATATTATATGCTATATAACATTGCATTCTCTAATCATAGAGCATTTCAGTTTCACAATATGGGTAGACTTAGAAATCATACTTAGGGCTGTTTTCTCACAAATCCAAGGCCACTAGTGTGTTCAAAAGGCATCAAATAGGCTAAATACCAAGTTTTAGCCTAACTGGGACCCTAAAACCCACCAAGATGGGCTACCGAGTTGACGCCCAAAAAATGGCATATCTCGACCGAGATCTCGCCGAGATGGTCGAGATCTCGGTTTTTCATGGTAGCGAGATCTCGCTCGAGAGCGAGATCTCCCACCATGTATGCTAGTGATGCTACTCTACTTTCTATTTCTAATGTTGGAGTCTTGCTACATAAGTTTTGGGAGTTTTTAGAAAGCATAGTTACTATTTTGGTAGTAGTTTCTATTTTCAGAATTTTCTATTTTAGGAGCTAGGAAGTTACTAAAGTTGTAATTTTTTGTTTCCTTTTTCTAGAGGACAATTACTTGTCTCTCAAGTTGTATTAGATTCATTAGAAGCTATAAATAAAAGGGCTTTGTGATTCTAGACTCTTAAGCAAGAATCACAAGCCTCTTCTACTAGTTCTTCATCTCTCTTCTCTTTTTCTTCTTCTCTCTTTTCTTTGTTCAAGTTCAGCTGCTGTTTTGATTATTTAATGCTTGTTTTCTAACATGGCATCAGAGCAAGTTTAATCAACTTAGGGACCGTTTTCTCTCTCTTGGCTGCCCAGTTTTTTTTCTTCTTTTTTTTTCTTTTTCTTATCTAGGGCAGCCCCAACCTTCGCTGCAGTAATTGTGCATGGCTGTCCTTCTTCTTTAACTTTTGAAGCACCAAGTATCAATGTATTAATACTACAAAAAGGCCCTAAGCTTTCTAGGGATATGTCTACCTATTTGATTCAACTGAGGCTACTACTACCCTTTTTTTGTGTGCAAATCTGAAGTTCAATCTGCATTATACTGATGTCTTGGGATTCCTCTTGATTCTTGTGAAGATATGCCCATAATTCAGATTGCAAGACCTAAGTATTGTCTTCCATTGTTTGTGCTATAAGTTCTGCTGCAAGTCGTATACTAGTACCCTGTTTCAATGAATTTCTCCGTTCTGAAAAATTCTGCTGCTATCGTCTTGCTTTACTACTGCTTCCGTTGTTTATTTCAGAATCAAGTTTAGCCTTCTTTTTATCTAATATTTCTACAAAGACCTAGAGGACCACTTTTCCTTCATATCAAGATCTGTTAGAGTTCCAAATCTAGCAGAAGTTTGTTGCTATGGTTCGAGATCTGATATTATTTGCTACTGCAACTACTGTTATTGCACTTCTTTTAAGTGGATTGCTGCAGCGACTACTGCAATTTTGAGATTCCAAGCTGGTTCAATATTTTTTTTCCTGATCTAATTTGCTCCTGCCTAAGGGTTAGCGGTGGTCCAGAATTTTTTTTCCCCCCTTGGTGAACAAGACTTTGTCCTGTGAGACGATTTTCTGGTGCTTGATCAGCTTTATTGGTGAATAATACACTGCTCTGTGGCTGCTACTTTTCCTTCTTGGGTTTCTTTTGTGCTCATACTTTAAGATGCTTGTCACTGGTCATCATTAATTGTCCACGTGTAATGCTACACGTGAGGGGGAGAATGGTACCTTATTCTATATCTACTCAAGATGTGCTGATGGATATTATTTGTGAAGATCTTTGCCCTCAACTTATGGCATTCTACAACAATATCATTACCTATCTTTACCTATATTGCCCTTTTACCTTACCTACTTGGTCCGCAATAACCCATATTGTCTTTTACCCTACCTACTTGGTCCGCAGTAACCCATACTGTCTTTTACCTTACCTACTTGATCCGCAGTAATCCATACTGTATTTTACCTACCTACTTGGTTCGTAGTAACCCATACTACCTTACCTACTTGGTCCGCAGTAACCCATATTGTCTTTTACCTTACCTACTTGGTCCGCAGTAACCCATATTGTCTTTTACCTTACCTACTTGTTCGCAGTAACCTATACTATCTTTTACTTTACCTACTTGGTTCACAGTAACTCATAATGTCCTTTACCTACCTATTTGGTCTGTAATATCCCATACTACCTTACCAACTTGGTCCACAATAATCAATATTGTCTTTTACCTACCCATACTTTACCTGTTACTTGCGTTCTTGTGAAGCATTTATATGGACATTGGAGTTGCAATTTTGAAGATTTAGCGTGGATATTCTCCCCTACTACCGGCATTACGTGGATACTGCTTTTTGCCTACCTACTACTTGCGTTCTTGTGAAGCATTTATATGGACTTTGGAGTTACAATTTTGAAGATCTAATGTGGATATTTCTCCTTACTACCGGCATTATATGGATAGTGCCTTTGATCCTGCTATACTTATGGACTTTGTTCGTCTTCAACATCGTCGATTGTTCTCACTATTGGATGGTTCTATTGACATGAAGAATTAAAGTTTTTTCAAAGTTGGTGTTGATTATCTCTTGGGTGAAGTTTTATCAGTGTTTATCGACATCTGCCATTACTACACGATTCAAGATTGGTGCTACTTTTCAAGTTTATTCTTATTGCGCAAGCTGAAGTTTTCTTTGTGTACACTCCAGCTTGAGGGGGAGTGTTGAAGTATATACACTTAGGCTATTTACTGTTCACGACACTATTCACGTGAACAGTAAAAAATCTGTTTCTACTGTTCACGGTACTGTTCACATGAACAGTAAAATTTGTGTTACAGTTCACGTGAATAGTATATGCTAGTGATGCTACTCTACTTTCTATTTCTAATGTTGGAGTCTTGCTACATAAGTTTTGGGAGTTTTTAGAAAGCATAGTTTCTATTTTGGTAGTAATTTCTATTTTCAGAATTTTCTATTTTAGGAGCTAGGAAGTTACTAAAGTTGTAATTTTTTGTTTCCTTTTTCTAGAGGACAATTACTTGTCTCTCAAGTTGTATTAGATTCATTAGAAGCTATAAATAAAAGGGCTTTGTGATTCTAGACTCTTAAGCAAGAATCACAAGCCTCTTCTACTAGTTCTTCATTTCTCTTCTCTTCTTCTTCTTCTCTCTTTTCTTTGTTCAAGTTCAGCTGCTGTTTTGATTATTTAATGCTTGTTTTCTAACAAACAAAAAGTAGATATTGCATCATAAAATTATTCTGAAATTTCCTGGACCCTTTTAGTGTTAGGGTCCCAAATGACCAGATTGCCCTTCTGATGATTCAGCCAGCTCCTTGATGTACCAATTGGGCCTGGTTTTTTTTACAAGTTTGATGGGCCCTATGCTCACTGGGCCTGGTTACATCACCAAAGCTATTATTGCTCTTATAATTATGCTTTAGATCTAGCCATCTAGTCTCCCTTAAATCCAAAATCCCTTTGAAAGTTTATCCCGCTTATCAAGAAGGCTAAGGTGTTGATCTCGAGATAGATTTATTAGAGGTTAGAGACAACAAGTGCATATATTAACCCTATAGGTACTAATTAAGTTTATTTTTGTTTAAATTCTTATTTGTAATTGGGTGCTCTTGCCCAGAATCAATGATTCTCGTAAAGGTGTTGTTGCCTTGATCAAGAGGTTCTAAAGGTTTGTGTACCCACCCATTATCTAAAAGGGACATACTAGTGGAGAGGGAGCGGACGTAGATTCAGTTGAATTGAAAAACAATAAATACTTGTGTCTTGTCTCCTTTGCTTATTTTATTGCTTTAGTTCATAGTCAAGGCGTCGCCTAGGCGTCGCCAGGCGACTTCTTGGCGTCTTGGCGCTATCAGAGGGCTTGAGGCAATGCTCGCCTCAGTTGAAGTACATAAGGCAGTCGCCTCAGGATATGAGGCGTCATCGAGTCGTCGCCTCGGACGCCTCAGACCCCTAGGCGGTCGCCTTTGTGAGTTTTTAAAACGTCATTTATTTTATTACAAATTAAATGCCAAAAAACGAATTGAAAAGTAGATTCCAATCGGAAAGCAACTAAAGGGTGAATGGTTATATAAGTGATACATATGACCATTTGTAACATTAAATCATTTTAAAAAAATGAAAAAACGAGAATTTCACTCGACTAAGTCGAGTGAAATCCATTTGAGCCCTAACCCCTCCATCTCTCTTCTCTATGCCTCTCCCTCTGCTACTCTCTTCCTCTCGATCGACGGCAACAATCAGGGACGCTGGCGACAGCCAGCATCATCAACGACAGCATCGTGTGACTCAGTTTTTGTTTTTCCCTCGTACAAAGTAACAAAAACCACCATATCAGTTGCAGGTTTGCAGCGGCAGCAGCATGCGACTCACTTTCTTCTTCTTTCTTCTGCTTTTTTTTTTCCCTAATCCCTTTTGTTCACCGTGCGACTCACTATTGCGGTTGCAGGCTTGCAGCGACCAAGTTGCAGCGGCTTCTAGTAACTTTGGTCACCATCTCAAGCGACGGTATGTCGCCAGAATGCTTTTTTCTTCTACATTGTAACAATGTTATAAGTTGCTACTTTTAATTTCTGTTTGGAGATTGTTAACTGATTAGATAGTTACATGTCGGGTATGCTCTATTTGACTTACTCCTCTGTTGGGCTGTCATAGTTATTCTGGAATTTTGGTTTTGATTTCCTCTTGGTTTAAGTCTGCATTGCCTGTTTCCCGATTTTGTTATTGTTTAGGCTAAAAGCTATTTGGGCAGTCTTTGGTAAGTGTTTCTTTATGCTTTTCAGTGTTAGTATGGAGGATGTTGCAGCCATTATGTCTTCTTTGTCATGAGTACTACTAATTTAGTAGAATCTGTAATTCAATACAAATTCCTCATATTCTCTTCATATTTTTACTGCAAGTGAATCTGGATTGATGTTTTTTTACTATTTAGTCACATTTTATCGTATCTTGATTCTTGTTAATGATAGTATGATACTTGGAATTTATTTAGGACCTACTATGTGTGGTTTGTAATATGTTGGGTGACTTGAGGTAGGCTAAATGGCTAATATTAGTTTTTTTATTATATAAGATATGATAGGTTTATAATGAATTAGTGTATGAGATGTACACTAAAAAGTAAAAATTTCACTTAAAACGCCTCGACCGCCTCAAAAGCGCCTTGGAGGGCGCCTCGTCGACTCATCGCCACAACTAGCTAAAACTGTCTCGCATCGCCTCGTCGCCATGACAACTATACTTTAGTTTTTAGTTATTAATTAATTGTAATGACAAGGTAAAATCCACTAGTCTCAATCTATTCACCCCCCACTTCTAGGTTGACTTTCACATCTTCCTTCATTCAGACCTTCCAATAGATGGACGCACATGTGACATCTCAAAGCTTTGATCACACTTAAAAGAAAAGTACATATTTCATGATCTTTTTAAGAACTCCACACTTTAAAAACAGTTTTCAATGTGAAAGCAAACAAGATTCCAAATTTTAAGAGCTCCACTAGAATATTCATCTAAGAATAATCAATTAACCTTCCAGAAAAAAGATTTTGCAGATGTGCAGCGGCAGATAAAAATCAACTTAGCTAAATGCACCCAAAATACAGAACTGCCATTATTTAAGTAAGATCTTTGAAAGTTCAGGCTTCACACTGATGTAACACTGGATTACAGTGCCAGTGATAGGATCCTTTAGTAAGAGCCAGCAGGCTCTATAGGGCTTAAACCCTGCAGTTCTAGGTCTGGAACTCAATGGACAGCAGCTAACTTGCAGCAAAAATACACTAAAAACCCTGCGGCTAGGTCTGGTTTGATTTCCAAACCTTGGATCTAGGTATAGGAAAGGTCTACGGTTAATGTAAGCGGGGTTTTAGGGTTCAGCCAGGCTAGGTTTAGGTCTGATTAAAGAAAATTATTCTGTTTTAACACAACTTTAAATGCGGAACTTTCCAAAGTTAGGGCTTGTAAACTTTTGATAGGGTTTCTAGGGTTAGGTTTGGGTTAGGGTTAAGTCGAAGGTGAAGGGGATGTGAGAGATGTTAATCCTAAGAGGGTTTAGGGTTTGGCTGAGGGGTTAGGGAGACATGATTATTTTAGATGAAACTAGGGTTTAGGGTTTCTAGAGGAAGAAGGTGAATGCAAACCTTTGAAAACTAATAAAGAGAGGCCTAATAACTAAGATGAAGGTAGGGATGGAGAGGGGACAGGGGTATGATCCTACTGGGAGTGTGAGAAGGTGAAAGGGAGTAGGGAAGAGGGGTTTAAGGAGGGGAAGGGGGCTGAAATGTTGTAGTGCTGCAAGGATGGAGGGGTGGGTGGTCTCCGCAAGGGTTGGGGAAGGGTAATAGAGTAAGGGGAAGGAACGGGATGGTGCTTACTTGTTTGTGGCTGAAGACCCTTGAACAACATTCTGAAAATTGAGGGGCTCCTAAGCTGCCGTAGGCTTTGAGAAGGTGGACAGAATTGAAAAATTGCAGAAATTGTTTGAGATCTCAAATCCAGGTCGTGGGCCGTCTCCCATAACTCCAAGTCTTCCTTCAATGCTTGTTTATTCAATCCATCAAATCTGATCTTTTACGTGGTGTGAGGGGCTATTCATAGCCATGTTACATTGAAGGAAACTAACTAGGACTCAACCAAGGAAACCTACTCGGACTCAACTAAGGGATCCTATTTGGATTAGAACTCCCTTGTACAATTAGACTTCTAAACTAGAAAAAGGACTCTTAAGTGAGAGTTCCTAAGCAAATACAACTTGTAAAATAAGAAATCAACTTTAAGAAGGAATCCTACTTTCAAAGAGGACTCCTACTCAGACAAGCACTCTAACTAAAATGACCAACTGAAAAACAAAGAGTAGATCCTTGTTCCTAAAATTATTCTGGAATTAATTAGACCCTTTTGGACTCCAAAGGGGGTGGTAGAATACCACTTTTGCCCTTCATATGGTTTGGCCAGCCCTTAGGTGATGTAAACCAAATTCTAAAGTTCGACCTGTAGGATTAGTGCCCTAGAATTGGGTTCCACTCCAAGATCCTCTCTCTGTGAACCAGCAGCCTTACAGGAGATTTCTTGGAGAAATTAAGTAACTAACAAGCACGCTCAAAGGGTTCAGCCAGGCTGGGGAATTGAAAGAATGAAGGTTTAAGTTTTGCTGTAATTAATTTTCAGATCTAGGAATTGGCTTGCGACTGGTTGCAGGAGGGTTTAGAGTTGAATAAAGAAAATAGGGTTTTGGCTGCTGCAGTAGTGTATTTCCGGGTTAAGGTTTTAAGGGCTTTGGTCTTAAGAATGGGGTTAGAGCGCTTCGAGTGGCCTTGGGGAAGGGCTGATGTTGCTGTCTTCAAAGTTTCAGGTTTAATCCAATAGTTTTAGGTGTTGGAAGGTTAATTCTAAAAGGGCAAGGAGAATGGCAAGGGGAATGGAGTCAGGATTAGGGAGATATCAATTAGGGTTTTAGGGTTGTTAGAAAACCAAGCTTTAATGAACCAAATCAGATCCGAAATGAAGGAGAAGAACAAAGAAAAAGAAGAGGAAGAAGATGAGAGAAGAACCACACAAAGACCTGCGATTCTAGCAAAAGTAAAACTAGAATCGCAGGCTTCCTTTATTTATAGAATTCAACTGCTAAGCATACAACTTGAGCGACAAGAAACTTGTCCTCTAAAATGGAAATAAAGAGTACAACTCATGGACAGAATTTTCTAGTATTCTAAGCCCTAAAATCTGTCCAAAATAGTAAGTACAGAAAAAGGAAAGTTGTAAAATTAGTAACCAGCAGAAAATAGAAACTCTGCTTTCTAAAAACTCCACAAAATTTGTGTAGCAAGATTCCTACACTATAAATAGAAAGTAGAGTAACATATCTAAAAAATGAAGCAAGCATCAAGGCATGCTTGCGCACCAAGGCCACAGCCTCGGTGGTCCTGTGGGTACTTCAACACTTCCCCTCAAGCTGGAGCATAAAAGTCTCCCATTCCCAGCTTGCAACGAATAGACTGATAACTAGGCTTGAATAGAGCTTTAGTAAATAAGTCAGCGAGCTGATCAGCAGAACCCACAAAGGGAGTCTCGATCAGTTTCTTCTTGATTGCATCAAGGACAAAGTGACACTCTACCTCTATATGTTTCGTCCTCTCATGGAATACAGGGTTACTAGCGTTTTAAGTAGCAACCTGATTACAACAGAACATCATCATAGGGGTAGAGATTAGAAAACCTATTTCCTCCAACAAGGAGCAAAGCCACATTAACTTGGCAGCCGTGTGAACCATAGCTCTATATTTAGCTTCAGCACTAGATCGGGCAATAGCAAATTGTTTTTTACTCCTCCAAGTCACAAGATTTACATCAATAAATGTACAATAACCTGTAGTAATCGGCGATCAGCTAAAGATCCTGCCCAATCTGCATATGAAAAGGCAACCAAATCCATAATCCAATTTGGTCAATAGATGAGCCCTTCCCGAGCATGCACTTAAGATACTGAAGCACTCTTATTGCAGCGTTCCAATGGGCCTTCCTAAAAGACTGCATAAACTAACTCAACACACCAACAGAGTAAAAAATATCAAGACAAGTAACGGTGAGATAAATAAACTTCCCAATAAGACTCCTATAACGATGGACATTATCCAACAAGTCACCATCATCTAGTCCTAACTTCAATTGAGGATTCATGGGAATATCAGTAGGTTTAGATACAAGCATGCCAATTTTTGTCAAAAGATCCAACACATACTTTCTTTATAATAGAGTAACTCTTTGTTTACTACGAATTACCTCGATTTTCAGAAAACTGTAGATTACCCAAGTCTTTGGTTTGGAAGTACTTCTGTATGTGTGCCTTGACTGTATCTATAGCCCCAATATCACTATCTGAAAGAATAATGTCATTAACATAAACTGTCATAATGACAGTACTAGTATCCTGTCATCTAACAAAAATAGAGTGGTCAGAATAACATTAGACAAATCCAAAAGATTTCATTGTCTTGCTAAACTTTTCAAACCAAGCACACGGTGACTGTTTAAGTCCATAAATGGCTTTATGAAACCTACAAACACAAGCATTATCCTCCCCCTAAGCAACATAACTTGGAGGTTGCTCTATATAAACCTCTTCATTAAGATCTCCATACAAGAAGGCATTCTTTATGTCAAGCTGTAAGAGAGACCAATCATAATTAATAGCAAAAGATATCAACACACGGACAAAATTAAGTCTAGCCACGGGAGAATGTCTCAAAGTAGTCCACACCATACGTTTGTATATTAACCTTTAGACACCAAACGAGCCTTAAGCCGTTGAACCGTACAATGAGAATGATACTTAATGGTATATACCCACCGACAACAGACCACATCTTTTCCAGGGGGCAAGTCTACCAAAGACCATGTATGACAAGACTGGAAAGCATCCATCTCCACATCCACAGCAACTTTCCAGCCAGGATTTTGAAGGGCCTCATTATAATGGGTTGGAATTCGAATAGCAGGTAGAAAAAGAGCAAGACAACAACAATAGGGAGGTAGATGGGAAACAGACACATAATGAGAAATAGGATCAACAATATTAGAATGTAAAGTGCAATTACGAGTACCTTTTCGCAAGGCAATGGGCAAGTCATCTGAAGTAGGAGTAGGATCTCCACTAGAAGAATCCGCCAGTGGAGAGGATGAACAGGGAATTTGTGTAGGACCAGCCTCAATTTCCACTACAAGAGAACCGCCAGTATCAACAAGAGGGACCATACTAGCCACAATACAGTCCACCAACTAACATCTTCGCTAATACACCTGTAGAGGGACACTATCATTTGAAGGAACTAAAGATGGAATGGGAGGAACATCTCACTAATAAACCTATAGAGGGACACTATCGTTTGAAGGAACTAAAAATGAAATGGGAGGAGCATCATTCAAAATATGATCTTCGGCAAATAAAAAGGGACTAGTACAATATGGAGTATCCTCAAAAAAGTCACATCGGCACTCACAAACTATTTCCGGTGAATGGGATCAAGACACTGAAAACCTTTTTGAGTACAAGAGTACCCAAGAAAAATACACTTAACAGAATAAGGAGAAAGTTTATCCACAGTATGTGAACAAAGCAAACACAACCAAAAATTTTGGGTGGAACTAAAAACGTTTCTCCATTTGCAAAAACAATTGAAAAAGGAGATATGTCAGAAAGTAAAGTCATAGGCATTTGGTTAATTAAATGACCAGCAGTTAAAACTGCATCACACCAATAACTCTTGGGAACGTTCATCTGAATTAAAAAAGCATGCACGACCTCCAAGAGGTAGAGATTTTTGCGTTCAGCCACTCCATTTTGTTGGGGAATAAATGAACAACTAATTTGATGAATCATTCCAAGAGAATCACAACAATTAGATATATCATTTTGTACATATTCTAGAGTATCATTGGAACTAAAAACTTTAACAAGAAGGGAAAAGTGAGTATTTATCTCATGAATAAAAATTTTAAATATAAGCAAGAACTCAGTCCAATCCTTTAAAAGATACATCCATATAAGACGTGAAAAATCGTCCACAAAAGTAACAAGATACCAAAAACCATGTCTATCACTAACTCTGCAAGGCCCCCAAATATCTGAATGAACTCAAGAAAACAAAGACTCACTACGAGGGCCAAAGCATAGAAGATAGGAGGCACGGTGGTGCTTCCCTAACTCACACGCCTCGCAATTTAACCTAGACATTAACTTTAAAAAAGGAAATAAAATTTTTAATCTAGTTAAGGAAAGATGGCCTAAACGGCAGTGCCACTAGAAAGCATCTACATTATCATCACAAATAGCTACAGTAGGGGCAGTATGGTCCAGATAGTAAAGTCCATTCCTTTCACACCCTCCACCAATTTGTCTTGCTTGTGTAAAGGTCCTCAAAAATATAAGAATTAGAAGTAAAGGTTACGGAGCAATTCAAAACTTTAGTTAACTGACTAATAGATAATAAATTGAAGGGAAAATTAGCAACATGAAGTACAGAAGATAAACTAAGAGAAGGTGTAGGAGAAACACTTCTAGAGCCTATTAGGTATGGAGGTTCCATTAACTATGAAAACAGAGTTATTAGTAGTAGATTTAGAAGGGGAAAAAAACTCAAAAAAGACTTACCAGTCATGTGGGAAGTAGACAGAATCAATGATCCAAGGGTAGGATATAGAAGTGAGAAGAGTTGTAGCAGAAGTACCAACAAATGTGGAAGCGGTGGTCTCAATATTTAGTAGATGACGAAGTATTTGGCTTACATCATCTCGAAGTGTCTTAGATAAGTCCCTAAGAGAAGATCAAGAACAACTATCGTTGTTTGCTACTGTGTTAATACCAATATTAGATACGGCATGATTGGCAAGTTGCTTGCCCATTTTGGCTTTCCATGTTTGGCCCACCAAGCTTTCACCAAGTGCCCAATTTTACCACAATGAGTAAAAAGCCTAGATGCCTTAGCAAACTGTTGAACACCACAGCTTCCAAGAGGTCAACTAACTCCCCTTGAACCACGACCACGTCCCCTTCCACAAGATGTAGTAAATGCAGAATTTTCTCCATTGGAATTAATTCCAAAAGAGCCCCCTTCAGGCAGGGCATTACATTGAAGTCTAGAATATGCTTCACTAAGGCTGGGGACATGCTCACCAACAAGAAGATGTCCTTTTACATATTTAATTCAAGGTCCAATCCTGCAAGAAACTTAGAGACAAAAAACTCATTCCGTTGAGCTTTAAGTTTCTCTATGTTTGTAGTTAGAGGTTGAAAGGCATTCAACTCCTCCGATATGCCTTTAAAGGAGTGGTAATAATCCTACGACAACTTGTCCACTTGCTGAAAACGAAATAGTTTTTCATATATACTAAAATTCAAGTCATGTTTGTAGCTTGGGATGGGTCTCTTGCAAGTTATCCCATATTCCCTTGGCAATCTAGTGGAACATAACATTGGCTGCAATATTAGGTTTCATGCTATTCCACATCTCAAGTTTGATGATTGCATCATCTTAGGTCCAACTAGAGTAAGATTTGTAAGTCTTCACAAGAGATTCTGCCTCAATAAACTGAAGCTTACCTTTTGCAAGTATGTAAACATGAACAGCTTGGGACCAAAGCAAATAATTAGAACCACCTTTGAGTCTGATGGAAGTAATCTGAACATTCACTAGATCTATTTAAGATCCCTAAATTTCAGCAGTATTTGTAGTCGAATCACCAGTAATTGAAGACTTGTTAGATAAAAGAAGAGGTCACAAAGTAAAGACACAAAATGGAAGTCCAGAACTTGGAAGTTTGGGACAAAAGAAAATTCCGCAGAATGCAGAACCAAAAAAGTGAAAAAAAAGATGTAGTTATTTTTTAATCTGATCCAAGTTTTAGAATCTAAGAAGACAATAGATTGAAGAGATCAGTTTACATTATCAAATCCTGATCTAAGTAGCACATTATTTGCACAGGTGGCTGCGAACCAAAGAACTGTATGCAGAAAAACTGTCTCAGAAGAAGCTGATTTTGAGGTAATCTGATTTGATTAACAAAGCTCTGATGCCATGCTAGAAAACCAAGCTTTAATGAACCAAATCAGATCCGAAACGAAGGAGAAGAACAAAGAAAAAGAATAGGAAGAAGATGAGAGAAGAACCACAAAAAGACCTACGATTCTAGCAAAAGTAAAACTAGAATCGCAGGCTTCCTATATTTATAATTAAGGCTAAGCATACAACTTGAGAGACAAGAAACTTGTGCTCTAAAAAGGAACTAAAGAGTACAACTCATGGATAGAATTTTCTAGTATTGTAACTCCTAAAATCTGTCCAAAATAGAAAGTACAGAAAAGGAAGTTCTGAAATTAGTAACTAGCAGAAAATATAAACTATGCTTTCTAGAAACTCCCAAAACTTGTGTAGCAAGATTCCCACACTATAAATAGAAAGTAAAGTAGCATACCTAAAAAAGGAAACAAGCATCAAGGCATGCTTGCACACCAAGGCAGCAGTGGTGCTCCCGCATACTTCAACGAGGGTTTCAAGGAAGATGAAATGCAGAAAATTCTGCAACCTAATGGGAAAGGGTCTCTTGAGCATTCTAAGGCTAGGACTAGGGTCTAGGGAGGGGTGCGATTTTTCTAGGGGTGAAAGGAGGGCCTAAGGGATAGGTGTAATGGAGTTTCAAGGGGAAGGGGTTAGGCTACTATCGCTTGAAGGGGAGGGGAGGCCTGCGGATGGAAGGGCGAAAGCGAAGAGAGGCTGGGAAGGGGCTGGTGTTGCTGTTTACTTACTTGGAGTTGAAGGTAGGCTGCTGCTAAAGTTCAATTGCTGCTGGACTTGAAGACTGATTGCTGAAATTGAAGAAGAAAATCACTCAAAAGCCTTGGCCCTCCCAAGAAGACCATGACATTACTTGCCTCCAAATTCATGATATTATTCATCAAATTCAACGTGTCTTACAATGAATTAGGGGGCTATTTATAGCCTTACAAGTGGAGGGAAAAGACTTCCACTCTGTTAGAGAATTAGAAAGGGTCTTGAGAGAATCCCCTTTTTCCTTATTGGTGTAGAGTTCTGTTTCTTATTGGTTTCCTTGCTGGCTGTAAGCACTAGAGTGATCTATAAATAGAGTTTTTGGCTGTAGGAGGCTCACACAATGAGTAAGGCCTCCTAGTCTTTCTCTGGTTTTCATCTTGTCCCTCTCAGAATTCTGTTTCCCTCCTATTTCTCTCTAATCTACAGACTCTAATAAGGAAACCTAACTTGACTCAACTAGGAAACCCCTTATAGACTAGGATCCCCTTTACAACTCAGTAAATAATAACCACAAATAAAAAGAAACCATCTTGGAGAATAACACCTAATTATCCAATAGGAATCTCAATTTAAAATAGATTCCAATTGGGATTCTATCTTTAACTCTGATTGACAAAGTATTTTGACCCCCCCAAAAACTCAATAACTAATTCTAGAGGACCCCAATCCGAATTCTAATAATAGATATGGAATCCTAACAATTACGAGATTAAAATAGACTCAAGTTGTGGGATCCCAACCTAACTGGAAATCTCACTTACACGACTCTCAAATAACTTGAAATAATAAGCTAAATTAAAAAAATTAAATAAAGATAGATCCATGACACTTGGATCGAGGGGGTCCCAACCAGACTCTTCCTAAGCCCAAAAGGGCTGGAAAATGACCAGAATACCCCTAGGGTATTCGGCCAGCTTTGGATTGGACCTTTTGAGTTTGGGTTTAGGGCCATATTAAGGGGGGGGCTAAACCTTGTTCACATCAATAGGTGAGCCTCTTGGAGTCTTTTTGGGCCCAAAATCCAAGGTGCGCCATGGTTGCCAATCCTAGTTACATCACACATTCTTGACCTGAGCACCACTAGGGGAAGATATAAATGATGGAACTTAGGGTTAGGAATGAGAACTGAGATTTCTTGGCTGATAATGGATATACATGAGGAGTATGACGCCAATAATTCTAGACACAAAACTGACCAGGGTTTGACAGTATGGTTTTGACCTGGCGTGAAAAGTAAAATTTCATTTGCAGTCCTAAATGTGATTACATATACAACATCACAACAGCCAAATTCCAATAAGACAAACACTTCTTGCTTCAGGAGACAACCAGAAGTCTTGGACAAGAAACCCTGTTACATAATGAGATAGTACACCAAACAGTAAAGATCCAGACTAGTTAACCAATATAACTGCCCAAGAAGATGGGTAAATGGAAAGGAACCAGCCTCAGGTTTAATCACCTCAGTCCATTCCAGTTTTTGAAACTACAATGAAAAACATTGTCATGTGACCATGATCTTAAAAATCAGGATAGGATCAGCCAGATTGGCCAAGTCAACAAGGGTTATGTATCAACAAAACAGTTTAATCCAACCGAAAACTCTTTCAAGACTCGGTCAGGATTGGGCCGGTTTGGCCATGTCAACTTGAGATTGGCAGCATCTAACAACAAATGTTGAAGACATGCTTCTGTGGTCATGATATCATATGAAACTAAATGGAACGTTCCTGTGTTAAAAGACTTATGAACATGATAATGCAAAGAACCATAGAACTTTTCAGTATATAACTCACCTTGTAAAACGTCTCAACATGATAATTTGGATCTACTCCTAATGTTATGGTGAAGAAGCAAAAACTAACAGAAAATTTCTGCAATAAGTATGCCAGGTCAACAGTCCAAACACTGCAAAGCAGGACATAGAAATACCATCAGAAAAAAATAAATAAATAAATGTGATTAGGATTAACCGTGTAAATTCAAGTGATTGTGAGCTATACTTAAGGATGATATAATAACATATTTATCTATAAACTTTATATAGTTATATCAAATGAGGAGTCCAATGCATCATCATCATCATCATCATTCATCATTCTTAATTTGTTATGGCAACATTAACTTTCTGAAATTGCTGCATTTTGACAAAGCTCAGGCAGCCCTACATATTCTTCTTTTGATCCTACCAGAATTGGAGAATCAATGATAGCACAGACGTGACCTAATTTTTCAAATGGAAAATTCTTTTCGAAATCATCTTAATTTGATCACCAATACTGATGGTTCAAATCACCACAATGTTGCGGCTTAGCCAGAGTTGATTAAGAGAAGGGATGAGGTCACAACTCACAACCACCCAATGAAAAACTAGAACATATTCTCTACTACTAAAGCAAGGTAAAACCTCACAGTACAGGGGTCTATCAAGGCCCATATACCTCCAACATAGAACCAACGATATGCAGAGTTTAGAAAAGCTAAAGCCTAATCTTCTTCTTGTTCCTTCTTTTTTTTTTTTTTTTTTTTTTTTTTGGGGGGGGGGGGGGATTGGGGGGATATGAATCTAAAGCCAAATCTTGAATACCAATGGATTCTCCACTAGACGTTATCTTGGTTTCTTAATTCTGTCAGTGTAACATCTTCAAGGAAACCAAGGAAAAAAAAAGAACTACTCAACAACTTACCAAACATCAATCATAACCATTTGGGCCAACATATACAATTTTTTCACTCAACCATCAAATTAGAAGAGGTATAGGACCCAGATCAACTTGACTACCTAAAGGAGAACAGAAACACAAAAATTGTTTAACATTTCAGAAAAGGCCTTAGAACATTTGAGGAGAAGATATGGACCCGAAAAATCAGTTTCAATAAAAAAAATAAAAAAGATCCACCAGTAGTCCACTATCTGTGAAGGCATATTTCAAATCTTAAAATGTCTGCAAGTGATGCAATGGTTAAGTTAGTGAAAAAGAAGATTACATGTTGCAACCAAACAATTCAAGAAATAAATAAAATTAAATCCTGGAAAGAAAATTGAGAGAATATGGAGAACTTATTCTGCAAAGAAGAATACCTTGTTGTACAGCAAAGCTTCCCCAGAGAATGAAGGTCACAGTGCTCAATGCCAAGAGTTTTCAAGACCATTGAAACGCAAGCAAGCCCACAATCCCAACTATGTAGCTGGCTAATGTGTGGAACCTACGAGAATCACTATGCTGAATAAGTAAAAACCTGCAATGATGGGTAACTATGGTAGATTGTATTTTCTTCAATTGGTGAAACTCGGAAGTTACAAAATTCAAAAGTACTTGTTAGAAAAGGGGGAGACAGGGAGGGGGAAAAAAGCGGGAGGGAACGGTGGAGGGGAGAGGTGGGAGAATCCGTCAGTCCTCACTTACTTCAACAAACTGTGAACGTGGCAAACTGTCACCATAGCTTCTTAAAAAATTCAACGGCCACCCAGAAAATGAGGAAGCTCCTAGTAATGTAGACTGATCTCCATTTGATAAAGCAGCATTTTCATCCTCTGCCTTTAGAAACTTCTCTAAAATGAGATATAGGGACCACATGAATGAATAACCAAGTAAAGTGTGGTTTTCCTTTAACAGAATGTGAATAGAAGATCTGTAACACGGTAACCGAGTCTTAATGAGCTCTGCTTCAAATTATTAACAACAGCGTCCTAGTATCCTGCAGTTTAAAAAATGTCAAAAACAAGAGTAGAAAGAAAACCGTACTCGTTGTCTTAATCATATAGCCTTCAAATGCAAATAAACTATTTTATTTACAAACTGAAAGGGGGAAGAAAAAAAAAAGATACGATAAGTATGCCTCAGTAGTCCATCAAAACTAATTATCAATACAAGCAAATCCAAACAAGATGTAAGGCAAATTGTGAGGCATTCATGAATGAGCTACTAGTAGAGGTTTGTTATCAATTTGCTTTAAAATCATCGGATCTCTCCTTCTACCCTTGGCCCAGAGTTATTCAAAGATCATTTCAAATCTAATTTATATTGCAGTCATAAGTGATACTTTTATTTAAGGATGTGATCTAGCCACTCAATGCAGTTGAGCCATGAGGCATGCATAATGGAATCAAGACCAGTATTTTTCTTTTTTTCTTTTTGAATCATTTGAATTCAGTACCAACAGGTATCACCTTCTCCTAACAATGTTCTCTTTCAGGCCTTTCAACCAAACAAAACAACCCTCATCTCACAACCCCATTTTCACAGTTTAACAATGTAGTTGTTTTCATATTTTGGCTCTGAACACACAATCCAACCAATCAGAGCGCTTTCAGCAAAGGAATAGGCATGTAATCCAATTTAAGTAATCGTTCTTTCGTTCACTCAAATTCATGAAACGACTTTATTCCAAAAAAGAGTGAAAACGCACAAGAAACACCCACATCTGTTGACACTCAACATATCAAATACCGAAGATGATCAATCAAACAACGTAATATTGTGAGAGAGAGCTCCACTGCCATGCACTGGCCAAAAGAAGAATCTCCTGCACAGAGGTGTACGAATAACATCAACTTTAAGTTGCAAGTCAATAACTTACAAATTCACACCATGAAATGTCTCAAATCCAACGAGTTAGTTTGGCACTCTTATCACTTAATCGGTGGATTAATCAAAATTGTAGACATTACAAATTTACAACAACAGGATCAAAACACAAAGAGTTAAATCAGAAACAGGAAACTGATTTTGATGGGCATTAGTTGCCACCAAATTGTTGGAAATTTCTTCTTTTTTTCTTTGGGTACAAGAAATTTCGCGAACTAATTTGGGATCAAATCAGCAAACGAAGCCATGTTCATTGGGAATTCCTCTAATTTTCTTTCTTTTGGATCAAAAAATGAAAAAGGATGGGATGGATTTCAGATGACACAAAAATAAAGAACCATTAATGAAGTAAAAGTAACGAACAAGAAAGGAAACAGCATTGAAAGAGTCATTAATATGAGGAGATATAGAGAGAACAAACCGTACTTCTTGAAGCATATGAATGTGAATCTCTCTCCAAGACCGAAACGGATGCAATTCGCTTTTATTGACTCCAAAAGTTTCCCTTTTTCTCTTTTGTCTCTCCACAACTCTTTCAACGCAGATGGCGCTTCCGTCTCCCACTCCCACGGGATCAAATCGAAGGCTCGCGCTTAAGTGTCAACGTTGTTGCCTTTCCTTCTACAATTCTTCCAGTTTCCCTTTTTCTCTTTTGTCTCTCCACAACTCTTTCAACGCAGATGGCGCTTCCGTCTCCCACTCCCACGGGATCAAATCGAAGGCTCGCGCTTAAGTGTCAACGTTGTTGCCTTTCCTTCTACAATTCTTCCCCAAGCAAATGTAATCCTCATGTCCTTTTTTTTTTTTTTTTTTTTTTTGATAACAATGTAATCCTCATGTCAATGCTGGTAGAATGGTAAGATTGCCTTTCCTTCTACAATTCTTCCCCAAGCAAGTGTAATCCTCATGTTTTTTTTTTTTTTTTTTTGATAATAATATAATCTTCATGTCAATGCTGGTAGAATGGTAAAATTGATACTTCTCAGTGGAGAGGTCATGGGTTCAACCCTTGCGGACGATAAAACTCCCCTTAAAGATGTAATTGAGGTGCGTGACAGCGGGTCCCAGATGAACCTCAGACACCAAAAAAAAAGGGGTAATTTTCATCTGGACCCCTGAGGTTTGGTCCATGTCATTTTTAGTCAAACTAAATGGACACTTTGCCTCTGCCTCCCTTGAGGTATCCAATAAGATCAATTAAGGACAAATTGTGATTTTTATGACCAAAATACCCTCATATTTATTCTACCGTAGGATTTGCATCATGTCTTCACAATTAAATCTAATGGTGAAAATCAAAAGAGTCTAGTAGAGCAGTTAAGGTTTTGCATTTTCCAAAATCCACAAGAGCGAAAACCTTACAAGAGAGTGAAACATGGAGAACAACCACTAGCAAGCTCAGTCATCTTCGTTTCCAATGACGCAACCACCATTTCATCATCTTCTACAATAGCAACAGCAGCAACTGCAGATGTTCTGGACATACCAACGTCAAGATATTGAACAAGTGAATGATTTCAAGAATCATCAGCTTCCTTTAGCCCGAATCAAGAAGATCATGAAAGCCGATGAGGATGTTCGCATGATCTCTGTTGAAGCACCAATTCTCTTTGTGAAGGCTTGTGAGCTTTTTATTCTTGAGCTTACAATCTGTTCATGGATTCACGCGAAGGAGAACAAGCAGTAGGACATTGCAAAAGAATGATATCGCTACGGCAATTACCCGTACCAAAATCTTTGATTTTTTGGTTTATATTGTCCCGAGGGATGAGATTAAGGATGAAGCAGGGCTTGGAATTCCTAGGAGTACCACCAGTGGAATGTCTTACTATTATCCTCTGATGGGTCAGCCGGCGCTGGGAGTAATGATTGGTTGTCCTGCATTGCCCCAGAATGGATCCTGATGTGTATCCTCAGCCACTGTCTCAGGCGTCGCAGTCGGTATGGCAATCGGCTGAAGAAGGATCGTATGGGAGCAGTGGTATCAGTGGACAGACTAATTTGGACGGACAGGGCGGGTATGTGGCTTTTAAATGAAATCATGACATTCAAAAGCAAAATAAAAGAAAATTCGAACCAAAACCATTCAAGAAAACCCGAGTTTTCATAAATCTTGTGTACAATGGAATCAAAATGTACTGAACAGATAGGAAAGTGAATCCATTGCATGTGATAAACAAGTTTTCTTAAAAATCGAAAGTTGTACAAAACCGTATATCAGTACAAAAACACATCTTACAAAATTAGAACTGGAAGAATAAAAGAAGGGCCGGAAATAAATAACACGGATAACAAATAATTTTTTTTTGCAGCGTGTAGGATGAGACTATTAAACAAGAACAATGATGACGAAGAAGTAGGAGAAGAAATTTAGAGAAGCAAGAGTGAATAGATTCAATGAATAAACTGAAGGAATAAAATATTAGAAAATCAGACAAAACACAGACATAACGGAAGAAAAATAAGAGATAAAGGAGAAGAGGAGGAAGAAGAAGAAGAGACAAGATAGCCTTATTCGTACGATGAGAAGACCTGACGATCGTGACAGTTGAAAAGGAAGAATTTGCAGTACGAATTAATGTGAAGACGGACTTATCGAAATCTGACTTTTCTTTTTAATGAAGTTGCAACTACCTCATTATTTTGACTTTCACCGTTAGATTTAATTGTGAAGACATGATGCAAATTGTATGGTAGAATAGATATAAGGGTATTTTGGTTATAAAAATCACAATTTGTCATTAATTGATCTTATTGGATACCTCAGGGGAGGCAGATGCAAAGTGTCAATTTATTTGGACTAAAAATGACATTGACCAAACCTTAGGGGATCCAGATGAAAATTACCCCAAAAAAAAATGTAATCCTCATAAATACTTTTCTGAAAATATAACGTATTACCAACCAAGACATCATTAAGTAAGGTTTTTTTTTTTTTTGGGTGTTTTGGATTGGGGAGAAGAGAGTTAAATATGTTCTACGAGAGAAAAAAGAGTTATGATTAAAATATTACCAAAAACAGTAAATAAATAGAAGTATGTTATAAATAATATATATTTATGGATGTTCATTACCCCCAAAGAGATTGTACTTCCAATTGAAGATCTCAATTACTTCAGGATGTAATCTTGGTAATTCACATTCCCATATTATTGAATATCACAACCATCTCATTACATAACTTTGGCAGTCAATATTTTCATGTTATGCACCTTCTATCTTGGATGACAATCTATCATTCCATATCAAGATCATCTTATTGTGTATGGAAATCATATATTTGTTATAAATAATATTAATTGTGAATGTCCATCACCCCTAAAGAGATTATACTTCTTGATGCGTCCAAAATCTGCTCAGCCCTTAGATCTCCTGAGAATGACCTGCAAAAACGAACGTCAGATGTGGCCCAACCATTGGGATCGGGAGTCCACCTCCGAAGGCTAAGTCAGTTGATGAACTTAATCACAAATGACTCTTCTTGAGCACAGAGCTAAGGAATGAATAACGAGAATACGATTCAGATTGTATGTGTCCTTCTACCTTGTGAGTAGGTGATGTCTTATATAGAGTGTACCTTCGAATCTCCTTCATTGGTTGTATTTGACCCTTCTTCAGATAGTTGTCAGATCTTAATGGATGGATTTGTTGAGTGATAGATCCCTACTAGGTTGGACTAGTAGATGACTCCTTTGATAATACGATCGTTATATGGTAGTTATCCATATAATAGCGATAAGTGACAGCCGCCAAATGTTGCTACCAGTCTCTTTGTCGAATAGTCTATTTCGATCGTAGCGGATTAGGGCGTGCTTGTGACTGAGTTAGTTTTCTTCCTCAGCAAGCTATCTCCTGGACCCGGCTCGCTCGGAAGCAAGTCGATTCCTTTCGTCCCAACCGGAGTCGAGGATCAAACCAATATTGAACTAGGTTCGGTTATATTTTCTCCATATCATGAGCCCCCCAGACCAAGCGTTTGGACGATCCCGAGGGCTTTGTTTTTAACTGGGTTCCATGTCGAACAATTGTTTTGCATAATCCCCAACCCATTAAATGTCATATCACATTTAATGTGGCTGCGTCGCTTTTTCCTCGAGCATTGTGAGTATTCTCACTTTTTGTGGGGGGTGACGCCACGCGTCCCTTGTAGCCGAAACTATCATTGCTCACGAAATTGAAATGACGGTTTCTGAACGCCTGTTTTTTATTCGTGAGTTCAAACTTTCGAACCGTCTCTAAATCTCGATCGTTGATGTTGAATCCATCTCGATCATACATGTCCTCGAACACTCGTGCAAGTGCTTAAAAGCGGTTAGTTGTCTTCGTAGGTTTCATTCTCTTCGTCTGGAATTTTGAAACCTCGTCATCTTCTTCGCGCCCTAATGATCTTCTTGCTCTCGAGCGTTCTACTTCAGTGATTCAGTAAGTCTACTGACTCATTTGCAAAGTGTATTTTCGTCTCCAGGTTTCTTTTTTCTTGCTAGAAACCACAATCAGACTTTTTAGTAATGGAGGGTGGTAGGGTTTCCTCTAAAATTCCTCCTGAACTTAGCGCTGGTAAGGGCGATACTGGTGATGAGGCCTTTGCCTCCGTTCCCTCCGAGCAGTCGGATAGCGACAAGCAAACCCTAACTGCTCTCTGGCGCGACTTCGCAGAAGTTAGCCAACAAAGAAAAGCAGAAGAAAAAGTTGAGGCTTCTTCTGCCCTTCCTAAGTCTGGACCATCCAGGACTCCGAAGGTGACTGCCGAATCTTCTAGGCAGTCCAAACAACCTATCAAGTCCACTGATGGACCTGGTTTTGTTGCTTCCTCCTTTACCGAGGAGAACCTTCCTCTATCGATCCAACGCTTTGACTTTCCTTCTTTGTACCAACTTAGGGCTCCCACTCTTGATGAGAGGGTTGATTTGGTCCTTCTTGGCAAATTTTCCCTGTATATAGATACTCTGGAAAGCGGAGTTCGCTTTCCCTTCTTCAATACTTTGTTTTCTGCTGTTCTAAATCATTGGGACATTTGTCCCGGAATGCTTCTTCCCAATAGCTGGCGTCTCATTGTTGGCTTCTTGGGTTTATGTTTTGAACTCGGCATCATACCTTCTTTTCCTCTTTTTGTACATTTTCATGTTGTTTCTCTTTCCCATCCTCCTGGCTGGGTTGTGCTTTCCAAGCGCAACAAAGTTGAGCTTGACTGGTCGGGCAGCATTCTTGCCAGGGGAACCTGCCCTTCCAATCACAAAGGGTGGCACAAGCGGTATTTTTTCTGCCGAGCGTCTCAATCAGATCTTAACTTCCCGACCACCTGGAAATTGTACACTTCATACTCTGAGGGCAATCGGGTCCCTCAACTATCCAAAGAAGACAGAGCTGCTGTCAGGAAGATCAAGTTGATTCCATGGTATCAAGAGATACATGGATATGAGATGGAATACAACTCCATTCTTCAATACTGGGGGCTGGCTCGACGTGAGCTTTCTAACTGCCATGTTTCGTTTTCTTGAATGTACTACGAACTTTTTCAACTTTTTGACTTTTGTCTTTCTTTGTAGTGCCTCCCAGAATGAATCCAGACAACCTTCGGGTGAAGGCTGCTAAGGCCGTTGTGACTGCAGAGCAACGGTCTCCCCGAGCACTAACTGTGGGAACGGTGGCTTCTATGCCTCCTCCAGACCCTTCTTACAAGGGTATTAGAAACCTGAAGCCATTGGTTGAGGCTTCAGGGAGAGGGAAGAAACCAACGGTGGAAGAGGTTGAGGCCCCCTCTCCCATTCGAACCAAAAGGAAGCATGACTCGGTCGATGCTTCTGCCCCGAAAAAATCCAAGAAGAATAAGGATTCTGAGGAGATCTTCATCCCTTAGTGGTCGTTGATGGAGACAGACCGAGTCACGTAGGACCACGAGAAGGCTGCTGAATGGAGCTCTCTCGGCCTTATGCTTGCCGATCGGAAGGCCTTCGAAACCCTGCAAGACGACACTCTGGTTGGTCTTTCCACGAGGTATTACTTTTCTTGAGTTTTTACTTCTTGCTTTGTGATCTCTCCTGGGATTTTTTTTGATAATTCTCCTGCCTTTCCAGGAATGCTGTGTTGAGCTTCTATCAACACATGGAGGCATTGAGCCGAGTCGGTCGTAGCGGCTCCTTGTTGCAGACCTATGAAGAGAATTTGGCGAAGACCAATTCTAAGGTTGACCGGTTGAAGAAAGCAGTCGAAGAGTCAAAGGAGAAGAATGACGAGGCCATGAGTTCTTTGAGAAAAGAACTTGACTTGTCGGTCAGTCGTGCTGCTGCTGCCGAATCGCGAAGCCAAGAAGCAGAAAAATATTGCTACCGCATTCGAGGAGAGCTTCGAGCTTCAGGCCCTGGATGACGAACGTCTAAAGAAGATGGCAATTCCTAGCAAGCCCGAACATCTTTCATAAGATCTTCGGAGGGACTGTATTCAGAAGTATCTGAATAGCGTTCCTTTCACTGACCTGATGGATTCATTCAACCTTCAAGCTTATCGAGAGGGGCAGAATGATGTTTGGAAAAAGATTCTTGAAATTGACCCTTCCTTTGACACAACTCCCTTTCGGGGGGTGTGTCACAAGAAAATCTTTGAGAAGCTTGAGCTGCCTTTCCCTGATTGGGTTTTGGAAGAGGACCCCATTCCAGCAGATCCAAACATCGAGAAGTATCTTGCTGATTCGCCGCCTCTTCTCGAAGAAACTCAAAAGCCTGCCTCAGACAACGATCCTTTGGCCGAAAATGTAAAAAACCAATAGGAAGCTATCATAATACTTTCTCATATGTATCCAGGGATTTGTCTATTCCCTCACGCAAGAGATTTTTAAGAATGAGATAAGTTATCATGTAGATCAACTTGTACCTTAATTGAAGCCAACGCTCAGGACATCAGAGAGATGAGTTCGGGAGAGATGCGTTTGGTATCGTTGACTCTTCTGAACCTTTTATGACACTTGAACTTTATCTCCCAACTGCTCCTTCTTTATGACAAAACCCAAATGTTTCCTTGTATTCGCGTACAAGTTGCCCTTCCCCAAGGAATTGAAAATACTTTCTTATGTAATACTGGTGCGACGGTTGGTATTTGGCAGCATCCTCGTATCAGGTGCACATTGTTCCATGTGGAAATTTAGGTAAGCTTTCAAGTTTCGAATTTGAAGCGCCGTTATCTCCTGACCGTTGATCTTGCTTTTTTCGGAATTCGAAACATCTCTTCCATCCTATCCCTTGATTAACTTGGGCTTTCAACCGTCGCATCACTCCTTGAGGCTATTTAAGTTCCTCAAGGGTGCTTCATTTTTATCTTCGCTATCCACAAGCTATCCTTGTCTGCTAGATTTGCAAAGTAGTATTTTGTCTTCCTTTGCCGTCTCTGTACTCTTGTCCTCCAACAATATCTTAGATCAGAACCTGAACAAGTAAGTTTTCTCATCTGTTATTCAGTTTTATCCCTGAGTAATCTCCACAGTATTCATACTTGGGGTTTGCTCATTACGGAAGTTACTCGCTAGGTATTCGTTGCTTCATCTGTTCGACAAAAATCTAGGGTTTTCCCTTTTCTGCTATATCTGTTGGATTAACTTGGATATTATTAGGGCGAAATCTTGCAAGAAGACTGCTCCAGTGCTGACGAAGGTTGTTCCCTCTGAAGTGATTGCTGTTGGTGAATCTTCTAAATGTGGGGAGATTGCTGTTGGTGAATCTTTAGATCAAATTCCACAGCTTCTGCTGATGCTTCTCCCATGCCTCCTTTGCCTAGAGAGACCGTTCGGTCTCCTAAGGGGGATGTGGCTCCCTCCGTCGTTGTTCGCACTGCTGAAACCCCTGCTGGCACTACGCTAGAGTCCTCTTCCATGATGAAGACCCTTCGAGCTTCTAAGGAAGATGTGGTCCCCGCAGGAGTCGTTCAGGCCTTCGAACCCAACTCTAGTGCTTGTTTGGCATCCTCCTCCAATCCTTCCAAGGAGGTTTTCCAGGAGGCCAAGGATTTTGCCACTAGGAAGCGCCCTCGGTCAGCGGATGATGTGTTCCATCCTTCCTTGTCGTTGAAGAGGTCTGACTTGGTGACAGGCGATTTTGACAAGGCACTAGAATGGTGCACTGCTGTTCAAATGCCTGCCGAGAGCAAAGCCTTCTCTACGGTCCCGGATAGGGAATTTATAAAATCCCTGGTGATGTAAGTTTTTCTTCATTACCTTTCGTTCTGAAGAATTTTCTTTTGCTCTTGACTAACCCTTAAGTTGTTGCAGGAGTCTCACTGGTAACTTCCACAATCAAGTGGAAGCAGCCTTTAGACTCAGTAGACTGAGTGATGAGCTTTCTAGGCTTCGGGAAGAATCCAAAGCCAAAGATGCTGAGATTGCTCGTCTTGGAAACAAACCTTGGCAGATTGCTCGAGAGAAGAATTTCGAGAACGAGCATCTTTGTTCGGATTTAGATGGTGCCAGCGAGAAGATCCGGCAGCTGGAGTGGGAATTTGGAAAGCTTTCAGCAGGGGCGAAAGGGTCTGGAGCTGTATCAACGCCTCAAAGGCAAGCTGTTACCCTTTTGCCCGAGTCCCTTTCGACTGATGTTCACAGGGCTTGCATCTTCAAGTATTTGCAGAGTAAGCATTTTGTTGACATGCTGAACGCTTATAACTTGCAGGCATACCGGGATGGTGAGAACGAGGTATGGGAATCGATACTAAGGAGAAATCCTTATTTCAACACGTCTCCCCACCGCGCCAATTGTCATCCTGAAGTGTTTGCACAGTTGGGACTTCCTCTTCCTGCCTGGGCCAAGGATGTGATGGACCTTCCACCTCCAGATCCGGATATAATGCATCATCTTGATGACTCTCCTCCTTTGTCTCCTCTTAAAGGATTCAGCTATAAAGAGCTTGCCTTGAATGCAGGTTTGATCAAAGATCAGGCTTCTTCCGGAAAAACTGGATAAAGAGTACGGAATTGCGGAGGATTTTGTATTTACAGAATGCTTCGCAATCTTCGAGGGAGATAAACAAATGATAACATATGTTTTCCCGACTCTGTTCTTCTTCTTGACTCTATGTTGCTTTTGACAAAGCTGCTTTGATCTTGTGTTAGAGTTCTTGACGATCACTGATGATGACTTTCCTTTTTGACCGAACGAAGATTGTACCTCCACACTTGTTATCTCATATGTATATTTGATGTAAAGGTTGGCCCCTTCTGGTCTTTTGAAGGAATAAAGAATTAACTTCATCTTTGAACTTTGTCAGTCACTTGAGTCTTTGTTGCAGTAGGTCTTAGTTGTTTCAAAACAATGCCTTTACTTAGAGATTTTTGAAGAAATTCAATAAGTTTGAGAAGGAACTCACTCGGGTTTTAAACCGATGCCTTGTAGAAGGTCCCACACGGGTTTTAAACCAATGCCTTTACTTAAGGATTTCCGAAGAAATTCAATAAGTTTGAGAAGGAACTCACTCGGGTTTTAAACCGATGCCTTGTAGAAGGTCCCACACGAGTTTTAAACCGATGCCTTTTGATTTTGTCGCTGAATCTGATCTTGAGTGTTGTGTGTTGCCCCCAATCAAAAGACAGTATGTTTGAAAACTGAAATTGTATTGATTGAGTTGAATTTTGTTACATCTTGAATGAAAATGATAGTCTCTTCAAGGATAATATTTCTTCAAGTGCTAGCATTCCATGAATGATCCAGCTCTTTCTGTGTTGTCATGTTCTTCAGCTTATAAGCTCTCGAACTGACTGGTTTAATAACCATATATGGGCCTTCCTATGAAGGGTCCAATTTCCTCTGATGGCGTGGATTTGAAGCTAAGGTATTCCTTAATACCAAGTCTCCTGCTATGTATCGACGATTCTTCACTCGGGAATTATAATGTGACGCTATCCTTCATTGATAATGTTGAGTTCGTGCTATTGCTTTTGCACGAACTTCATCTAACAAGTCAAGGCTATCTAGCAATCCTTGTTCGTTCGCTTTTTCCTCGAACTCTCTTTCCCGTAGTGTTCCAGCCATTACTTCAACAAGTGCCAACGCTTCAGATCCATAAGCTAGTTTAAAAGGAGTTTCTCCTGTGGGTGTTTGAACAGTAGTTCGATAGGCCCACAGTACGTTGTGCAATTCTTCGACCCATAAGGCTTTATCAACTTCGAGTCTTCTCTTTATCCCCTCAAGTAATGTTCGGTTTGTAACCTCTACTTGGCCATTGCTCTGGGGGTATGCCACTAATGATATACGATGCTCGATCAAATAAGTTCCGCAAAACTGTTCAAATTGTGGGTTATCGAATTGAGTGCCATGATCGGTCACGATTATTTTTGGCATCCCGAACCGATATATGATAGACTCGAGCATGAACTTCTCCACCTTTAGTACAGTGATGGTTGCCAGGGCGCTAGCCTCGACCCATTCGGTGAAGTAGTCAATGGCTACTATGAGATATTCTCTTCCGCCCGACGCCTTGGTGAATTTTCCCATGATATCGATTCCCCACATCGCGAAAGGAATGGGGTCTAGAATCGAAGTCAAGGTTTCAGCTGAACGTTTAGATACTGTAGCATGATTTTGGCAATTGCTACACCGACGAACATATTCCATAGCAGCTTGCTGAAGCTTAGGCCAATATAGACCAAGCCTCAAAATTTTGTGTGCCAGGGCCCGACCTCCCAAGTGAGCACCACAAATTCCTTCATGTACTTTGGCCAGAGCTAATTCCGATCCTTTGGGACCCAAGCATCTCAAGAGGGGTCCAGAATAAGATCTTCTGTATAGCCTTCCGTTCTGCATAATGAATCGTGCGGATCGCACCTTGATTAGTCTTGCTTCTTTCGGATCTTCTGGCAATTTATCATCTCTCAGATATTCCACGATCGGATCCATCCAGCATCGTTTCGCTTCAATATAGGATATTTCCTTCTCCCGATAACTTGGGAATGTTATTTGTTCTATGTAGACCGAAGGGTCTAAATTCTATTCCTTGGCATTGGCTAGTCTTGATAGATTGTCTGCCATCGTATTTTCTTTTCTTGGGATCTGACATACTTTCAAATTCCTAAATTCCTTCTGCAATGCTTGCACCATCTCTTGATATTTTTGTAATCGGGGTTCTTTAACGCCATACTCCCCTTGTACTTGATTGACAATAAACTGTGAGTCACTAAAAATAGTTGCATCTGCTATTGCCAATGCTTTTGACAATCGAAGTCCAGCTATCAGGGCCTCATACTCAGCCTCATTGTTACTCGCTTCAAATGCAAATCTTAATGCATATCGAATAATAAAACCTACTGGACTCTTTAGAAGAATTCTAACCCTTGCTCCTTGGTTATTACTCGAACCATCCACGTATACCTCCCAAACAGTTGGAATAGTGTGTTCGGCAATTTCCTCCACCGGTGCAGTAGTCTCTACTACAAAATCGACCAATGTTTGAGCTTTAATTGTCGTTCGAGGCTTAAAGCTTACTTGGAACTCACTGAGTTCAACCGACCAAGCTACCATTCTTCCAGACAAATCAGGTTTATGAAGAACTTTACAAAGGGGAAAAGTAGTAAATACCTCGATTGGATGAGCCTAAAAGTATGGCCGTAGTTTTCTAGCTGCTATCATAAGAGCCAGAGCCTGCTTTTCGATCTAAGAGTACCGTGTCTCTGCGTCGAGTAGTACGTGGCTGACATAATAAATTGGCCACTGCTTTTTGTCTTTTTCCCGAACGAGTACTGCGCTAACTGCCGAAGGGGATGCTGCTAAATACAACTGTAAAACTTCTCCCTTCTCGGGTCGGGACAATAGTGGTGGTCTTCCCAGTGTTTCCTTCAGATCTTTGAAAGCCTTCTAACGACACTCATTAGTCCATTTTGCCTCCTTACTCCCCCTCAAGTCTTTGAGTGCTTTGAAAAAAGGTAGGCACTTTTGTAAAATCCGGCCTTATCCTAACCCTGACCCGGCTCGGATTTTATTGTTGCAGAGGTCTGAAGACCCGAAGTGGTGGTAGAAGAGACTTGTGGGCCCTCTTAGTTGAAGATCCGATGCTTGATCCAGAGCCTATGGACATTGACGATGATGCCCCTTACCTAAGCACAATGTCAGTGTTGAGTGAAAATCTGCACATCGATGAAGATTGAATTAGTTGAAGCACCTATTGGACCCCCGTGATCAATCCGAAGGTATTTCTTGAAACTAGACTTGTTGATTGACTTGTAGGAGAAAACCCAACTCAATTTGGATATGTCTGGCCTTCCAAATCCACTCCTGAAGTTGCTGTCATGCCTTGGTCGACTGCTTGGTCGATCGACGATCGACCACCGATCGACCAGCAGTAATGGAATTCGAATTTTTACAAAATCACTTCCCATTTTGCCCCTACCTTTTTGGAACTCGTGAATGAGGACCTAAGCTAATCCTTTGCACTCCAGAGCACGAAGTTGGACACTCTCTTGGGCTTTTCTTGATGTTTGGGAAGATCTTTGACTCCAATCATTAGTATTACACATTAATCATCAACTCAAGGTATGATTCATTCTATTCTTCTTCTAATCTATTCTTTATTCTATCAATTTATGATTCTAAAACCATGGTTGAAGTGCTGCAACCTTGCAAACACTTAACCATGAGTTTCCCCCTTTCAATTCCATGATCATCCTCCCATTCTTGCTATGTTATAATTTCATTAAGATTACTTGCACTTCATTACTTTGATTCCTTTCATTTCAACCTTGTCTTGATTCAAAACTGATATGTAAATGCATGATAGGTCTAGATTACTATGAATTCAGGATTCTAAATTGATTCTTATCATTCAATTGATTGATTCCCATCATTCTTTACAATTCCAATAAATTCCAATGTGATTCTTGATATTTATCATATAGAACATAAGACTTCGAATTGGGCATTTTTAATTGGACCGTTGGATCGTCATGAAATTTAGTGTGTAGTATCCTCATACTGTTATAAACATGCCCTCCAAATTTCGTGTTGATCGGATCACCGGAAGGTCAGTTTCGGACCAAGTCTTCATTTCTGCCCCTGGTTAACAAGTCTTGGTTGACTGGCTTGGTCGACTGACAGTCGACCAAGCCAGTCAACCAAGATATAAGAACATCCCTATACTTGGCCGAATTGATTCATTTGACCTCCGATTTGATTGCTTTCTTCTCTGATGTTACTTGTATGTTGTCTAGGGTACCAACACTGATTTTTGGGACTGTTATTGGTGATCATTGATTTTATTTAACTCAAGTATGTTAATTATGTAAACATGCTTATACTTTGAGAACTCAATGGTTATATTCCTATGTGTATTCCTTTATCATACATGACTATTCTATGCATTCTTATTAGTAGTAGTATGTTACATATCATTTGGAATATCATGTTTAATTATACTTTGTGATTTTATATATGATCAATCATGTTATGATATGCCTTTGTTTATATGATGAATCATTGATTAAGTATGATATGATGAGATTGAGCTTGTGATTGACCACGTAAGACTTGGGATTGGGAAGTGTCCTTGGACATCGGAGGGAGTAGTATGGGATATTCTCCAAAGGTGTCCATCGACGCTTTCCCGGGTTGTTGGATGACATGCATAGGATTGTCTAGTTGTATGGTTAGGATTATCCTTGTTGTACAGACCCGAATCGGAAGGGTATTGAGACCGAACGACCCGTGGTAGAGTATGGTTGATGGGCGCTCAAGACCGGTATCCACTCCGTGAGAGGACTTAAACCATACTGCGGATACCTGAAAGGGGTCATTTATTGGTAGGGTTGCAAATGGATAGACCTGGGCTCACGGACGCTCAAGATCGGTAACCAACCCGTGAGAGGACGTGAGAGCTTCCCGTTTACCATTTGTGGATGACCAATAGGGTTGATGAGTCCGTAGTCCTAGTTGGTCGGTGCCATAGGATATGCTGACTCTAGTGTGAAGTATACGGAACCGAGTTGGTCGGTGCCATAGGGAAAGTATCCGGATCTGACATGATATGACTGAGTAGATGACTTGCATTGGGCTAGGCTTCGCCGTGACATGCGCCAATACTTATACCAATGGTGATGTGAGAGAGTGGTGACTGAATCCCCAACCATGGTTTGATGAGGACTTTACCCAATTACCACGGCAGACCCAAGATATCTATATGATTGAGGGGGAGTGACAGACGACCCAAAGAAGTATGGTGCTATGGCTTAAAGCATGTCTACCTTAGAGACTAGCATACTTAAGGTTAGAATCATATATCATCATTGTCTCATATCATATTGCATCATATTGTGACTTGTATCGAATGAATTGTGTATTATGAAACGACTTGCCTTGCTGAGTTCTTTTGAACTCATTCCTTTCCTGCAATTTGTTAGATTATCCTGCAGGTATAGAAGACTTTGATGGCGCACTCTACGACCCGAGCTATGATCCCGCATACTACCCTTCGGGTGATGGCTACGTTGAGAGTCAGGAATATTGTGCTGAGGAGGATTATGGTTCGTACCAGGGTTAGCCCCACCATGGTGAGGGAGCGGCCCCGTTGGGTTCATTTCATCCACACTTACGAAGAAACATTCATTAGGATAGAAGAAACCTTTGCGTAGTGCCCCATTTCCCTAGATGACTGTAAAACTTATGGATATATTGTCTTTAACTCTAATGGAATTACTCTTAATACTGTTTGTAATTAAGTTTGAATAACCACTTTTCCGCTATTTTGAAGGAGTGACTTCTGATCACTCTTTCCATTTGAGATTACTTTTATGAGAAGTTGATACTTGATATTTCCGCACTCTGATTGATTATCTTTTCTTATTCATTTGATCTGTTTATTGCTTACTTTAAACATTGATTATATTGTTCATGAGTATGTTATCGTGTATGTGGGAGGCATGGCCGCTCGATCTAGATCTTCGGGCTGTGGATCACATCCCGGGTATGCTAGATAGGATACCGGTTGGGTGGATGTGACAACTTTTCTCTTGACTGTGAGATAAAATGACTCAACGCACCTACTCTCCCCGTTAAGCATTGCACATCTCGAACAGTCTTGAGGGCTTCCATATCAATCAAAGCTTGTATTTTGGCTGGGTTAGCCTCAATACCTCTTTGTGATACTATAAAGCCCAAAAACTTGCCTGACGAAACTCCGAAAGCGCACTTTTCCGGGTTCAGCTTCATTTGATATTTCCGCAATACTGAAAATACCTCTGCTAAATCTTCAATGTGTTTTGTTCTCGCAGTGCTTTTTACCAGCATATCGTCAACATACTCTTCCACGTTCTTCCCGATCAATTCTTAAAATATTTTGTTGACGGCCCTCTGATAAGTAGCCCCTGCATTTTTCAGACCAAACGGCATGACTTTATAATAAAAACTCTCACGATCAGTCATGAAAGCCGTAAACTTCTCATCCTCTTTGTTCATGAGGATCTGGTTGTATCCTGAGTATGCATCCATGAAACTCAATGTTTCATATCCGGCTGTTGCATCTATCAACAGATCAATCCTGGGCAATGGGTAATAGTCTTTTGGGCAAGCCTTGTTGAGATCTATGTAATCTGTACACATCCTCCACTTTCCATTTGCCTTTTTGACCATTACCACGTTGTGGCCAACCAGATCGGGCACTCAATGGGTTTAATAAAACCAGAGTTCTTCAATTTTTCAACCTCACCCCGAACGGCTTCGTACTTTTCTATGGAGAAATTTCTCCTCTTTTGAATTATTGGTTTCACCTTCGGATCTATCCAAAGTTTGTGCTCTGCAACTTGTCGATCAATTCCTGGCATATCGTCTGCAGACCACGCGAACACATCACTGTTTTGTTGAAGAAAAAACTTCAACTCCTTTTTGAATTCTTCCAGCTGCTCAGATCCAATATAAGTAACTCTTTTTTCATCATTGGGATACAGTTGGATTTGTTCCAACTTTTCTACCGGCTTGAGCCTTTGCATTTCTACCTCGTCCCGATCATCTCGTACTTCTATTGGTAACGCAGTTACCTTTCTTGGGCCCTCCTTATCCTTCAAATATGCTTCATAGCATTGTCGAGAGATTCTTTGGTCAGATGAGACTTGACCGATCCCCATCTCTGTCGGGAATTTTACTTTTAGATGCTTTGTTGAAACGATAGCACCTAACTTTGATAAGGATGGCCTTCCAAGGATGACATTATAAGCCGAAAGCTCTCAAACCACCAAGAAGTTTACCCGAATAGTAGCCTCTTTGGGGAAGCTTCCAATTGACAGATCTAGCTGTACTGATCCTTCCGCTATTGCAGACGATCCCGCAAAGCCATATAGATGTGTGGATGACGGCTCCATCAAGTCTTCATCCACCTTAAGCTTTTGATAAGCTGCATAAGATAAAAGGTCTGCAGCAGACCCGGTGTCAACTAACACCCTATGTACTTCCCGGCGTGCAATTTCTACCCTGATGACTATGGCATCATCATGAGGTAAACAGACGCCTCTTTCATATTCCTCGCTGAAGGTGATCGAACCCTCACCATTCGGCCTTTTACGCTTTTGTGTTTCTCCGGTTCCAACAAACTTGGATTTGGCTTTTAGCTTCAAGAGCGACTTAGGTTCGGGACCTCCAAATATTGTTAGTATGGGTGACCGAGTGGAATCGATCACCTCCTTACCCTTCTTAGATTTTGGAGCCTCCGTCAATTGTTCTGGGCTAACCGATGGTCCCTTTTGTTACCTGTGTCTCGTTGTTCCGCTCGTCTTCCTCTGACGAAATTGGACAAATGCCCCTGAGATATCAATCTCTCAATATCTGCTTTTAAATGTCTACAATCATTGGTATAGTGACCGTAATCCTTGTGGAAACGACAATACCTTTCTTGATCCTGCTCCCCAGGCTTGGTGGGAAGCTTTGGAGGCCATTTCAAGATATTTTGTTTCTTGATAATATTTAAAATATCAGCCCGAGAAGTATTTAATGGAGTATACTCACTTTTACCGGGAGATCTTTGTCGCCACGCCTGGTGAGGCTTTCCAACCCAGTCACGAACATTTTGCTTTGGCTTCTGCTTGTTCTCAGGGGCCTTCTGCTCTCTTGTAGAGGCTTTATTATCCCCCTGGCATGCGTCTAGGATCTCCGTCACCTCTGCCTGCTTCTGACATCTTTACACCAGTTCAGCATAAGTGGTAGGCATATCTTGAAGTAATAACTCCAAAAGTCGTCGGTTAGTGAGTCTAGTGAACAGAGCAATTTTAGCCACTTGTTCATCTAGATTCTCTATCCCCATTGTGACCCTGTTGAATCTTCTCAGGTACTCCCGAATCGATTCACTTTTCCCTTGTCTGATAGTGAACAAGGTCTCCTTGGTCTTTTTGATCTGGATTCCGCTTTGGAATCGTCCTATAAATTTATGCACCAATTCTTCAAAATCCACAATCCTTTCCGACGGGAGATTCGAAAACCACTTTTGAGCTGCTCCAGTCAAGGATGAACCGAAAACCCTGCAAAGGATTTCATCAGAATTACTCGCAACAGCCATAGTCCGTTGATAATAACTAATGTGAGTGGTGGGATCTCCCAAACCATCGAACGTGGAAAAAGTCGGCAAACAAAAATTGTGAGAAAACTGATATCCAGCTATGGGTCCGGCAAACGGAGTTTTTCGAATAACCGAATAAATATCATCGGTTATTCTCCCTTTTGCCAGTTGTCCGAGTTTTTGATTGATATTGGCCAATTCTTGACCAATATGTGCGGATCGTTCTCCGACGACACGATCATTCTCTTGAGTAGCACGTCTAATGGTTGGTGAGTGAGTTCGTACTCCTGCACCCAACCTCGTATTTGAATCAGTTGTACTTCCTTGCGGTCCTTCGAACTGATCGTCCCGCCTAGGAAGTTCTCCCGTTCTCCTCGGTTCTCTTTCTCGCCACCGGTTGCCTTCCAGGAAATTTTGACCGACATTCTGATCATCGATCAATCTTTGCTCCCGTTGTAACGCGCGCCTTCCCGTATTGCGGTGATCAGGCGCTTGCGGTGCCACCACTTGTCTGGTCAGCGCACGAAGCGTCTGACTCACCTCCAACAACTGGAGTTTCAGTTGATCCAGTTGATACTGGAGTGGATCTGGAGGATTATTACCTCCTTGACCACCATCTTCCCGCACTTCAAGGGGTCAACTCCCCTCTGGGATATTTGGATTGTTTACTCTAGGAATTTGGACGCCAGCCATCTCGCGGGCCGCAGCAGCCGCTGCTGCCGATGATCTAGTCACCATGGCTTTTCTGAAGTGATTCCCATAGACGGTGCCAAATGATGTGTCCAAAATCTGCTCAGCCCTTAGATCTCCTGAGAATGACCTGCAAAAACGAACGTCAGATGTGGCCCGACCCCTGGGATCGGGAGTCCACCTCCGAAGGCTAAGTCAGTTGATGAACTTAATAAAAAACGGCTCTTCTTGAGCACAAAGCTAAGGAATGAATAACTAGAATACGATTCAGATTGTATGTGTCCTTCTACCTTGTGAGTAGGTGATGTCTTATATAGAGTGTACCTTCGAATCTCATTCATTGGTTGTATTTGACCCTTCTTCGGATAGTCGTCAGATCTTAACGGATGGATTCGTTGAGTGATAGATCCCTACTAGGTTGGACTAGTAGATAACTCCTTTGATAATACGATCGTTATATGGTAGTTATCCATATAATAGCGATAAGTGACAGTTGCAACCCGTCTCTTTGTCGAATAGTCTATTCCGATCGTAGCGGATTAGTGCGTGCTTGTGATTGAGTTAGTTTTCTTCCTCAGCAAGCTATCTCCTGGACCCGGCTCGCTCGGAAGCGAGTCGATTCCTTTCGTCCCAACCGGAGTCGAGGATTGAACCAAGATTGAACCAGGTTCGGTTATATTTTCTCCATATCACTTCCAATTGAATATCCCAACCACCTCAGCATGCAATCTTGGTGATTCACATTCCCATCCTAATTGAAGATCACGGTCATCTCAACACACAATGTTGGCAGTCAATATTTCCATTATGTGCACCTTCTATCTTGGACAACAATATATCATTCCATATCAAGAGCATCTTATTGTGTACAAGAATCATATATTGTATTTCTTTGTAGATTTTGATATTTTCATATCAGGGAAGATGCTAGTTCCATTATAAATATGTAATGAGTAATTCAATACAAGAGTTGAACTCATTTTGTATTTCTTCTTTGTATTCAATATATTTTCTTTATTTTTTTTAACAATATTGTATTTCTTTGTAGATTTTGATATTTCTATATAAGAAAATATGCTAGTTTCATTATAAATATGTAATGAATAACTCAATAGAAGAGTTGAACTCATTTTGTCTTTCTTCTTTGTATTCAATATATCTTCTTTATTTTATAATACGTTATCAGCAAGACTCCGCTTAAAGTATTGTGTTTTGATAAGAAAGACGACAGACTATGTATCATTATGCTTATATTCCAAGGTGAAAAGGATGATCGACCTTTCTTCACGTTTATGTAAATAATAGAGTTTGTCTTATCCATCTTGTAATGGAAGTGCATCGGGATTAAAGTATATGAGTTATTGAATCTTAGAATCAAATACATGATAAGATATTATATAATTAAGTTTTATTGATACAATATAATTTATTTGAGAGTTTTCTCAATATCTGAATATGTAAAAAAACATTAAATTAAATTAAATATTATGATACTTGCATGAATATTTTTCTTCTTCTTCTTCTTCTTCTTTTTATTTTTTATTTTTATTTATTTATTTCTAATTAGTTTGGTGATTGTCAATATTTTTCTTTTGAAGATTTAAGATTTTATTTATAATATGTTTAGAAATTTTATTCTTATGATAAACTGAAAATATATAAATCTTCGATGTGATAATAGAAAATTCAATAGATATGACCTATGATTTAATATTTCAATTTTTAAATTTTTCTGTAGCAAGTAATGGCTTGCTATTATCCTTTCTTACATTTTCTTTTATGTTTTTAGACATTTAGGTTGATATATGTTAAGTGTCATAATAATTGTTAGTTATGTATATGTGTGCATTTTTTGACAAATAATTTATATCTCATGCTTTGTTTTATTATTTGTTGATTCCATCCTATTAGATCTGTACTAGCATGATACTCAATATTTATTGGTAAGGAATTTGTATTGTTTATAAGAATAATCATATAAAATTATAATATTATATTATTCATAGTAACCTATGTGGTCATGCAACACTTTAGTTGCTTTAACAATTGTGGTTTATCATTAATTAATTTCACATGATTATTTTATTTATTGTATATTGTAGTTGCGAATTTTGTATCACAAATATTATTGGATGCATATGAAGTGGTAAGATTTGAAACTCTAAATGAATACAGTTCTGCAGATGCACATGAAATCGCAAAATTTAAAAATATAAATGAATGTAGTTCTACAGTTTTTTAAATTAGTTCTCAATTGAGTTTTTTTTATTGAAGAGGACTTATTGAAAAGAAAAATATTTTTCAACTTTTCATGCTTCAAATATGCTATTACAATAGCAATATCATGAAGAGAGAAAAAAAAACTTTTAAAAGATTCTATGAATTGATATCATGGCTCTTTGCAGCTGAGAAAATCATGAACTATTAATGAAAAATCATGAAGCTCGTTCTATGGGTTCTGCTTCATTCCCTGAAGTGAATGCAATAATTTATGATAAGCTTGAAATAAGGTAAAATTATAATTATGGTCATAACTGTGGAAGAGGACGAGGCAAAAGACAGAATAATTACCATCATTATGATTGAAATAAATAAAAGAATGATAAGGATTCTCAACTTAACTCTTTAGGAGTAAAGATAATATTAGTTATCGATGTGGTATGAAAGTCATTGGGCATGTGACTGTTATACTCCACAATATTTTGTTAAGCTTTATCAAGTTTCAATTAAAGGAATAAAAACAATGTGGAAATGAATTTGACTTACCAAAATAATGATACTAGAGCAAAATTTGCCAATAAAGAGGATGATTTTGATGGCCTCACAAGTACTACACATTTAGACTTATTTGAAGATATACTACTAGAGTTCAAATAAAAAATAAAATTGATATTATGCTACTTTGTAATTCTTTTCCATTCAAATATCATTTAATATATTAGTTAATCTTAAATTTGATCTTTTCCTTTCTAATTTTTTTTAATGGTTTCTATATATCTTTTGATGTATTTTATTTCATGCTATGACGCATATTATAGTAAGAGAGAATTTTTTTTTATTTTATTTATTGACACGGAAGCCAATGTTCATACAATAATTGATAGTACAACATTGATTGAGGGCTCCAGAAGAGCTAATATATTACTAATTAAGAGATCAAATTGATTATAAATAATTCATTATTTTGTAGTAAGCTTCAAAGAAACTTATTAAGTTCGAAGCTATTTGTCAAAATGATTATCAGATTGAGACTACAAATAATGGTAAAAGTGAATATTTATACATTATTACAAAAGTGTTAAATATTTTCTCCCAATTTGTACTACATGAATATTCGCATGATTAAAACACATGCTTGGGTAAATCAAATAAACATTAATTCCGATAGTTTTATTATTTGGCATGACCGGTTAGACAATCCAGGATCAAGTATGATGTGAAAAAAATTTATTGAAAATTCATTTGTCATCTATTGAAGAGCTAGAAGATTCTGCAATTAAGTGAATTTTCTTGTGTTGCTTGTTCTCAAGGAAAATCTATTATTAGATATTTACTAGTTAAAGTTGAGATTGAACATTTTGCGTTTTTGAAACATATAGAGGGTGAAATATATGAGCCCATTCACTCATCATGTGAACTATTCAAATAATATATGGTTTTAGTAGATGTATCTATAAAATGGTCACATATGTTCATTATGAATTCGCAATTTGATAATTGTTAGATTGTTTGCTCAAATAACTAGATTAATAACACAATTTATGGATTATAAGATAAAGACAGTTTGTCATGATAATGTTGGTGAATTTACATCTCAGGCTTTATGATTATTGTATAACAATTGAGGTCACAGTTGAATAGCATGTTGCTCAAGTTTATATCCAAAATGATTTGGCAAAATCATTTATTAAATGTCTCAAATTAATAGTTAAACCATTGTTTATGAAAACAAAACATCATTTATACGCATCTGGCCAATAAGTTGTCATAAATTATTCCCATTACAATTCGCTTATGGTTAGAAGCTAAATATTTCTCATCCTAAAATTTTTGGATGTGCGATTTGTGTTCCAATTGCTCTACCATAATGCACAAAGATGAGTCCCCAACTAAAGTTGGGAATATATGTTGAATATGAATTCTCCTTATTTAATTCAAATATATTGCCAGTGATAGGAGATTTACTTAAAACAAGACTTGCTGATTATTATTTTGATGAATTAATTTTTCTAACATGAGGAAGAGAGAATAAACAGTTGGAAAAAGAAATTTATTGGAATGCATTATCGTTATCTCATTAGATCCTCGCACTGTGCAATGTGAAAGTTCAAAAGATAATGCATTTACAAAATATTATGAATCAACTGCTAGATTTGCTAACCTGTTAAGTGTTATTAAATCTTAAATTCCAGCTGCAAATGCTCCAATTAGCATAGATGTCCCAGTAGGACAATCTATTAGTGCAGATGAAATTAAACCACGTTTAAAACGAGGAAGATCAATCGGTTCCAAAGGATAAAATCCTAGAAAAAGGAAAGGAGCAAATGAACAAGATGGTCATAATATGGAGACAAATGATTATTAAAGTTCTGAAGACATAACTTTCTATAAAACATCAGAAGAGGTTCAGATACCTGAAAATAATGAAGAAATTTTGATTAGTTATGTAATTGTAGGAAAAAGATGGAACTGAAAAGATATAGTTGTCGACAACATTTTTGCATATTATATTATTGTTAAAATAATGCAATGAGGATCTTGAGCATAAAGTTGTTGATGAATGTAAATGAAGAAATGATTGGCCAAAATGAAAATATGCAATTCAAGTATAATTGAATTCGTTCAAAAAAATAAAGTTTTTGGACATTTAGTCCATACATCTCAAGGTATAAAGCTAGTGGGGGTATAAATGAGTTTTTGTGCGAAAATGAAATGAAAAAAAGAATGAAATCGTGATATATAAATCATGAATTATGGCACAATAATTTTCGTAAAGGCCTGGCATTGATTATATGGAAACATGTTCTCTTGTAGTAGATGCAATCACCTTCAGATATTTTAATCTCGCAGTACATGAAAATTTTGACATGCTTCTAATGGATATTATTATAGCCTATTTATATGGCTCACTCGAGTGTAAAATTTACATAAAAATCCTTGAAAGATTCAAAATGCTTGAAGCTAATAAAAAATTCCTAGGAAGTTATTTCAATAAGGCTTCAGAGATGATTAGGGCATATATGGTATAATCTCCTTAGTGGATATTTACTAAAAGAAATGTATAAAAATGATCAAATTTATTATTGTGCTTTTATTAAAGGATATGGATCTAATTTTAATAAGTGTATATGATAATGATTTAAATATCATTGAAATTCCTGAAGAGCTTCCAAAAGCAGTAAACTATTTGGAGAAAGAATTTGAAATGAAAGATCTTGGAGAGACAATGTATTGTCTTGGCTTACAAATTGATCATTTGACGAATAGAATATTCGTTCATCAATCAACTTCTATAAAGAATGTTTTGAAGTGACGTTACGTGAATAAGACACATCCATTGAGTACCCTAATGGTTGTGAGATTGCTTGATGTAAAGAAATATTCATTTCGACCCCAAGAAAACAATGAAGAATTTCTTGGTCCTGAAATATCATATCTAAGTGCAATTGGGGCACCAATATATCTTGCTAATAGTACACATATATTTCTATAAGTGTATTAGAAGATTTATTTCTTCTCCAATACAAAGACACTGGAATGTTATTAAACATATATTTCAATACTTTCGAGGAATTATTGACATGATATTATTTTATGAATGTGGACATCAACTTACTTGTTATGCAGATCCATGATATTTATTAGATCTACATAAAACTAGACTTCAAACAGACTATTTATTCACAAGTGAAGGTTAGCTATTTCATGGCGTTCCACAAAACAAATTATAGTTGTCACTTCTTCAAATCATACAAAGACAATAGTGATTCAGGAAGTAAATTGATACTATCTTTGGTTAAGATCAATGATACAACACATTCAGTAAGCATACGGTCTTCTACTAGAAGAAGGGGTTTCAACAATATTATATGATGATAAGATGAATGCATAGCTCAATTAAAGGGATGATACATCAAATGAGATAGAATGAAATACATTTTACCGAAATTCTTCTTCACTCATGATCTTCAACAAAATGGTGAAATCAATGTTCATTGAATTTGCTCAAGTGATAATTTGGCAGGTTTATTTACTGAGACATTACTTACTTCAAAGTTTGAAAAATTGTTATATGATATTGGAATGTGCGTACTCAAAGACACTCAATGATGTTATCATCAGAGGAAGTAAAATACGTGTTGCACTTTTTTTCCCTTCACCAAGGTTTTGTCCCATCATCATGGCATAGGCACATGCAAATTAGTTTTGTGAGGTGGCCGGACACTGTTACTCCATGATGTGCCGGATACTCTAGACATTCGGCAGAATCTTGTCTCTATAAACAAACAATAGGGAGGAATCGAGAATTGTGGGAACCATAGCTCTGATGCCAATGTAGGTTATACTCCATGTCTATCAATTACATAATTGACGGGGAAAGATTCTTACCTAGATTCGCTTTCCTAAATATAGAATATCTGCATCAGAAGTAATTTGGATCCACGTCCTCGTTCCTCCACCAAAGCTCCACCAGTTTGATTCCACAATATCTAGGAAAGAGAATAAATTCCACAACCCAAATGCCGTGGAAGGATGGTATAGAGATCTAAAGCAAAGGGAAGAAAATCTACTCAAATAAGACCCTTCCTGTGTTTTCTTGAAGAGGGAGAAAGAGAGAGTAAGGTTGCTGCCTTTCTCTGGAAAAAAAATCTCACGCACGAATTATTCACTCTCAAGTGATGTAGTGGTTACGAATATATAACCCTATATTTTGTGACCGCCTAAAAGTGATTTTCCAGTTTTGCCCTTGGGCATATATTTAAATTAATAAATATTAAATCCCAACATCTCCCACTTGCACAAGGGCAAGTGTTAATCTCTTTGTCATAGTGTGTCTCAGACACACATGTAAATCCCAGATATACACATTCGATATCTCTGCTATGTATCCAGATACATAGACCTCTTGTGTCCCGGACACACATGTATATCCCAAATATACACATATTGATCTCTTTGCTATGTATCCTAGATACATAGACCTCTTGTGTCCCAGACATTAACATCCACAATTCATACTAGCAAATGGGTTGTGCGACCGGTGATATACCTGCACACGTGCTAGAACCTTCCCAGAAGGCCAGAATGGCACATCACTCAAAGAAACACATCAATAAGCATTAGTATACCACAATGTCCTAGGTTTATTCAAGCTCACCAGACTAAAGGTATCTTGATCCCTTTGAGAGATCACTTTCTTGTCCTCAAAATGTTCACTACTGTAACACATACAGTTGGCGCCAGCAAACACTTTTAGGGTGCGGTTGAATCAAACCTTTCCTTTTGCCCCAGACCATCATTACACTTAGGATTGACTCCTCTCTCGGTAATGCCCCTTTATGTCGAATCAATCATGACCATAGGTAACACCCAAAGTAGCCACATCAACCCTTTGTTTCATGATGTCGTCGAAAGTCACTAAGAACACTAATGGACCATAAGGTCCAGGACTCACACAACGAAAGGAGCAGGGATCCATCCTCTCATTTCCAATGATCTCTAAGCACATATAGTATGATATACGTGCTATGGTGGAGCATTCTATACACAATAGAATTATGTCCCTCTTAACACCATACAGGTCTTAGTCTAGTCGCAACCTCTTGCACCTAACACAAGTTTCTTTATTGCCGCCACCCTAGCACCACATAAAGTACTCACACCTAGCTTTTATAGGCAACATGAATAGTGGGAACATTCATATCGATTCTCTTCACAATAGAGAAACTCATCTTGATTTCAAATCAACGCGACATCATGATTATGAATTGACCTACACAAAGTCATTCAAAATCCGTTTCATCTTTGCTAGCCTCCAAGGCGCTAAAGGCGAATACTCGTGTGAGTGAGCCATTCTCTTGCCTATTCACATATCTCGTTTTATGCTAGAAGAACACAGTCACACAGAAAAGTGGAAAAGAAAAAAAATGCTGGAATGAACTCATATTTCTCAATAATAAGAAAGTTTTAGTACAAAAGTAAGTCACAATCTATGCAAGCCCAATGATTTTACATGAGAGATAAAAATATCCTTAGCTATAGGTTTGGTAAGACGGCCAGCTACCATTTGACTAGTTGATATGTGCTTAAATACAATTTTCTTCCTTAATATAATGTCTTTAACAAAATGATATCTCAACTGTATATGTTTGGTCTTCCCATGATATTTGGGGTCCTTGACATAGCTAATAGCTGCCGTACTACCACAATAGACAAGGGCAACCTCTTTGGATGTCATAAAAAATCCAGTATGTTGTAGGAATCTCCTCAACCAAACAACTTCTTGAACCGCATCCGAGCATACCACATGCTCTGCTTCCATGGTCGAGAGTGATATACAAGTCTGCTTTTTGCTACACCACGAAATGACCCGCCATTCAGCAAGAAAGCATATCCAGAGGTTGATTTGCGCTCATCAATATCTCCAGCCCAATCAACATCACTATTGTCACATCCAGCCAGCCGGTACCCTATCTAGAATACCCGGAGGAGTGATCCACACTCCTGAAGATCAAGTTTAGGAATGATCATATCCACTTAGCACAATAACATAATCAAAAGCAAGAACAAATTATTGTATTCAAGTAATTTAATAATAAAAGTCAAGAAATGATATCAGAAGGATCACAAAAGAACATAAGAGTGCGGAAAATGATACCAATAGAATAAATCAAATGTAGAGTGTCGTGGAAAATTACTCTACAGAAGCAGCGGAAAAGTAGATCAAAAGCAAGAGAAATATTACAACCGGTTCCCAAAATAAAAGGGGAACAAACATAAGTAAATAATCATTCATAATTGAAATAACAATTGAATTATAAGAACAAGTACTACTATAGTTGAAGAACTACAACAACAATATAATTATAAGAAACTAAATACAGCAGTAATATAATCATGTAATCTAAATCAAATACAATTAGACATGTATAGTAGGCTATTAGGGATCAACTTTCCTTACCTTAAGTAACTTCGTAGAATTCTGTAGAATAATGAGGAAGAGGTCAAAGACTAGTGAATAAATCCTAAACAAGCATATAATAATAATTAGGAACAAGACCTAGAAGATTAGAAGTCAAACGGATGGAATCAGACGAAGAAACCAATTGCTGCTACGGTTGGCAGCTTGGTTGGTTGATTGGGTCAGTAGACCAACCAGTAGACCAATGGGGTATAAAACCCTAATTTGGTCATAACTTCTTCGTTTGAAGTCCGATTGCTCCAAAATTCAAAAGGGAGCTTCTTAGAACATATTAAGAATATCTAAGAAGGTCAAAGCATCAAATCATGGCCAAAAGATAGGATCTTGATTGAGCCATAATATTAGGGTTTCATCATATATAGTCCATGGCTCTCATGGAAAGGCTAAGGAGATTAAAGATTCACCCTTAGGGAAAAAAATTTACAATCAAGAAAGGTGTTGGGGATGATCCAATAAATTAAAAGTGGATTTGGATTCCCCAATTTTGTTACCTCTCATGAGGGTTACCCAAAATCAACTCTTACAAAATAACCCAAGGTAGGTTCACAGAGGGTAAGGGAAACATAGAATTAGTATTTCAAAATCAAGAATGGCATTGGGGAGGATCCATCAAATTAACAAAAACATTAATTTTAACTAATTTGGTTACCCTCTCATGAGTGTTCCCCAAGGTATTCCTCCCAACATCGATTACTATGGTTTCTCATGGTAAGAAAGAAAAGGGATTCACCCAACCAATCATGGGGATCCAAGGAAAGGTTGTAAGACTAGTGTGAGACCTTTCCCTCAATCACCAACTTTGTGGGAAAAACATTAATGAGGGAGTAATCAAGAACTCAGGTAAAATCAAGAAACAAGAAACATCACCATATGGCTTCAAGAACTTCAAGAACATCGAGTGAATTGGGGAATTCACTCTAAGAAAGAAAGAATAGTATTTCAAAATCAAGAATAAGAATTGGATAGGGTCTAACAATGAAAGAAAACAAGGTTTCAAATAAAATCAAAGGAAACGAATTCTAATCATACAATTAGGGTTTTACAAACAAGAATCCGTGTATTCCACGGAAAGACTAGGGAGAATAAAGATTCACCCTAGGTAAAGAGAAGCATAACATTTACAATAAAGAAAGCATTGGAAAGGATCCAAAAAATTAAAAGAGGATTAGGGTTTCCCAATTTGGATATCCTCTCATGAAGGTTACCTACGGGTTTGCTCCCAAAATCACCCTACTTTTGGTTTCCCATGGTAAAATGAAAATAAGGGATCAACCCCTCAATCATGAGGATAGAAAGAAAGATTGTAACACTGGTGTGAGACCTTTCCCACAATCATCAAGATCATTAGAAAGTAGTGAGGGAGTGATCAAGATCATAGGTAAAGTCAAATTCAAGAATCATAGCCATATGGCTTCAAGAACATTAAGTGAATTGGGGGATTCACTTTAGGGCTAATAGAATCAGAGAAGAGGTCATAACAGTAGTGTAATACCTTTCTCATAATCAGAAGATCAGAAGTATAGAAGAAAGAATAAAACAAAGAAGAAACGAATCGATTACTAACCTTTTTGAAGAAGAATCAACGAAGGAACTCGGACGGATGCTTGAGGATCTTCCTTGGCTTTGGAGGAGAGGTTCTAGGGTTCTTCCCACGTTCTCCAGAGGCTTAGAACTGATTGTGAGTGAAAAACACGGAGTTCCCCCCCCCCTTTAAATAGCATAAAAAGTCCCTAAAGTACAAGGATTTCCAATTCGACCATTTCGTCCCTTGTTGGTCGATTGGTTGGTCGACTATCGACCAATCATTCGACCAACCATGTCAGCAACTCCAGAAATGGGATTTTATGGGCCTAACTTAAATATCTTTGGATGGGCTTCTCACAACCATGGAACGAAAGTTCGGTGTAGTTCGGTGTTTCGGATGTTGTCGAAATCAACGAATCGGCGAAATCTCGCCGACATCTCGCCGATTAACTTCCCACATTTCAATGCAATTTCCATTTACCGTGATTTCCAGCTTTTGTCAATTGTCATTAATTATTTCAAATATGTATATGTGTGTTGTGCAAGTGTGCTCTCGATGTGTCATGAAAACTTTAAAAATTACAACAAAATATAACAGTTGTTTGATGTATTCAAGTAAAGACAAAACAAAGGTTTCACGGTTTTCCATAAAAAAGTTAAAAACCCACTCCCACTCTCAATTCCAAATATGTGCACAGTGCAGTATTCGTCACTTCATCCTGCAAATGGGTTCGATGCCTCAACCTTTCTTCTCCGGCGATTTTGTCATTGACGATGCAGGCGGTGAGTCGGTGACACAGCAGGATCTATGAGTGGCGGAGGGAAGACGGAAGACCCAAATAAGCACTCCCATAACTGCACTCGCACCTTCACCTGCAAAGGGCAGCGGCAGAGCTGCATCCGGTGGTGGCGGCACCTCTATATTGACTAAGGCTTGGCAAGTAGGAAACCGTGGTGAGGGCAAGTAGGCAACCGTGGTGTATTGCATATATTCAAGTAGGAAACGAGAAGTTGCAGGCAACATTGGATTTTCTGCTGTGACGGACGACCGGAGGAGCAATTCTGGCGAGATTTTTTCAGATTTCGCCGAACTATCGCCAGTTGGGTGATAAATTGGTCTCGGTGATATCTTGCCAATCTTGTTTCGGCCATGTGTTTCAATTCGGTAAGGACCGAAATCACCGAATTTCGGCGAAATTGCATTCCATGCTCACAACACCTCAAACAACTTACCTATCATGAAGGAATGCCTTCAAACCATGTCCAACTAGGCTTTAGGTCCAACAACCAGGCTCTCCTTCATCAATGAGCAGTTCAACCCCAAATCAAGTAAGGTTTCCATAAGGGAACACCATCATCAATATCCATGGGTTTCGGCACCATGTCTTCTATTGAGATGGCCCACAAAGATTTCTTCCTTCACTTTGGGTCTTTGGATCTACACTAAGGGAGAGGTCTGACTTGACTTCCTAGGTCCTTTCAAAGATAAAAACACTGTACTTAAGGTCCAACTTCAAGGTCAAACATCAAACAAGCGCTTCTTCACCCAAAACAGATAGGGTGCCCAGGTAAGGTTTGGGTTGGATTTCACAAATATAGCCAACTAACCGCAAATCCGATCCTTGGTAACACAACATGTAGTTACTCATTCCTCTGAGATATCTCAATATTATGTTGATTGCTTTCCAGTGCTCTATGCCTAGGTTTGATTGGTACCGACTAACCAAACCCACTGCATAACAAATATCCGGCTTAGTACACATCATAGCGTACATAAGGCTACCCACTACACTGGAATATGGAACTCTTTCCATCTTGGTTTTCTCCTCTAGAGTCTTAGACCCCATATCAAGGCTCAAATGCAAACCCTTCTCCACTGGAGTATCAATTGGTTTGCAATTGTGCATCTGGTATCTTGTCAAGACATTGTCAATGTAAGTCTCCTGAGATAAACCCAATAATCTCTTTTGCCTATTTCTAACAATCTTGACACCAAGCACATAGCTTGCTTCATCCATGTTCTTCATATCAAATACAGAGGACAACCATTACTTAATGGTTTCCAATAGCTCCTTGCTATTGCTAGCCATGAGTGTGTCATCTACGTACAATGTTAGAATGACATAATTACTATTAGATCTCTTGGTGTAAACACAATGGTCTTCCTCAAGCATGGAAAACCCATTTTCCATCATAGCTTGGTGGAAACACTCATTCCACTGTCTAGATGTTTGCTTTAAGCCATGCATGACTTCTTAAGCTTGTACACTTTGCGCTCAAGTCCATTAGCTTCAAAGCCTTGAGGTTGATCCATATAGATCTCTTCTTCAAGTTCTCCATAGAGAAAAGCAGTTTTTACATCCATCTAATAAAGCTCCAAGTCCAACTGAGCAACAATGGTTAGTATGAGGCGGATGGAGGCAAACCTAACCACATGGGAAAAAGTTTCCTCATAATCAACGCCCTCTCGTTGGGTGTAGCCCTTAGCCACTAAATGAGCCTTGAATCTCTCAATAGATTCATCTGCCTTTCTCTTGATCTTGAGAACCCACTTGTTCCCAATTGCCTTTCAGCCCGGTGGTAAGTCAACCAAGTCCATACATGATTAACTTTCATCGACTCCAACTCTTCCTCTGTTGCTTTCAACCATTCCTTTGAGCTTGTTCTCACAAGAGCTTCATGCACACTCTTCAGTTCCTACTCATCTATTGGAGTCATCTCATAGTTAGTCTCTTTAGGAGCTACCATGTAGGCTTCATCCTTTATATCGAAACGTCAACGAGGAACTAGCCCGTGCCCACTACAGCGCAAATGCATGTCGATTGCTCACCCTTTGAGGTAGCTATCACATCTGCATTCCCACTCCCACTAGGATCTTCTGGATGAACCTCAGGTTCATTATCCAGAGTTTGAATCCCTGGGGTGACAAGATCACTATCTTGTATCCCAAAGAATTCCGATGATTCTTTGTTAACTCCTGAAAGAGATGGAAAATCATTCTCCAAGAATGTTGCATCCCTAGACTCAAGTTCCGTTCTCTTCTCTCTCATCTAGACCAATGAAGACATGTCCCTTCGAGAGTTTAGAATATCTTACAAAGATACACTTTCTTCCTTTGGGTCCAAGCTTCCCATATTGGTGAGATGTAGAGTGAATATATGCTGCACATCCCCATGTGCGCAAGTAACTCAAATCTGTCTTCCTTCCGGTCCACAACTCATATGGTATGGAAGGAACCAATTTGGTTGGAACTCGATTGAGGATATAGGCCATAGTCAGCAAAGCATCTCCCCAATAAAAGATGGGTAGGTATGCTTGCGCCATCATGGATCTCACCATGTCTAGCAAGGTTCTATTCCTCCTCTTAGCAACCCCATTTTGTTGTGGAGTCCCTGGAATAGTAAGTTGCCTAGATATTCCCTTTTCATCACATAACCCTTTGAACATGTTGAAGAGATACTCTCTACCTCTATCCGTTCTAAGAGTTTTAATCCTTTTATCTAATTGATTCTCAACTAAGCTCATGAATTTCTTAAAACATTATAGAGCTTCTAACTTATGAGAAATTAGATAAATATGACCATACCGTGTATAGTCATCTATGAATGTGATGAAATAAGCATGTCCTTTTCTAGTATGCACATTCATGGGTCCACATACACCTGAATGAATAAGTTCTAGAGGAAGAGGCTCTCAAAGCCTTTTTGAATGGTTTTCTAGTTGCTTTTCCTGCTAGACATGACTCACAGGTTGGCAAATCAGATAGTGAACCTTGGCCTAAGAGACTTTTTCTTGCCAACCTGTTCATCCTATCTAAGGCAATATGTCCTAGTCAAGCATGCCACATATTAGAATCAATACACACAGTATTTTGGCAAATAAGAGCATTACAAACATTAGATAAATTATCAATTGTATCCAATACAATAAAACCATTCTGAAGAAAATCATAACCATAAACTGTATCACCTAGATACAAAACCAAAGAATTGTTTTCAAATACAACTCTAAAACCATGTCTCATAAGAAAAATAACAGAGACAAGATTTTGCCGAATGTCTAGAGTATATAGCACATCATGGAGTAACAGTGTACAGCCACCTCACAAAACTAATTTGCATGTGCTTATGCCATGAACCTCCACACTTGAACGGTTCCCCATCGTTATTCTCTTGCTTCCTCATGGAACACGACGGTATTCCACGAAGCTCGAGCGTTCCCTTGTTATGTGTTCTGTCATGCCTGAATCAACATTCCACAAAGGATTTAGTTCAGCAAGCATAGTAGAACTTGTTACATAACAAGATGAGGTATAACATACAGTACATACCTCCTGCTCAGTGCAATCACGAGCAAAATGACCAGGCTTTTGGTAGTTGAAGCAAATAAAGGTGATTTCTTCTTGCAACCACTAGTCCCCCTTGAACGCTTGGGGCCACTCTTGTTTTTGTTCCCACCTTGGTTACTTTGCCTGGACCACTGAGGTTAAGCTTTCTCCTTCTTGTGCTTGAAGCCTGCACCCTTACTAATGCTAGCTTCAGTGGCATGTACTTCAGTATGAGGAGCATCAGCGAACATCCGATCCTCCTCCAGCTCAAGGTGCTTGGTAGTTTGATCAAATGTCTTAACCTCATTAGCATGAGTCAAAAAGATCTTCATATGCTCCCAAGACTTAGGCAATGATCTGATGACTGCAGAGACTTGCTCCTCATCTATCTTTTGGTGCCCACATGCGCTCAACTCACTAATTATGTTGGACATGATGGTTGTATGCTGCCTCATGGTGTGACCCTGGCGCATCTTATAACCGTCAAAAGTGAGTCCGAGTTGGCGGCCTCTTGTGGTTGAAGTCCCTTCGTACTGGAACTTCATTGCCTCCCACAAAGAATTTGCAGTCCTATGCTTCTCAAACCGAAGCATTAGGTCATCCCTCATGGAGCTTAGGATAGTAATCCTAGCTTCCTGGTCTTTCCTCTTCCAGGCATTGTAAAGCTCAAGGTCCCTGCGATGATGTGCAGTGAAACTTTCCTCAGGGGGGACATGCTTTTGTTTATGGTTTCCAGCATATCCTGCTGCTCTTCCAGGAGTAACTTCACCTTTCGGTGCCATAGGTCATAATTCCTCTAATTCATTTTATCTCCTTTCCTGAGGTCAGCAACTATGCTCTTTTTAGCAGCCATTATACTAAAGACAATATATACAAGGATGAGTTCAACTATTCTAGCATAAAATACAACACAAGCAACAACAAATCACACTAACATACTCAACCTATGGGATAAGCATTTAAACCAAAAGAGATGCTAACAAACATTCAATCAAATTCTCACGCAAACCCACATAGACTTATACACTAGTTTCATTCTGTATAAGAAACATGATTAATAGACCCAAAATTAAATCAATTTTAATAAAATAAAACATCCAATCATGTTAATGCTATAAGGTGGTTCACATAGAATGCTTTTACCTCACTAGCTCCCACTAGGCCCTCAGTGCCCAAACATCATACAGATTGTCGGGCCATTGGTGTTCAGTAAGTTAGAAACACATTCTGAATTGGACAGACCAAAAATCTCAAAAATTCCATCTCCCAGACGGACAACTGTCTGGCCCAGATAGACGACAGTCTGATCCACTGTGATCAGACCAATAGACGGACGTCCGTCTGGTCCACAGTGACCAAATGGCGTCATTTTCTCTTGAATGAATTTTTTTTCAAAAAAACAGAAAATCACTTTTTTTCCTCCCAAAAATTCATCCAAAAATATGCATGGAAAAATCCAACAAACATTAAACAAAAACTATGCATTTTCATGGATTACCAATTCATGCAATTTTTTTCATAAGGGAAATCAAAGGATCCTCCCTCTCGGATCTGAACAAAAAATAAGGGTTTCTAAAAACCCTCTCAATTCTCCCATGGGTTTCCTATTAAACCTTGGATCGTCCCATTGGATCCATTCAATAAAAACAAACAATAGGGAGGAATCGAGAATCGTGGGAACCATGGCTCTGATGCCAATGTAGGTTATACTCCATGTCTATCAATTACATAATTGACGGGGAAAGATTCTTACCTAGATTCGCTTTCCTAAATATAGAATATCTACAGCAGAAGTAATTTGGATCCACGTCCTCGTTCCTCCACCAAAGCTCCACCACTTTGATTCCACAATCTCTAGGAAAGAGAATAAATTCCACAACCCAAATGCTATGGAAGGATGGCATAGAGATCTAAAGCAAAGGGAAAAAAATCTACTCAAAGAAGACCCTTCCTGCGTTTTCTTGAAGAGGGAAAGAGAGAGAGTAAGGTTGTCGCCTTTCTCTGGAAAAAATCTCACGCATGAATTATTCACTCTCAAGTGATGCGGTGGTTACAAATATATAACCCTATATTTTGTAACCACCTAAAGGTGATTTTCCAATTTTTCCCTTGGGCATATATTTAAATTAATAAATATTAAATCCCAACATTATTTTTGCCCCCTATACTTTGGTTTTATTACTACTTTATTCCTTGTACTTTTTACAACTAATAATGTAGTCTTTAATTTTATCTATAATTACTAATGTTCCCCTTTGTTAAGCTCTACTAGATTACTAATAATATGACATCTTTATATTTTTTTCAAACACCCCAAAATAACCTTGGAATTTTTTGTGTACTTATTTGTCTTTTTCTATCAAGTTACAGAACTATCCTTAATTAACTATAGGGGAAATAAACCATAAATTCTTTTTCTTCTCTAAAAAGAATTAGTCAAATAAAACTCAAAATTAGATGAGGGAAATAAATCGTTTTCTTTTTTTAAAATAAACTGTCAAATAAAGGAAATAAATGATTGAATAAACTCAAAATATATAAACTAAAGATTAAGAAAATAAATCTATTTTCTTCTCTAGTCAAATAAATGAAAGAAATAATTGAATAAAACTCAAAATAGAAATTGAAGATGACGTAAATAAATCTATTTTCTTCTCTAAAAAGAAATGGCCGAATTGAAGAAAAACGTGATTGAAGAAAACTCAAAGTAGAAATTGAAGATGAGGAAGATAAATCCGGTAATTTGATTTGGATTTCAAGATCATAGACCATAGAATTACTAAATTTGACATTGAAGAAGTGGAAAAACTACATTTGAAAAGCATAGTAGATAAATGGTAGAAAGAACATAATCCAGTTCTTTCAATGATATGAATGCTTGATTCTTTTTTGGGTAAAAATTCTTAATTTTGTTTATTGATTCCTTTCTTCTATGTGGAAATTTTACAAAGAAATTTGCAGAAGAAGATGGCAAGGAAGAATAATATTTTAAAGATTGAAATCTGTTAACAAAACTGAATAATGAAAGTGTTCTCGTAATTCAATTACGGTGTTGTTGAGAGAATGTACTTCTCCTAGAAGATCATCTAGGTCCTCTTGCTCACTTGTGGATTTCATAATGGTTTTGTTTAGGTCATTATTTTCTTTTTCTATCTTCTTAATGTACTCTCGTAAGTCACTTACGGTGTCATTTAGAGATAGTACTTCTGCCTCTAAGATTTTGTTTTTCTTTTCAATTTTCTTGCTGAAATTATATAGAGTTTCAAAACCACTAGCTAAGTCTTCTTCATCAATGTTATCTATATCATTCTGATCATGCATAGAATCAAGACTATCATATATGGAATTTACCTCATGATCTTGTTCTTCATGTGATCTAGCCACCAAGGCTAAGTTGATATTTTCTTCATCGGACTCTTCACTTTCTTCATCATCATCACTTGTAGTGTAGATTACTTCGGCTTTGTACGCCTTCTTTTTTCCTTTGGTAGGACATTCGTTCTTGAAGTGTCCTGGTTTTCTACATTGAAAGCAAATAACATCTTGACTATTAGTAGTTGGAGTTTTACCTTTTGATGAGTTTTTACCTTTGAATTCTTTTGACCCTTGTCCTTTGGATGGAAATCTTCCTTTCCTTTCTTTTAGAAATTTCCTGAACTTTCTTGTGATAAGGGCAATATCATTGTCGGAGTCACTTTCTTCTTCATCACTTTCAGCATCTTTGATGGAGCTTTTAAGAGCGATGGATTTCTTTTTTTGCTCTTTTGAATGGCTTTCTTCATACTTCTTGTCTTCCTCAAGTTTTGCCTCATGTGCAAGTAGAGATCCCATGAGCTCATCAAGTGTGATGTGTTCTAGATTTCCTACTTCTTCAATTGCTGTTTTCTTGGGTCTCCAAGATGGTGGAAGAGCTCATAGGATTCTTCTTGTCACATCTTCATTTGCAAATTCCTTGCCAAGGCTATGCAACTTATTATTTATAATGTTAGAAAACCTAGTACAAAGGAGTTATATCCTCATTATCTAACATTTTGAAGTTTTCATATTGAAGCATATAAACATCCAAATTTGTCTTTTTTATGGGGCAAGAATACCCAATCAATCTTTGTTCACGGGCAAGAGCACCCAAGTAATCTTCGTTCATGGGCAAGAGCACCCAAGCAACAAATTCTAATCAACCTAGACTAGAATTCAATAACCAACTTTCTTCTTCTCATTTTTGCTTCCGGGTATCCTTTTTTTGCAACTGTGGATTTTTCCCTGTGTAGACTTGTCGTTTCCCTTGCTTTGAGTTTTGGTCTTTCTTTGTTGGAGGCTTATTGTTTACCTTGTTCGTCTTCTTCGCTTTCTCCAAACGACTGCAAACAAGTAAGTCTTTGTTTCTTTTCTCTTTTTATTCTCTGTTTACAGTAACGTATAGAACCTTATTCATTTCCTTTTTGCTTTTTTTCCATTCTATTTTTTCCCTCTGTCTGTGCTTTCCTTCTTATTTCCCCTTCACGCCTTCCTTTTAACCCAACAGAGAGTCATGGTAATAGTGAAGAAGGGCTCTACCTTAGTGAAACCTAGGAGAGATTTAGGCAAAGAACCTTCTAGTTCGTCTTCTCTGGTTAACACAGACACCAAACATCCCAGCAATCCCGAACCCAGTACTAATGAACGGTTCGATGAACTTGTTGAAAATCGTACTGGTCGAGAACCCTCCGGTAACGATGGTGAGGAATTTGAAATAGAGTCCCGACCTAGGACTATTGTCTTGAGTGCCCGAGCTTGTTTCAAAGCCGATCGTAAAAAATGGAAGGATAACCTTACTCTCGAGGAGTATAAGCTCGAGCAAGCGAAAGAGTTGACTCCCGATCACATAGATTACGATCCCTACTCCACGGGTCCAGACTTCCTTCTCAAATGAGTGAGGAACGACTAGATTATCTTAGGCAAAAATATGAAATTCCCTCTGAATATATTCTCCGAGTGCCGACCCCTGAAGAAAGAGCCAATTCTCCAAGGCCCGGGGAGTTTGTTCTATATGAGGATGCCCTTAAGAGTGGCTTCTGCCTTCCCGTTCATCCCCTGTTTCAAGAAATCATGATTCCTTTTGGGATGTGTCCTGGGATGTTCGTTTCGAACAGCTGGCGGAATGTTATCTGCTTCTTGGGGTTTTGTCAGGATAAAAGGGTTAATGTCCGACCATCCCTTGCCCTTTTTCTTACGTTTTTTATGGCAAAGAAACAAGAACAAGATGGATGGTTCTATTTATCCAAACGAACAGTGTCTCAGTGTGGTTGGGAAGGGAATTTTGTCGGGACTAGTACCCTCCCGTCCAACACCAGAGGGTGGCGCCGAAAATACTTCTTTGTCCGTCCTTCTTCCAAGCCTTCCTTTCCTATATATTGGGTCAGAGGGCCAATTCAGTGGTCAAATGACTTTCCCTCGCTAACTGGAGCCGAGGAGCGTGCTAGGGAGAAGATTTGCCATCGTCCTTCCGAGGACAGAAACATGTTTGCTGTTCATGGGTACTGTTCAGAATATCCCAATGTTCTGCGTCATTGGGGATTCCTTCCCGGTGAGTTATACTTCTATAAATAAATTCCTTTATTTATAGAATGTCACTTTGTCCAGGATTAACAGTGTATGTATTTTTTGGTGCAGTGAAGCTCCTCCCTAAAGCTACTAAGCAAGCCACCGAAGTTGAAGCTGCAGAAGCCGAAGAAAGGGTTCCAACCAAACCTGATCGGATTTGTGCTAAAGGCAAACAGGATTCTGCTTCTGCGGCGCTAAAGAGGCCTACCAGTACTACCGAGCTTCCTCCTCAGGCAAGCAAGAAGAAAGGTCCTATGTCTTTTATTGCCGGTTCGTTGGAGGAGAATGTGTTATCCTCCTCTTCTCCTCCCAACTCTTCAACCGCCCCTTTTTCGGTACTTTTTCCGTCATGGTCGTTAAACTCTTCCTCGCATGTCTTGAGTAATCAAAAAGATGGGACTGAAGTGGTGAAGGAGTGGTTGCCGGGAGTAACTCTTCTTGTCAATTAGAAGTTTTTGTTGGGCATAGGCTCTTCCCATACACAAGATATGATCACGAGGTATGCTACTTCCCGAACAACTTTATGCTTTTCCCTTATGTACTGATTTATTGACCACTTCTTTCTCCATTAGGTTGGTGTGTGCCCTGACACAAGCGTGGGTTGGAAATTTGGAGGTTGCCAAATGAGATGTGTCCGCCATTCATATGTTAGAGGATAAGATTAAGGACTTGAGCATTCAAGTGGAAAAGTTGGCCGGTGAGAAGGTTGAAGCAGATGCTTGGGCTAAGTCTGCCGAACATCAGATGTCTGCCTATAAATCAAAGGTTGATAACCTTAAGGCGTCTTTGGAAAGTAAAGATCTTCGTATAGCATCCACCGAGCAAGAAAAGCTTGAGAAGGATCACTTCATTAAAGATTTGACCGATCAACTGGCCCAGTCCTCTCCGGCCACATTTCAGGATCTGCCAAATGAACTGCGTCATGAAGTAATTCGCAGATGGGTCCGGACAAAGGGTTGTCAGCAATTTGTAGCTAAAGTTGTTGCTCCCGGGTTTAGATATGGTCATCGTGCTGCTTTTTTAAGCATTATTGGAGAATTTCGGGATCTTGATCTTCAAAAGTTTGAGAAGTATGTTGATCCGAGCATATACGATGACTTGAAAATTCCTCGGCCGGCTTGGGCGGTAGGCAAGGAATCATTTGGGTGGCTGAAGGATGTAGACGTCCAGGATTTTCTTGACTCCGACTGGGAGCCGGCCCTTGAGGAGGAAGATCAAGCCGGCCAGTCGATGAACACTGAAGCCACCGATCAGGGATCTTCAGATGATGTGGTTGTCGAGTAGTTTCCTGTGGGCGTCTTTGAACAATGAATTTTTTTTATGTTTAGTACTTGAATATTTTGTATATTGAGTACTAAATTATTTTGTTGGTACCTTTGCTTGGTATTTTTGTTTTTGTAATCATTGGTATTTATCCTCTTTTCCACCAAGTATACTTGTTCGATGAGGTACATTTGCTCGGTATGTTGTGACTTGGTCGTTTGTTGCAATCATCCTTCCAAAGTAAAAGCTTAGTTGGGTTGGAACATATGGTCGGTAATACCCCCTTGGAAAAAATCCGACCATTGTCTTGCTGATACCGAACATGTGAAGTAAATTCCATTCATCATTCGAAGCCATACTGTTTGGTTAGGTAAAGTTTGTTTGGTCATGAACTAAGTAGCTGTTCGTCAACAACTGCTCGGTCATAACCCCTACCCCTGGGCATGATAACTTGGTATGATGAAAAAATCTTGAATTTGAAGTTTTCGTGCCTAAGGAATGTTAGGTCTTTCCTGCCTATTAATTTTAGGTCTTTTATGTCTTAAGATTCGGAGGGCCTTCCTAAGAATCTCAGGTCTTTTCCGCCTAATTATATTAGGTCTTTTCTGCCTGAGAATAAATCTTGGGACTTTCAGCCGAAGAATAAAGACTTTCTGCCTAAATAATTTAGGTCTTTATGCCTAAGCATAGCATTTCAGCATTCTTAAGTCTTTTCCGCCTATTTATATTAGGTCCTTTCTGTCTAAGAATAAATCTTGGGACTTTCTGGCGAAGAATAAATCTTGGGACTTTCTGCCTAAATATATTAGGTCTTTGTGCCTAAGAATCTTAGGTCTTATCTGCCTAAGAGAATTAGGTCTTTCTGTACGTCTAGTTGAAGTCAAGTAGTAACTTGTACGAATGTCTTCATTTATTTGATGAAATAAAAATCCGAAATATTGGAATTATGAGTCTCCCATGTTGACTATACACTGAAGTAAATAACAAGACTGAAGTAAATAACAAAATTTGTCGTGTCTGCGACGTTCTTGGTGACTATGCTTATTGATAGTATTTTCGAAGATTGTTTGAATTCCATGATCAAGGGATCTTGTCGCTCGTTTCTAGATCTTGTAAATGATATGCTCCAGGGGCGACTTGTCGTATGACTATGTATGATCGCTCCCAATTTGGGGATAATTTCCCTTGATTGGTTGGATCTGAAGCAGCCATTCAGTGAAGCACTAGTTCACCAGGCAAGTATTGTTCGTTTCGAACCTTGGCATTATAATATGTTGCTATCCTTCGCTAATATTCTTCAAGTCGAAATTGGGCTTTGTCTCTTACCTCGTCGATCAGATCTAAATTGGTTCGCATTCCTTCGATGTTTGCCCTTTCTTCGAATTCTATTTCTCGAAGTGATCCAATTTGGATTTCTACCGGGACTCTAGCCTCTGCGTCGTAGGCTAGTCGGAATGTTGACTCTCCAGTGGTCGTCAGGGGTGTTGTTCGGTATGACCACAATACACTAGGTAATTCGTCCACCCATCATCCTTTGAGCTGGTCGAGCCTCTTCTTGAGCCCGTCGAGCATGGTCCTATTAGTAACCTCAACCTGGCCGATACTTTGGGGATATGCTACTAAGGAAAACCTGTGCTCGATCCCTTGCTCCTTGCAGAATGTTGTGAATGCTGCATTCTCAAATTGTTTGCTGTGGTCGGTCACTAATATCTTTGTGACTCCATATCTGTATAATATGTTATGCTTGACAAAGTGCTTCATCTGTTCGGTATTGATTGTTGCAAGGGGTTTAGCTTCTACCCACTTTGTAAAATAGTCTACTGCTACTACCAGGTATTCTCTTCCTCCCAAGGCTTTTGGTAACTTCCCTACCAAGTCTATTCCCCATCTTGCGAAAGGTATCGGGGATAAAATTGATGTCAAGGGAACAGCTGGTGTGTGGACGACCTTTGCATGTGCCTGGCACTTGTCGCATTTTTTAAAGAAGTCTTTGGCCTCTTCTTCTAAAGTCGGCCAATAAAATCCTTGATGTAAAATTGTATTAGAGAGTGTTCGTGATCCTACGTGAGATCTGCAGATCCTTTCGTGCACTTCTCTTAAGACTTTTTTTACTTTCTAATGGTCCCAGGCATCTTAGCAGTGGTCGGGTGAAGGATCTTTTGTATAATAATCCATCCTTGAGTGTGAACCGAGCTGCTCTTTGTCTTATTGATCGAGCAACTTTTTGGTCTTTTGGAAGCTGGTCGTTCTCTAGATAATGTATGATCGGCTCCATCCAACCTTGCTTGGTTGAAATTTGCATGTGGTCGACCATGTTTATGCTGGGGCTAGCAAGCTCTTCTAGGTAGACCACAGGTGCTCGAACATCCATTTCATCTGTGGCCAAGCGAGATAATGAATCGGCCTGGTCGTTTTCAACCCTTGGTATTTGAGTTATTTCCAACTCTTGAAAGTACTGTTTGTAATTGTTGACCAGGTTCAGGTATTTCTCCATTCTTCTTTCTTTAGCTCCGTAGACTCCTTTGACCTGATTTACAATCAGTTGTGAGTCACTTTTGATTTCTAGATGTTGAATGCTTAGAGCTTTGGCCATTCTCAATCCTACTAACATGGCTTCGTATTCAGCCTCATTGTTAGATGCTTTAAACTTGAATCGAAGGGCATATTTATTTCAAATCCCCCCGGACTGTTCATTAATAGGCCTGCTCCACTTCCTTGTGAATTGCTTGATCTGTCCACAAACAAAGTCCATATTTTAATTGAATCTACAAATTGCTCGACCTCATCCTGGCCTGTTTCTTGTGTTTCAACAATGAAGTCTGCCAGGGATTGAGCTTTGATACTTGGTCGGGGCTTGAATTCTATTTGATGCTCGCTCAATTCTACCGCCCATGTCACCATCCTCCCAGCCAGGTCTAATCGGTGAAGAATCTTTTTGAGTGGTAAATTTGTCATCACTGTAATGGGATGAGATTGGAAATATGGACGGAGCTTTCTGGCCGCTACAACTAGTGCCAAAGCTTGTTTGTCCACTTCTGGATAGCGAGTCTCTGCGTCATTTAGAACATGACTGACATAATAAACAGTTTGTTGTATGTTACATTCTTCTTGCGCGAGAACCACACTAATCGCCACCGATGAAGCAGCTAAGTATAGCTATAGCTCCTTTTTGCTAGTCGGCATCATGAGCAAAGGTGGTCGGGATAGTTTTTCTTTTTGTTCTTCAAATGCTCCCTGACACTCATCATTCCAGATGTTGCCTTTTAGATTCGCTGCCTGCTTTAAAACTTTGAAGAATGGCAGGCATTTTTTCCCTGATCTAGAAATAAATCTATTCAGTGCTGCCACTTGACTAGTTAGACATTGGACCTCTCTGATGGTTCTTGGTGGTTTCATGTCCAAGATTGCTTTGATTTTCTCAGGATTGGCTTTGATTCCTCTTTGAGACACCATGAATCCGAGGAACTTTCCGGAGACACCCCAAAAGCGCACTTTTAGGGTTAAGTTTCATCTTATATTTTCGAAGTACTTTGAATACTTTCGCTAGGTCAGTCAAATGATCTTTCTTTGAGATGCTTTTTACCAGCATGTCATCAACATACACCTCCATGTTCCGGCCAATTTGATGTGTGAAGATTTTATTTACTGCTCTTTGGTATGTTGCTCTCGCATTTTTTAGACCGAAAGGTATTACTTTATAGTAATAGTTGTCCTTGTCAGTCATAAATGCTGTGTGTTTTTCATCTTCAGGGTGCATAAGGATCTAATTGTATCCTGAATATGCGTCCATAAAACTGAGCATTTCATGCTCAGCCGTTGCATCTATGAGAAGATCGATCCTCGGGAGTGGATAGTGATCCTTCGGACAAGCTTTGTTGAGATCTGTGTAATCAGTACACATCCGCCACTTCCCGTTCGCTTTTTTGACGATCACCACATTAGCCAGCCATTTGAGGTGATATGTGCGCTTTATAAAGCCAGATTGTCTTAGTTTTTTGCACTTCAGTTTGAATGGCTTCATGCTTCTCGATGGCGAAATTTCTTCTTTTTTGAACCACAGGAATTGCCTGTGGATCAATATAGAGTTTATGCTCAGCAACCTCCCTATCAATCCCTGGCATATCTTTAGCCGACCAAGAGAATACGTCAGAATTTTTCTTTAGAAACTCCGTGAGCTTCGATTTGAAATTTGCTTCTTGTTCAGACCCGATCATGGTGCCTTGTTCCTCCTAGTCGGGATTGAGGTGGATTCTTTCTAGCTTTTCCACTAGCTCATCTCGTTGCAAAGTTTCTTCATCGCGATCATCTCTGACTTCAATAGTCATTGTCGAATTTGTCCTTCTCTTCTTTCGCATGTAGTTGTTGTAACTTTGCGGCTAGTTTTCTGGTCAGCCATACATTCTCCAATTCCCTCTATGGTCGGGAATTTCATCTTCATGTGTAGTGAGGAGACTACTGCTTCGAGCGTGCAGAGAGTTGGTCGTCCTAGAATAGCATTATATGCCGATAAGTCTCGTACAACCATAAAATTTGATTGTACGATCCTATCTCTTGGATGTTCTCCGATACGCAGCTCTAATCAAATCGTGCCTTCTGCTCTGCTCGGGTGGACGATCCAGTAAAACCATAAAGCTAGGTTTCACATGGGATGAGCATATTCTCCTTTAACTTCATCTTTTTGAATGCCTCCAACGATAATATGTCTGCCGAGGATCCATTATCTACTAGAACTCTATGGACTTCAGTTCCTTCTAGGATAACTTTGATTACTAGAGCATCAGCATGAGGGATTGTGATGTCCTATAGATCTTTGGAGGAAAAAGTAATTGACTCAGTAGATATATTTTTATTGGTTTCAGTATTTCCAATATATCGTACCTTTCTCTTTGTTTTTCGACTTGATTCTTCCACCGGGCCGCCGAACACAGTGTATACTGGACTTCTTTTTCTTTGATTTTCATCCGCTCAGGTTGGCATTTGGCCGGACTTCCTCTTTCTTCTTTGTTATCCAACCTCCCTCTCTTCATGGTAGACTTGTCATGTGGTCAGCCTTCCTGCTTAGGTTGGATGTACTTCTTCAAGTATCCTTGTGAAATTAAATTTTCTATCTCCATCTTTAGGTTTCTGCAATCGTCCGTCCAATGACCTTGATCTTTATGATATTCACAGTACTTTTTCTTATCACGATTTCCTGGTGGTGCTCAGATTTTACCTGGCCATTTTATAAGTCCCTGATCTTTGATTTGCATCAAGATCTCTGACATTCTTACATTAAGTGGGAGATTACCGATCTCTTGATTTTTTTGGGGGGTTTTGCTCAACCATTCTTGGTCGAGCTTATCCCTAGCATCCTGGTCGGAGGTGCTCGTTCTCGACTGCTCCTTCTTTCAGCCCTTGGCTCTCTCTTTCGAGATTCTAGGGTTTCCAATATCTCCGCTTGTTTATGGCATCTTTCGGATAGTTCTGCATATGTTTTTGGCATATCCAGGAGTTGTCGCTCGAGCAATCCTTCATGGGTAAGTCCCTGGTACAACGCATGGAAAGCAATTTTTTCGTCCAAGCTTTCAATCTGCATGGTAAGGTTGTTGAATCTTTGAAGGAAATTTTGTATGGACTCCGTTCGACCTTGTTTTATAGAAAACAAAGTATCGTCTTTCTTTTTCGTTCCGACTCCGCTCTGAAAGCGTAATATGAATACTCGACCTAGATGATCGAAACTCTTTATTGAGCCGTTTGGTAATGCCAAGAACCAATCCAATGCCGCATCGGTTAGAGAAGCCGGAAAACTTTGACACATAGCCGCTTCATTGTGTCTGTATGTGGACATTGTTGACTTGTAGTATGTAATATGATGTTTTGGGCATCGCGATCCATCGAATAAGGTAAAAGTAGGGCATTTGAAGCTTTTTGGCATCTCAACTTCGGAGATAGCTCGGATGAAGGATCCTCTTTTAGAAAAGCATATAGCTCGTCTTTGTTTGGATCCTTCAACTTCTTCAACTTTTCATCTAATTCTTTGATTTGTTTGCTCATGTGCTCCTCACACTTACTCGGTCCGAGGTCACTTTTTTTGTCTTTTGGTTCTTTGGCCAGATTAGTGCTGCTACCTCGATCATTATCCTCGTCGGTTGGAGAATTTTCCTTTGGAATCGCTTCATTCGATGCTCGAGGCTTTTCTCCCACTTTCTCTTTTAGCTTTTGTCAACTTCCTTGAGATGGTCGAGGTGTTTGGTCAGGAATGATTTGGAGGTCATTCTTGCTTCCTTCTGGTATCTTTGGATTTTCTTGAGAATTTGCTCCCGGGGCGACTAGGTGTCGCATGGTCATCCTCATCAGTTCATTCAAGGATGTGATTTCCTTTCGAAGCTCGGATTGTTCCTTTTGCCATACTTTTTGGAGATTATCAACCTGACTCATTGTTATGAATTGGTTAGACTGCTCCATTTGTTCGGGATTCTCCTTCCTTTGATCAGGATTCTCCTTTCTTTGATTGGGATTCTCCTTCCTTTGGTCGGGATTCTCCTTTTGCTGGGAATCTCCAATGTTTCTGGTATAGGATTTTGTTTATCAACTTCATCCCCGACTTCCTTTTCGCTCAAGATCTTTGATCTTGCTCGCACCATGACTTTTTGATGCGTTTCCCACAGACGGCACCAATTGTTGATACGGAATCTCGCTCGTCCTTCCTAGTCACGAACCTGCAGAATACGTGCTCGACCTTGTGTGGTCGAGGTACGTCTCCGACGAGCAAGTCAGTACCAATGATACGATCTCAACTGCTCAATAGAGAATTCAAGTAATTGATCACACAAGATATGAATGCTTACCCCATAGTGTTTACCTGAGGTGTTTATATAGTGTATGATAATAGAGTTATATTCGGAATGTGACTCTAAGATGAGTTGCTCTAGGGAAGTAACTCTACACAGAGTTCTTTACCTAACTTATCTTTCCATCAAGTTGATAGATGGTAGGAGTCTACCTTTGTCAGGTTCCCTAAACTTGTTAGGTGAATGTGCTTGTTGTATGGTCGGTCCTACCATGAACGTCTGGTCGAACCATATTAGTTAACGAACCTGGTCGGATCGTGCAGTCATGGATTCTGACCGGAAGATATAGAATGACCATTTTAGTCATTAACACTAGCCATTGTTGCTCAGTTGGACTTAGAACTTTATCAGATGGATGTAAAGACTATTTTTCTCAATGGAGAACTTGAAGAGGAAATCTATATAGATCAACCTCAAGGCTTTAAAACCAATGGACTATAGGACAAAGTGTGCAAGCTCAAGAAGTCCATATATGGCTTAAAGCAAGCATCTAGACAGTGGAATGTGCACTTCCATCAAGCTATGATGTAAATGGTTTTTCCATGCTTGAGGAAGACTATTGTGTTTACACCAAGAGATTTGATGGTAATTATGTCATACTGACACAGTACGTAGATGATATACTCATGGCTAGCAATAGCAAGGAGCTATTGGAAACCATTAAGAAATGGTTGTCCTCCGTATTTGAAATGAAGGACATGGGTGAAGCAAGCTATGTGCTTGGTATCAAGATTGTCAGAAATAGGCAAAAGAGATTACTGGGTTTATCTCAAGAGACCTTATTGACAATGTCTTGACTAGATACCAGATGCACAACTGCAAACCAATTGATACTCCAGTGGAGAAGGGTTTGCATTTGAGCCTTGATATGGGTCTTAAGACTCCAGAGGAGAAAACCAAGATGGAAAGAGTTCCATATTCCAGTGCAGTGGGTAGCCTTATGTAAGCTATGATGTGTACTAGGCCGGATATTTATTATGCAATGGGTTTGGTTAGTTGGTACCAATCAAACTCAGGCATAGAGTACTGGAAAGCAGTCAATTGAGATATCTCAAAGGAACAAGTAACTACATGCTGTGTTACCAAGGATCGAATTTGCGGTTAGCTAGCTAGGCTGGAGACATTGATGAGCGCAAATCAACCTCTAGATATGCTTTCTTATTGAATGGTGGGGCCATTTCGTGGTGTAGCAAGAAGCAGACTTGTATATCACTCTCGACCATGGAAGCAGAGTATGTGGCATGCTCAGTTGATGATCAAGAGGATGTTTGGTTGAGGAGATTCCTACGACATACTAGATTTGTGTTGACATCCAAAGAGTTTGCCCTTGTCTACTATGATAGTACGAAAGCTCTTAGTTATGTCAATGACCCCAAGTATTATGGGAAGACCAAACATATACAATTAAGATATCATTTGTTAGAGACATTATATCAAGGAAGAAAGTTGACTTAAGCACATATCTACTAGTCAGATGATAGCTGACCCTCTTATCAAACGTGTAGCCAAGGATGTTTTTATTTCTCATGTAAAATCATTGGGCTTGCGTAGATTGTGACTTACTTTTGTATTGAAACTTTTTTATTATTGAGTAATATGAGTTCATTCTAGGATTTATTTTTCACTTACTGTGTGATTGTGTTTTTCTAGCATAAAACAAGATATGTCAATAGGCAAGAGAATGGCTCACTCACACAAGCATTCACCTCTTGCGCCTTGGAGGCAAGCAAAGATGAAACGGATTGTGAATGACTTTTTGTAGGTCAATTCATAATCATGATGTCGCCTTGATTTGGAACAAGATGAGTTTCTTTATTGTGAAGAGAATCGACATGATTGTTGTGACACCCAGCCCAAATCTAGCCCGAAGACCCGATCTGTTTTGGGTGAAGTAGGGTTTGTTTAATGTTGACTTTGAAGTTTGACCGTGATTTCAGTTTTATTATCTTTGAAAATCTTAGGAAGCCATGTCAGACCTTTCCCTTAGGGTTGATCCAATGTTCCCAAATGAGGAAGATGTCTTTGTGGGCCATCTTAGTAGAAGATATGGTGTTTGACCCAAAACCCATGGATATTGATGATGGTGTTTCTTTATGGAAACCTTTTTTGATTTGGAGTTGAACTATTTATTTGCGAAGAAGAACTTGGTTGATGGGCCTAAAGCTTAGTTGGACCTGGTTTGAAGACATCCCTCCATACTAGGTAAGTTGTATGATGTGTTGAAAGAAGCCCATCCAAAAATATTGAAGTTAAGCCCTTTAAATCCTTTGTTTTGAATAAGTTGTCCAGGCAGGGGCATTTTGGTAATTTTCTGTTTTGAAGGTTTTTAAAAAGCTTTATTTCTTTGAAATTCGTGTTAAGCTATCCCACTATGTTTCTAAACCTCTTGATGGCGAGGGAAGGACCTTAGAACTTCCTCTTTGGCAACCAATCAACCAACAGGGTCAGTTTGGTCAGTTTGGTGAAATCCTAGTAATTCTTGAACTCTTTGTGCTATATAAAAGGGGGAACTCCATGTGTTTCACTCTCAATCTGTTTCTAAGCCTTGGAGAACGTGGGAAAAGCCCTAGAACCTCTCCTTCGAAGCCAAGGAAGATCCTCAAGCATCTGTTCTGATTTCTTCATCGGTTTCTCTTCTATGAGGTTGGTATTCAATTTGTTTCTTCTTTAATTCATTCTTTCTTCTCTACTTCTGATTTTCTGATTATGAGAGGGGTATTACACTACTGTAATGACCTCTTGTCAAATTCTTTTAGCCCTAGAGTGAATCCCCCAATTCACTTTATGATCTTGAAGCCATATGGCGATGATCCTTGAATTTGACTCCACCAATGATCTTGATGACACTTTCCCTAATTTTCTACCTATCTTTATGATTATGGGGAAGGTCTCATATTATTACCATGACCTTCCCTTGTGTCCTCATGATTGAGGAGTTGATCCCTATTATTCCTTAGATCATTGAAAACCAGAAGGGAGAGATTTTGAGGGGAAATTCTTGGGTAACTCTTATGAGAGGGTAACCATTTGGGAACCCTTTTTATTTCTGTTAATTCATTGGACCCTCCGCAAAACCTTTCTTGATTGTAAATTCTTTGCCCTAAGGGTGAATCTTTATTCTCCCTAGTCTTTTAGTGGGATACACGGATCCTTGTTAGTAAATCCTTAATTGTATGATTTGAATTTCTTTCCTTTCACTTTAATTGAGAACCTTATTTTCTCTCATTGGTAGACCCTTCCTGATTCCATTCTTGATTTTGAAATACTAATGAGATATTCCTTTATCTATCTTGGGTTATTTTTGTGAGAGTTAATTATGGGTAACTCTCATGAGAGGTAACCAACTCTTATCAGAGGTAACCATATCTGAAACCCTAATGTTCTTTTATCTGTTGGAAACTCCCCAACGCCCTTTTAGATTGTGCATTCTTTGTTTCTCTTTCCCTAGGGTGAATCTTGATTCTCCCTAGCCTTTCCATGAGAGCCATAGGTTATGTATGATGAAATCCTAACCCCTTTGTTATAGACCTATTGAGATTCATTTTCGGACTAAGATCTCCCTCATGTCTTCATTTGGGTTAGGTTGTACTTGGTCTTCAACCCCATGAGCAAAGCACCCTTGTATAGCAATATACATGGGGGCGGTTGCTCGTGGCGGTCGATTGAACCAAGCGACCGCCTGGAGCGACCGCCCGATCTATTTTCGGGGTTTTGCCCTATCCCTCGTTGCCTCTTTTACGAATATTTTATTCGTGGTTGCTATGTTTGGAGGTTAGACGGCTGTGGAAACGTGCGGGATTCAGGTCTGAAGTGTTGTTAGTGATATGGAACCTTTTCTCTTCTATTCTTGGTGATTCTAATTAAGGTAATGAATCTCCATCTGCTATTCTCTTCTTTTTAACCTCTGATTGATATGAACCCGTCCCCTTTTTGTTAGTGGTTACCCAATTGATTTGTTGTACTCCCTTTCCAATGTTCTTGATGAGATCCTGTCCAGAAACGAATCCCTGCATTTGTTAATGGATAGATCCAGTCAAGGGGAGAGTTTCTGGGTAATCCATTTTTTATGATTGTTAGTTTTCCCTTCACCTATTGTCTTTAGGAGCATTAGATTCGAGACTTAGGCCATGATCACTCGAAATCCGGATTGAAAACGGATGATCAGAAGCCTGAGTTTCTGATTTGAAACTCTCTGTTTTTGGGGCAGTCACTAGTGGCGGTCGCTCAACCTAAGCGACCGGCCGGTTTCCAGTGTCTGTGTAAGTTTGATTTTTGTATTGTTTTGACTATTGACTCTTATATATTCTTGTAACCCTATGCCTAGGTGTTCTCTGTTTCAAATAAAAGTCTTATAATAGTTTCTGGAATTCAAGTTAGAGGAATTTTACATAATTACAAGTAAGGATATGCATTCTTGTTTATATGCAATTACATATACATGATGATTCAGCTGTTCTATTTACTATTCTTTGATCATATAACTTGCTGTAATTGTATAAAGCATGTGAATCTTATTGTATACTCGTTGTTTGTAGTGTTCCTTAATGTACTTCATCTTTTATGATATTGCACAACTGTTCATGATATGATAAAGAGTGATGTAGTGTAGTTGTGATGGAAGGGGTATTCCATTGGGATATCTTGGCTGGAGATATTAGAGTGCTGTGGTATGGGACACATGCTCACTGATGCCTCTAGAACTATCATGATTACTGGATGACATACTTAGGAGAGTATAGAATTGCATGGCTAGGTACCCCACATGCTATTACCCTTTCGGCAGGGGAATTGAAGCCGGGTGACCTGTGACAATGGTGACATGACTATGTTTCATCCTACAGCGGTAACCAGTCCGTGCGGAGACTCAGTGGTCCACTGTTGGTCATGCAATGGTAGGGTTGCATATGTTAGGGTTGGGCTCATGGACGTCCAAGGAACGGACCGGGTGTCGTGAGGGTTCATGAGAGCATCCGCCCCAATAATATGTGGATGACCATAGGGTTAAGGAGTGGAGTCCAACAGCGGTAGCCAGTCCATGAGGGTTCTCACTCCTAGGTTGCGAAGGATAATGAACCGAGTTGGTTGGTGCCATAGGGGAGGTATCTGGACTCCATATAGTATGTTACCATTATGACTTGCATTGGATTAGAAACCCCAACATGCGCCAGTACTCATTGCCAATGGTCGTGGTGAGAGAGTGTTGACTTAACCACCAGCCATGGTTTGAGAGCCAGGTGTGGACTTTCCCTTTTGCCCCAGATCCCTACATAGGTAACCAGTTCTTGCTGGATCAGAGTGATGAGACTTACCCAGAGGAGAACTGGTGTATATCTTAAAGCATGTCAGCTAATAGAGACTTGCATAGTTAGATCTTAGTAGCATTCATATTTCGCATACCATCTATATCATTTCATCTCGTGCATTCGTGGATTGTATTGACATATATATGAGAATTGCTTGTTCCTTGCGAGTTCGTTGGAACTCATTCCTTTCATTGTATGTATTATATAAACCGTATGAGATGGTTGCACAATGTACGAAGTTGGAGATGATTCATATGAAAGAGCCTTCTCGTATGAAGCTGATGTGAGACAGACAGTGGTACATGAACTTGCAGAGCATGAAGCCTCCTGAAGATGCGTGTGTGCACTTTTAGCACCATTGATGGCCGACGGAGGCAGATTGCCAGGATTTTGATGATCGTATGGAGAAAGATTGGAGGACATCTTTATTTGCTAAGTTAGAAAACTAGTTTTTGGATTTATAAAAGAAAACCAGAAAGAAGATTATTTAGTTATTTATTTTGCTTCCTCTGAACTTGATATTACTTTTGATTCTTGATTTTCCCTCTTTCGTTCGTTCTTGGATATTTATTTGAGTTTTTGGACTCTTCTAACCTTTTAATTGATTATTGCACTATTCTTGCTCTTGATTACATGTATTTGTATTTATTATTATTGATAGACTAAAACCGTGGATCCTGTGACGGATCGCACCCACGGGTTGTCGGGGGGTAACCGGGACTCGGCCGGGCGGGATGTGACAATTGTTCCCACTATTTATGTTGCCTATAGAAGCCAGGTGCGAGTACTTTATGTGGCACTAGGGTGCGACAATAAATAAACTCAGGTTAGGCACAGTGGGTTGCGACTTGACTAAGACCTATATGGTGTTGAGAGGGACATACATTCTATTGTGTATAGAATGCTCCAGTATAGCACGTATATTATACTATGTGTGCTTGGCAATCATAGGAAATGAGAGGACGGATCCTTGCTCCTTTCATTGTGTGAGTCCTGGACCTTATGGTCCATTAGTGTTCTTAGTGACTTTCGACGACATCATGAAACGAAGGGTTGATGTGGCTACTTTGGGGTGTTACCTATGGTCATGATTGATTTGACCTAAAAGGGCATTACTAGGAAATGAGTCAATCCTAAGTGTAGTGATGGTCTGGGGCGAAAGGAAATGTTTGATTCAACTGCATCCTAAAAGTGTTTGTTGGCGCCAACTGTATGTGTTACATTAGTGAACATGTTAAGGACAAGAAGGTGATCTCTCAGAGGGATCGAGATACCTTTAGTCTGGTGAGTTTGAATAAACCTAGGACACTGTGATATAGTAATTCTTATTTGATGTGTTTCTTTGAGTGATGTGCCATTTTGGCCTTCTGGGAAGGTTTCTAGTTTGGGGCTCACGTGTGAGGGTATATCACCGGTCACACAACCCATTTGCCAGTATGACTTGTGGATGTTGGTGTCTGTGATACAAGATGTCTATGTATCTGGGATACATAGAAGAGAGATCAAAATATGTATATCTAGGATATACATGTGTGTTTGGGACACACAGTGAAAGAGAGATTAACACTTGCCTTTGTGCAAGTGGGAGATGTTGGGATTTATTAATTACTAATATAATTATATGCCCAGGGCAAAATTGAAAAGTCACTTTTAGGGCGGTTACAAAATATAGAGTTATATATTTTCGTAACCACCATATCACTAGGGTGATCACATTATTCATACGTGAGATTTCCTAAAAGGCGGCTCCCTCTCTCTCTCCCTCTCTTCAAGAAACGCAGGAATGAGGGATTGTTCGAGGATCTTCTTCTTCTTATTTTGGATCTCAATCTTATACCATCCATCCACAAAGCATTTGGGTTGTGGAATACATTTCCTCTCCTTGTGATTGTGGAATCAAACCAGTGACAAGTTCGTGGAAGAACAAGGGCGTGGAATCCAAATTAACTTCCGCTACGGTAATTCTATTTCGAGAAAGTGAATCTAGGTAAATGATCTTTCCCCTTCTGTTATTGAATAGAGGTATATAGAGTTTTACCTACAGCCTTAAGGGTAGTTAGCATTGTAGAATCACCAGAAGCCATATCCCTTAAGATTGTTAGGTTTAGAAAATTAACCAGAATTGACAAGAGCTTAGAGAAGACAATCCAAATCTTAAAACGGAAGTAGATTAGAGACACAACCAAAACAAGTAATCTAAGACTCAATTGGAACAACTTATCTTATTTTTTGTGGCGTAAAAGTCAATGACCTTAAGGAATATTTTAGCCCCTCGATCCTTGTATCAGTGCTACCAGGTCAACCAAATAACCTCTAGGATTCAATAGCAATAGCCCCTCAGATCCAAGCGCAAGATCAAAGGAACTCTAGGAAGAACAGGGACACTCTCTTGATCAAACTCGGAGAAAAGAAAAATAAGAGAAGATAGAACCGTTATAAAGTCAAAAAAAGTGGAGAGTATCAGTGATTTTTCTTAGCAATCAACCCCTCTATTTATAGGGTAGTGCCCACAACGGTCATAATCTTTACATGGCAACATAAATTGATTGTTTAATCTTTAGCGGCATGAATCTTGATTGAATAATCATAATTGGCAAGATTCTTGGATGGCAATAAACTTTTAATTGTAATCATAAGTCAAAGGGTAATCTTTTATATAATGGTAATGATCTCTAAAGGAAACCAATTTTCATGGAAATAACGGCGGAGTAATTTTTTGTGGTAATAAACATAAAGTAAGGTACCTTAATTGCAAAAATCTCACATTAATAAAATGGATAATAGAGTTGGTGAGATTATGTTAGTTAAGAAAGGAAATGATAATTAAAGGTTGATTGAGAAGTAATTTTGCACTTAAAGTTGGTGAGATAAAAGTCAATGATATCTTTCCTAATAAGCTTGGCAACATATCTTCCATCACTAATGGAAACCATTTTGAATTTTGAAATAAAAAATATAAATCAAACCTAAAATTTAGGAAATATCCCTCAACCAGAAAATTTAGAATATAATCTTTTTTTATATATCATTTTTTTTATACAAGACTTATTTTTTTATATATAGGGGATGAGAATATAACAAATACCATCACCAAGAGTTGAACCCACAATCTCTTCGCTAAGGCGTGTCCTACCAATCGAACAATCCTGCATTGGCATGTTATCATTGTTTTACCCTCTATCACATGTTTAGGGTGCTCACCTTTAGTTCATATAGTTGAAGGGTGTACAAACACAGTTCTCAACCCTCACAGTTGCGGGTTCCGGATCTTAACTCACTTGGATCAAAGAGGTCATTTTTCCCTCTACGATGGATTTTTCGTTTGATCTCGCACAAGAGACATCCGCAAGGTAACTAACACAATGTGGGACTTTAAGCTAGACACTTTTTCAGACCCGGGACCACCAGAGCAAACGTCAGTTCAAAAATCTAAACCTAACTGAGTTGAATGACTCCCACGCTTTTGGTATTCCTAATTTCAAATTTCAACCGTAAAGGAGAGCAGGTAGGTAAAAGAGTAAACTAACGTTTTGAAAATGGAAGCCGCAGCTTTACGAACGGCTACAAAACGGGTCTCTCTTTTTCTTTTTCTTTTTTTTTGCTTTTAAGTTTTATCTGAAAAAACAAAACCAGGTAGCCGTTATGAAAATGTGGCCCTGAGGGGAGTTAGGCGGGGTTCTGTTAGAACTACCAGCATCATGACGAAAAATAGAAGCAACGAGAAGATATGGAGAATTAAAAGCTTACAAGCAAAGCTAAAAAATACTAGATGTTTGAGGTATTAGTGAATGTTCACCAAATTCTTTTTAGGACCTACCAGCAAATTATAGCGGTTTTCACAAAGTTGTGGACTAGTGGGTTTGGTGGTGATTTACTAATTTTTTGTTAATGGGAAATGAGGTTTTCCTGTATAATTTCAAATTTTGGACGGATCTGTTGGAAAAACTATCCGTGACTTCTTTATCAAGAGGTGTCTCTCGTTGCCAAGTGAACAAACTTTTAGTAGTGGAATGTCATTTCAGAGTTCTTTTGAGCCAATAACCCATATTGGACCGAATTTGGTGATCCAATTAAATTTCCTGATCCATCAAAAGACCTGCTTATAGAATATGATTGAGTGAGTCCATTGAATCTTCATGTTTGTTGATGCACGTGAGACATTCGAATGAAATTTAATATGTGAAACTACCATTGATGCCTGGTAGATTCCATCTAGATATCTCTCACATGCATTCACATACATGAAGTTGTTCTACTGTGAGCACAATAGGCCCTATCAGCATATTTTCACGAGTGATATTGATGTAGTCCACAGTCAAAGCTTGCCAATCCAATCAAAGACCATGAGCCATCAACCATGTGGTCACTTTGGTGATATTAGGCTTCCTTCCTTTCATCCCCCAAGATGGTCTCAAAATTTAACCTCTCCTCACAATTCCTATAGGTTATAATGGATTTTTTTTCGATTATTGATCAAAGGGACAATTATAGCCTAAAACCCCACACTTCATACGCTTTACATGTAGAAAGACCAAAGAATGTTCCCATAAGAGATGGGGCACTTGTGTTATGAACTTATTAGTCAACCTCCCTTTCATCTCCTAGCCTATGGGCCCTATCTTTATAATTGGTTTGATGACGACAAAAAAAAAATGAAAATTACTATAACACCACCACTCCTAATGAGATTTCATCTCCCTCTTTTTTCTTTTTCCCCCTAAATCACCTATTCCAAGGCATAAACAAGGTGCGAATTCTTGATGAAGTTTGCCATTTCGCCCTCTTGCGAGACAGTGAATTTTGCTGATAATTTGCCCAAAGTTCTCGACATTGCAGATTGTGGTTCCAACGAGGGTTTCCGTCTCCTTCTCTATCAATCGGGGTCTTCTGCCGCTGCTGTTGCTTCTCTTTCAATCTTTTTCCATAATTTTATTATTGTTGTTGTCCTTGATATTCATCATAGAGATGATGATGTAGAGGGATACTTGGTCTTCGTCTCATTCTGCAATTATAATAAGCCATTCTCTTTATTTCCATTTTTTTATTTCTTTCTCCTCTTCATTTGGGTTTATGTTGTCTTTCGTTGTGAAGAAGCCTTAAATGTTCGAAACATAGAAGTTTGAAAGCGATTTTGATTGACATTTCATATGTTCGGCAATTTCCTAGCGTATTTTGAAGTTATCGTTGATTTCTCGCGATATATCGTCAATAAATTATAAACCTCATGTCGCACCTCCTTTCCGTATTGGTACTTACGGAAACAACAATATATCATCTCGTGTCGGCAATATATTGCGGACATGGCGGGTATAATGCTGCGCGATAGACAATTACCAAAATGTGAACAAAAAAAAAAGACAATTACCAAAATGTCTCTGTATTATGTTTATGACAGTTAGAATTACGTCTACGGAAAGATAAACTCATAAACATATAACGGCAACTTCTGGCGGGCCCACGCATAGGGTATCAGATCAGAGGGTTCAGGGGTATTTACAAATACCAGAGTTTCCTTACCAAAGAACCCTACTTCGATCATTTCAGCAACTTCTTTGTTCTTTGGCTGTTTTTGTGTACTGAACCACCTAACTTCATTTGAGCCCCAACAGTTTTCTAATGCTACAGCCGGGACCCATAGGGGTCATTCCAAGTTCAAGCCAAACAGAAACGGTTAAAAAACACTTTCAAGTTTCAAGTTTCAAATGTAAAGGGTAGCAGGTAATAAATTTCTGGCTCTCATTCCCTGATTCCCGTTATATTCACGATTCCCCTGCTGTCTTAACTAATAATTTTTGAAACTAGGACTTCTGGAATATCTTTTGGCTTTCTGTGTTTTCAAGACAAGAGTCCTTTTAAAGCAAAGAGAGAGAATATTGCAGCTTGAAATTAAGAAGCGACGGTGAAGGCTCTTCATCTCCTAAACTCTCACAGAGATCATGTGTTAGAGCAAGCTCTAGTCATCATGACTACCTTCACTTCCCTCCCCACAATATAAATATCCAACAAAAACAAAATCCCAATATGCTATCCCCCTTTTACCCTTCAAAATGGTTAAGTCTTGATGGATAGAACTCTCTTCTTGCAAGAAACGACGATAAGAAAGAGCGAAGGAAGAACAGGAACCAGTGAAGTTCAGAAGCTCTTTGAACGCCAGTCTATTTTCTGCATTAGGCTTTTGGATTTCGAAATCTCTGCTTTATGGGTTCGTTTTAAGGTTTTATTTGTTCAGGTCTGGCTGTTAAAGACAGTGAGTTCTTTGGTTCTGCTGCTGGGTTTCTTGAGTTAGGAGATAAGACAATGGAGGAGGGTTGGGTTACCAAGGGTCAAGAAACGGAAGCCAAGAAAGATGCGTTCAATGCGAATGTGGTTGAAAGTGAGTTATTCGCAGATTCGATTGGAGATGAATGCAGAGAGAGCAATTCCAGCTCCGATACATCTGCATCTGATGCGACAACTAATGAAGAAAGGTGTAACAGCAGCTCAGTAGAATCATCTTCAGCATCACCATTAGGTTGGCCTATCCGGGCGGAAGTACAAAATTGTTCATTTTCTGATGCTACCAAATCTAAAGAGAAGACCCATTTAGAGAACAAACAATTTGAGAAACAAGTCTCAGACGTTTCTGGTAAGTTAATCCTCCTATTCATGTGTTTTCATGGTTTCTTTCTGCACTGGTCTCTAGTTTAACTCTGGTCTCTGGGTTTAAATAGAGGTTGAGTTGATGAAGGAGAGGTTTTCAAAATTGTTGCTTGGGGAAGACATGTCTGGATGTGGGAAAGGGGTTTGCACAGCATTGGCGATTTCGAATGCCATCACTAATCTCTGTGGTAATCTTTCTACTCTAAGCCTAACTCTATTTTGATCGGAGAAACTAGTCTCTTATTGTATTCCAATTCATTGTAAATTTTATTGATCTCTACCCAATCTGTAGCAACGCTCTTCGGGCAAATTTGGAGATTAGAGCCCCTGCCTCCTGAGAAGAAATCAATGTGGCGAAGAGAGATGGAGTGGCTTCTTTGTGTTAGTGATCACATTGTTGAATTTGCTCCCTCTTGCCAAACATTCCCTGATGGAAGCAAGCTTGAGGTAGTTCTAGTTCTTGCATTCCAACCCACATGAAATTTCTAAAACTTTTTGGTTGTTTTACCTATTTCCACAACATTGGAGGACCATTGATTTTATCTTTTCCAATGCAAACTACTGTAAGTAAATTGGGCAATTACATGATTTTATAGCTACAAACAAAATCTGCAAAATGTTTGAGTGGTTCATTGAACTGATTTCCATTATTTGTTCCATGATGCATTAATCAGGTTATGACTTGCAGACCGCGATCAGATCTCTTTATTAATCTCCCCGCACTGCGTAAACTAGACAACATGCTTCTTGTGAGATTCACAAATGCTTGTTCCCAGTTCATTAACTACATTTCTTCTCATTTGGTGTTAGTTATCCAAGTTAACTGGTCTTTACCTTGCACAGGAGATATTGGATAGCTTCATCAATACTGAATTTTGGTATGTTGACCAAGGGATCTGCAACACAGATGCTGATGGATCGGCTTCTTTCCGTAGACCGCTTCAGCGTCAAGAGGAAAAGTGGTGGCTACCTGTTCCTCGTGTCCCGCCTGGTGGTCTCCAGGAAAATTCTAGGAAGCAATTACTACACAGGCGTGAGAGCACAAATCAAATCCTTAAAGCTGCCATGGCTATCAACAGCATTGCATTGGCTGAAATGGAAATCCCTGAATCCTACTTGGATGCTTTACCAAAGGTAGAGTTGAATGTGTGTTATATGATGAAATTTGTTTCCCTGGTTAATTACAAAGAACAAAGACCACTGACAAGTTCTGCATATTTGGTTTCAGAATGGAAGAGCTAGCCTGGGAGACATGATCTACCGTTACATAGTATCTGATCAGTTCTCTCCCGAATTCCTTCTGGATTGCATTGACCTATCTTCTGAACACCAGGCTCTTGAGATTGCTAACCGCGTCGAAACCTCCATGTATGTCTGGCGCAGAAGAACAAACTCAAGGTCTACGAGTAATAGTGCCCGTTCTGGTTCAAAGTCATCATGGGAGATGGTCAAGGAGATGATGGGTGATGCAGATAAGAGAGAGTTGCTTGCAGATCGAGCTGAAAGCCTCTTGCTTTGCGTGAAGCAGCGATTCCCAGGTCTGCCACAGACAACATTAGACATGAGCAAGATACAGCACAACAAGGTTTGTTCTTCTAATTGAGATCTTGTGTTGTACACACTGTCTAGTCTCAATTTAATAGACAAAGTTCAGTTTTGAAATGAATGTCTTGAATTGTCAGGATGTTGGGAAATCTATCCTAGAGAGCTACTCCAGAGTCTTGGAGAGCCTAGCATTCAACATTGTTGCCCGAATTGATGATCTTCTCTATGTTGATGACTTGACCAAGCACTCGGATGATTACACCTCCATTCACAGAGTCAGTGTGATTGCTCACAAGAGGGTTTCCATTCCGTACTCGGTGCCTGTCTCGAGCACTCCATATGCAACGGCTATCACCAACCCGAGCTTCTCACCTGCTCCTCTTATTAGCCCTGCAAGAGGACAGAGGCGACCTCCCTTCCCCAATGGTAACAAACCTTATCATCGTGGGTTTGGCGTAAAGAAAGTCTTGACAGATTATCTTGGAATGGATTTGAGAGGTAAAAGCTCTAGTAATTCACTTACGGGATCAGATACTAACTCAAGTTCAGCTCAACAAACACCAAAAAGATGGTCAAGCATGGAAAATTTGGATTTTCATAGAGGGATTTTAAGCCCTCCACCAAAAGACTAATTTTGAACATATAGATGAACAGAGAAACCAAGAGGAAGAAAGTTAACAATCCGATATTGTTTTATTCATGTTGTAATGAGTTTGATTGTTTAATGGTAAAGAGTTTGGGTGACTGGAAGGATTCTTTCTTGCACATTGCAGGGTCTATTTAGATTTTGATTAGAGCAAAATTCTTTTTTCTAGTCCCTCTGTACTCTTTTTCTTTTCTTTTGGTAAATCTTGTCCCTCTGTACAGTCCTAATTATATGTGAAGCTTCCAAGCTCTGTTGGCGATGTTTATCCAAGTGAGAACTTTTAAGTGTTTGTTTGATTTTGATTTCCTCCCATATCACCCAGTTGGAAATTACTCAAGAAAAGATCACCCGCTTTGAAATAATCAAATTCTATTCAAGCAAAGACAAACATTCTTAAGAAAGATGTCGTAGTTCAGTTCTCCTTGAGCCGGTGGGGTTGGCTTGGTTTGGTTTTTTTCTTTTTAAGCAAAGAAGATGTGCTATTATGATAGTTGCTTGTTAAAGCAAGGGCAAAAAAATTGAAACAGAAACATTTGCTATTATTGAATCGTCCTTAAATGAGGAAAATTTGAAAAAGTGCCCAAAAATTACTAGAAACATTTTTTAGGTAATAAGGAAAATTATTTTTTGAAATTAAAAACTCTAGGTAGCTTAGATCCTATTCTATGTAATAACAAAGCTTAGGAAAGAAAAAGAGGGAAGGTGTTTTGGGGGGAGTGGGGGTAGTTATAAGAAACAATCTTGCGTTTTCACTGTTGCTTTGGCAATGGCATCAACAATTATATTTGCTTCACGGCAGACTGGATTTCGAAGAACTCAATTGCCAGTTGTTGTACGTCTTGGATGATAAGGCTGACTTTCCATAGTGGTTGCGAAGATGGTTTACTGATCATATGGATAATACACTGGTTATCACTCTCCAACTAAACCTTTGATAATTGCATATCTCTTGCCTAGTAAGAGCTTTGCAAATGGCTAGTGCTTCTTGAAAGCCATCTTGACCAAAACAAAAAAGTATGTTTCCTCCCTGTCTCATGCAATGCCTCCATAGCCTGATAAGCATTTTTCCTTTGAAAATTGACCCATCAACATACTAGAATACACAGTACCCACATACAAAATATCCTAATTACTCATTCAAATTTCTAAAATTCCATATTTCTAAAGTAAATAAGGGTAATATAGGAATTTTAAAAACACAACAGGCATTGAGTCATTACTTAACCCTATTATTATAATGGTATGGGTACAACTAATATAACTTGAAGCATGCATGGGTGTAAATGTAATACAAAAATGAAAATATAAATGCAATTATCTACAAACTCTAATATTTTTGAGTTTTTTATAGGTTGCACACTGTGGTGGGGCTTGAATTCTATGTTGCATGCTTTAGTGCCTTAAATTATAGATTGCACACTCTCAAAATTACAAGTTGCATACTCTTAACATTACACCCAAGATTCTGTTGACTCATGAGCGAAATCACAATATCACCCTCATTAGAGTTGATACGGATAAAATATGATCGAACTTGGTTCATTCTTGGTTCGACCCTCGACTCCGGTCGGGATGAAAGGAATCGACTCGCTTCCGAGTGAACTGGGTCCATGAGACAGCTTGCTGAGGAAGAAAACTTACTCAGTCACAAGCATGCCCTAATCCGATACTTTCGGAGTAGGTTAATCAACCTAATGACGGCTAGCAGAATTCGGCGGTTGTCAATCATCGCTATCATATGGATAACCATCAAATAACAATCGGTTTATTCTAGGAGTCATCTACTAGTCCAAACTAGTAGAAGTCTATCACTCAACGGATCTATCAGTTAAGATCCAACGACTATCCGAAGAAGGCTCAAATACATCCAACGAAGAAGATTCGAAGGTACACTCTATATAAGACATCACCTACCCACAACGTAGAGGACGAACGAAAACACTCAGATGCTTACTATCTGAATCGTATTCTTGTTATTCCTTAGCTCTGTGCTCAAGTAGAGTTGTTTGTGATTAAGTTCATCAACTGACTTAGCCTTCGGAGGTGGACTCCCGATCCCAGCGGTTGGGCCACATCTAACGCTTTATTTTGCAGGTCATTCAAAGGAGATCTAAGGGCTGAGCAGATTTTGGACGCATCATTTGGTGCCGTCTGTAGGAAACGTTTCAGAAAGCTATGGTGACTAGATCAGCGGCAGCAGCAGCAGCTGTTGCACAACGAGATACTGGCATCCAAATTCCCGGAGTAAACAATCCAGATATTCCTCAGGGAAGTCGACCACTCGAAGTAGATGGTGGTCAGGGAGGTAACAATCCTCCAGATTCACTCTAGTATCAATTGGATCAACTGAAACTCTAGATGTTGGAGGTAAGTCAAGCACTTCGTGCACTGACCAGACAGGTGGTGATACCACAAGGCCTTGATCATCGTGGTGCCGAAAGGCGAGCATCACAGCGGGATCAAAGATTGATCAATGAACAGAATGTCGGTCAGAACTTTCGGGAAGGCGACCGAGTACCTAGGAGAACTGAGGATCTCCCTAGGTGCGGTAATCGGTTTGACGGACCACAAGGGAGTACTACCAATTCAAATACACGGTTGGGTGCAGGAGTACGAACTCACTCACCGACCAACAGACATGTCGCTCGGGTTAATGATCGTGTCGCTCGGGATAATGATCGTGCTGCTCGGGATAATGATTGTGTTGTTCGAGAGAATGATCGTGTTGTTCGAGGGAATGATCGTGTCGATGGGAGTCGATCCGCAAATATTGGTCAAGAATTGGCCAATATCAATCAAAAGCTCCGACAATTGGCGAGAGGGAGAATAACTGATGATATCTATTCAGTTATTCGAAAGACTCCATTTGCCGAGCCCATTGCCGGATATCAGTTTCCTCAAAATTTCCGTTTGCCAACTTTTTCCACGTTTGATGGCTCTGGAGATCCCACGGCCCACATCAGTTATTATCAGTAGACTATGGCAGTTGCAGGTAATTTTGATGAAATCCTTTGTAGGGTCTTTGGTTCGTCCTTGAAGGGAGCAGCACAGAAATGGTTCTCGAACCTCCCATCAGGAAGGATCCTAGATTTTGAAGAATTGGCACGCAAATTCATAGGACGATTCCAGAGTGGAATCCATATCAAGAAGACCGAGGAAACCTTGTTTACCATTAGACAAGGGAAGAGTGAATTGATTTGGGAATACCTGAAAAGATTCAACAGGGTTACAATGGAGATAGAAAATCTAGATGAGCAAGTAGCTAAAACTGCTTTGTTCACTGGACTCACAAATCGATGACTCTTGGAGTTATTACTTCAAGATATGCCTACAACTTATGCTGAATTGGTACAAAGATGCCAAAAACAGGTAGAAGTCACGGAAATTTAGACGCACGCCAGGGGGACAATAAAGCCTCTGCGAAAGAGCAGAAGGCTCCTGAGAACAAGCAGAAGCAGAAGCTGAATATTCGTGATCGAGTTGGAAGAATCATCAGGCGTGGCGACAAAGATCTCCCGACAAAAGTGAGTATACTCCATGAAATACTCCTCGGGCTGATGTTTTAAACATTATCAAGAAACGAAATATCTTGAAGTGGCCTCCGAAGCTTCCTACTAAACCTGGGGAGTAGGACAGAGAAAGGTATTGCCGTTTCCACAAGGATTACGGTCATTATACCAATGATTGCAGACATTTAAAGGCGGATATTGAAAGATTGATATCCCAGGGACATTTGTCCAATTTCGTCAACAAAAGACGAGAGGAACCACGTGACGCAGGTACCAAAAGGGACCGTTCGGTTAGCCCAGACCAACTGAAGGAGGCTCCTAAGTCTAAGAAGGGTAAGGAAGTGGTTGATGCTACTCGGTCACTGATCCTTACAATTTTTGGAGGTCCCGAGCCTGAATCACTCCGGAAGCTGAAAGCAAAATCAAAATTCGTTGGGGCCGGAGAAACGCAGAAGCGTAAAAGGCCAAATGGTGAGGGTTCGATCACCTTTGCCCGAAGAAGATGAAAGAGGCGTTTGTTTACCTCATGATGATGCCATAGTCATCAAGGTAGGGATTGCACGCTGAGAAGTACACAGGGTGTTAGTTGACACCAGGTTTGCTGCAGATCTTTTATCTTATGCAGCTTATCAGAAACTTAAGGTGGATGAAGACTTAATGGAGCCATCATCCATGCATCTATATGGCTTTGCAGGATCGTCTGCAATAGCGGAAGGATCGGTCTAGTTGGACCTATCAATTGGAAGCTTCCCCAAAGAAGCTACTGTTTGGGTAAATTTCTTAGTGGTTCGAGAGCTCCCAGCTTACAATGTAATCCTTGGGAGACCATCCTTATCAAAGTTTGGAGCTATCGTTTCTACGAAACATCTAAAAATAAAATTCCCGACAGAGGTGGGAATCGGTCAAGTTTCATCTGACCAGAGAATTTCTTGGCAATGTTATGTTGCATATCTAAAAGATAAGGAGGGCCCGAGGAAGGTAACTGCGTTACCAATTGAAGTACGAGATGATCGGGATCAGGCAGAAATGCAAAGGCCCGAGCCAGTAGAGAAACTGGAGAAAATTCAGTTGTATCCCAATGATGAAAAAAAAGTCACTTATATCGGATTTGAGTAGCTGGAAGAATTCAAAGGGGGAGTTAAAGTCTTTTCTTCAACAAAATAGTGACGTGTTCGTGTGGTCTGCAGATGACATGCCAGGAATTGATTGGCATGTTGCAGAGCACAAACTTTCGATAGATCCAAAGGTGAAACCAGTTATCCAGAAAAGGAGAAATTTCTCCATGGAAAAATACGAAGCCGTTCAGGGCGAAGTTGAAAAATTGAAGAGTTCTGGTTTCATCGAACCAATTGAATGTCCAATCTGGCTGGCCAAAGTGGTAATGGTCAAAAAGGAAAATGGGAAGTGGAGGATGTGTATAGATTACACAGATCTCAACAAGGTTTGCCCTAAAGATTGTTACCCGTTGCCCAGGATTGATTTGTTGATAGATGCAACTGCAGGATATGAAACCTTGAGTTTCATGGATGCCTACTCGGGATATAATCGGATCCTCATGAACAAGGAGGACGAAAAGTTTACGGCTTTCATGAGTGATTGTGAAAGTTTTTATTATAAAGTCATGCCGTTCGGCCTTAAGAATGCAGGGGCTACTTATCAGAGGGCCGTCAACAAAATTTTCAAAGATTTGATCGGGAAAAACGTCGAAGCTTATGTTGATGATATGCTGGTAAAGAGCATTGCAAGGACGAAACATATTGAAGATTTAACGGAGGTATTTTCGGTCTTTGCAAAAAATACCAAATGAAGGTGAATCCGAAGAAATGTGCCTTCGGAGTTTCTTCATGGTATCACAAAGAGGTATTGAGGCTAATCCAGCCAAAATACAGGCTTTAATTGATATGGAGGCCCCCAAAACTGTTCGAGATGTGCAATGTTTAACGGGGAGAGTAGCCGGTTTGAATTGTTTCATCTCACGGATCGGGAGAAAAATGTCAACCTTTTTTCAAGGCATTCAAAGACTTGAGGGGCAGTAAGGAGGCAAAATGGACTGAGGAGTGTCAAAAAACTTTCGAACAATTGAAGGAGACATTGGGAAGACCACCGCTATTATCTCAACCCGAGAAGGGAGAAATCTTGTAGCTATATTTAGCGACATCCCCTTCGACGATCAGTAGTGATACTCGTTGCGGAAAAAGACAAGAAGCGATGGCCAATATATTATGTCAGCCATGTACTACTTGACACGGAGACACGGTATTCTCGGATCGAGAAACGAGGCTCTAGCTCTTATGATAACAGCTAGGAAACTACGACCATATTTTCGGGCTCATTCCATCGAGGTATTTACTACTTTTCCCCTTAGTAAAGTTCTTCGTAAACCGATTTGTCCGGAAGAATGGTGGCTTGGTCGGTTGAACTCGGTGAGTTCCAAGTGAGCTTTAAGCCTCGCACGACCTCAAAGCTCGGGCACTAGCCGACTTTGTAGTAGAGACTACACCAATGGAAGACATTGCCAAACCCACTATCTCGACCATTTGGGAGGTATATGTGGATGGTTCGAGAGTAACAAGCGAGGGGCGTGCGGGGGTTGGAATTCTCTGAAAAGTCAGCGGGATTCATTATTCGGTATGCATTGAGATTTGCATTTGAAGCTGAGTAATAACGAGGCGGAGTAACTGGAAGCCCTAATAGCTGGACTTAGATTGTCAAAAGCATTGGCGATAGCGAGACGCAACTATTTATAGTGACTCACAAGCTTATTGTCAATCGAAGTACAAAGGGGGTATGGCGTTAAAGAACCCGATTCTGAGAAATACCAAGAGATTGTGCAAGCATTGTAGAAAGA